>NC_033794.1:106094567-106102987 GCF_001876935.1 Asparagus officinalis | reverse complement strand
GTCAATTTACACTTTTTGTTCATTGCCAGTGCCACTACTTTGAGGGTGTGAAGTAAACAGAAAAGAGAAGAAGAAACTAAGCAGTTAAAAGTAAGAGAAACAAACTCTTGTAAAATCAGCAAAACATTATAGGCCCCTCAAGATAGTTCAGCAGAAAGTAAACACATTGCAGTAATAAGTACTAGCTTATAATGCGTGATGTGTAGAATTTTTAGGTGCTTGCTTTTTGTAAACCTTGAACCCACCTTCCTATTGCCAGTAGGTTACCGAAGCTGAATAGTACCGCAAACTTGACAGGTCTGTAGAAAACGATGAGCGACTGCAAAAGAAAGAAATGATCATTAGCAGATATTATATGGGAGGTTCAAGTTAAGAGCAATTGACTCTTGGTTTTGGAAGAAATTGCTGCACATTAGGGAATGGCTGATTGCTTCTTGTGGATATTTGGATGTTGTCCTTACAAAATTTCCTTGTCTGGTGAAAGGTGATAAGGTATATATGCCAAGCATTCTGCATGGTCTCTAATTTCAGTCCAAGCAGGAAGTTTTTTGGCATCACCTAGTGTGGAATAATGTATCCATTCCTCAGGATTGTATTGTGATGTGGCTTCTTATGCGGCTTGTTATGCAGGATATTTTAGCAACTGAAAGTAGTTTGGTCCATTTGCACATTCTGCAGGAAAGCAAGTGTATTTTATGCAATCAATCAGTTGAGTGCATTGAGCATTTGTTCTTCTTCTGCCCTTTCTCTGCTTTAGTTTGATATTGGTAGAGATCCTATGTGTTGGAGGGAAGAAGTCCAATGGTTCTGCTTGCGGGTGAAGGGAAAATCTATTAAGAAGCGGATCTTTAGATCTGCTCTCTCTGCTACTGTATACCATGTGTGAAGGGAGAGGATATGAGCGTTTCCAGTGTGTTGTTAAGAGTGTCAATGGTATTTTTAAGATGATTAATGTGGACGCGGTTGCTAGTTTGCTTAGTGTTAATGCTCCTCCTCAAGTGCAGTATTGGATTGAACACTGGCTATTGAGGAGGTGCTGTAGACCCCAGGGTATGCCCTTGTTTTGTTTTGTATCTTAAATGATAACTCGGTTAATGAAAATTTCTTTTACCAAAAAAAGATACCAAAAGCACCAATCAGAGTCTAATGATGACATATAGAGTTCTCTTATAATGGTAGTCATGTGCATTCTGTTACTGGATAATGCTGATCTAGAGTTAAACAATAACTACGAAAAGAAAAAAAAAGAAAAAAAATTAGACAAGCCTGTTTTTCTCAAATTTATGTAACATTCTTTCGATAACACGTGAAGCCTAACATCAAAAGTTTAGAGCTCATGGATTTTTCTAGCATATCAGAAAAACACTCATGAACCAGTAGCCATCAGACTTGTGCTCCATGCTCTTCAGTTTTTGGGACATGGGCTAAATCCACCGTTTGATTATTATTAATAATAGATCTCAGATTCCCAATAAGTTTGGAATTGGAATTCACCACATTTCTATCAAAAGGAGAAGATTGGAACTCAATCTCAAATAAATGAACCAACCAATCTAGCTTTATTAGTATGTTTTCTGAAGGTAATATGTACTCTCTTATTATTCCAATTACATCCAATAACATATATTAGCCGCAAGTTGGCAGACTGTACAATCTAAACCAAACAGCCTAAAGTGACTTACAATTTCGCAGTTCATATTTTATAAGAATTGGAAAAAGACCGAAGCTCCAATTCTTTTTAAGCTCCAAAGATGAGATGATAAGGCAGCAGGTGATCCCTCCCCTATGCACGCACATCTGCAGGCATGCATACACACACGTACATAGGAAAAGGGCGGGTACAAGGTGGTAGCTCATTTTGCCATGAAAATAGACTAGTGGTGTGGCCCACCCTGCTAGTCACATTGGAAGGTGTGGACACTACCACTTCTATGTCATCTTGATAGATCATTTTGCTAAATGAGGTGACAGCTCAAATCCAATATCCTCATGCATGCATGTAGAGGTTAAGGTTATAGGCCTAAATGTATTGCAAACATTACTGGCTTAAGAAAAGAAAAGGAAACAAAAGGAACATGAAACCTCATTTAATCCATGATTTCCACTTTTTGCCATGTATGTATTACAGTGTGGTGATACAGAACGCTTTAAAAGAGATCTCTCATGTAGCCCTCATCACCAACAAATTCAAATAATAGATATTGAATTTCTCAAAGAGAAAGACAAAAGTGAATTTTTTTCCAGAAGGGAAAAGAGGAAATGTTGAAACTAATGCATAAGAGCTGCAAAACACAGAATTAGAAGTGTTACTGATATCTTGCATACGGTCTTTGAATAAACAGAAAAGTGGAATGGCATAAACCGAAATAATGAAAAACACAGCCAAGCTCTTTTTCTTCAGAACAAAACTCAAGCACAGCTGTCCAAATCATCGGAACTGCCAAAAGACACTCTAGTTATATATTCACACTTCACTGTCCCTGGTAAATTAGTAATTCCCTACCCTACAAGATGGTAAAACCAGGAACATGCAAGCTCAACTACCATCTCACGTTGGACAATCATCACTGATTACTATATATACTTACCCTGGAATCCCACCTTCAATAAGTTGATCAACCTTCTCAGGTTTTAAGAAACAAAAAGAATGGCTGCTAGTCATGTATTGCCGGTGACAACATCTCTATGCCGCCTCTATCACGGAGATAATTACATAACAGAATATATGGATTCCACTTAAACAAACCATTGTACCAAGTAAATTTGTTGTTAATTCACAACCCATTTCCACTACTAATACTTATTTGATTTGTGTCTTTTGTGGATTCATGACCTGTAAGTCATTTTTCAAATTAGTACCTTAAGTACATACTCTTTTTCTAAGAAAATGGTAATTAACTCTCCAAAGTCCAAACAAATTCCAACAAATGCAAAACGAGAAAATTGAAGGAAGAAAGAAGATGGACAGTTTTTCAGGGTCTTGTTGAGTGGAAATTTTGAGGGGAAGGGAAGGAACCTCCCTTGTATTAAGAACTTTTCAACAATATGGTCTCATCTATTCTCATTACTATTTTTCCCATTGAAAGGATGTATAAAAAGTTGAGCGTATTTTTTTCTATGCTTTGATGATCACATTTGTTAACAATATAAGACTGTAAATACTAGTCCTATAATTTCTTATCAATGATAATCGACATTTCATTATTTACGCAGATTGTTGACAAGCATAAGAGAAAAAGAGGTCGTTGCAAGGAAAGACGACTAGCATGTAAAGATTGCAGAGTTCAGTCTTGAGATCCCGTGCATAGTCGACAGACATGCTAAATCGAGTGGAAAACTTGTGTTTAAAAAAATGGTTTCTGACATGACACCATACCATATTCCAAAGTATGGAAAATATTTTCAGGCCACAGAAATTATATTCTTAGGACAACTTTTCTGATATTTTTGTGATAACTACTTAACTCTAATTATATTCTTAGATATTTTTTTGATATTAGTGGTAATTATTTGACAGCATGAAAACACATGTGATACTGGTTTTCATTAATTTGTAAAATCTAAAAATATTTACAAAGGGTAGTTATAGGATTTTAAAGAAACGTTTTATAAAAAAATATTGAAAACAATGACATAAATTTGAAAAATATAAATGACAAGACAAATGTTGAATGAATGACACAAATTAAGCATATATAATAGGAATCATAAATAAAAAGGGTTGCATTAAATAACTTTTTCCATGTTTTTGTGTTATACACGAAATACCATTTCTGTATGGAAACTTAATTTTTATATATGTATATATCTCTAACTTGTAACTTCCCCCGGATAGTTTATTGTAACTTTTCAGTTAACTTAGATATAATTTTGTGTGGGTGGGCGGGTGATTGTCTGTGCACATTCATGCATGAGCAGCCTGCGCGCGTGCATGCGCATTGGCACCTGTGCCTGCATGTGTGCGTGGGGGGCCGTGCACGCATACACAGTGTGCGTGCGTGTATGCACAGTGTGCATGCATGCGCATGTGTACTTGCGCCTGCGTGTGTGCATGAGCACATGTGCACACGTGTGTGCATGTATGTATGTTCCGTGTTTTCTTTTTCTGAGACTTGTATTATGTGTTCATCTCGCATATTGTATCCTATTTCTATGTTCTGTATTGGCAAATATAGTTAATATAGATCTCAATGCTATAACTTTTTTTAGCCAACTCATACAATATGTACATTGATATATGTACTCAGAGTCACTTTTGCTACAAAACTATCTTATTTATGTACTCAGAGTTGCTTTTGTTATAAAACTATCTTCACTTGGTGGCATCGTAATTTGCAGGATGGGAACCGCAGCCAAATTTGTGTCATTGCATTTTCATGAAGAACCTAATTCAGTAAGAACAGGTTTAGACGTGCCACTTGTTCGCCCTCACTGCTTTGGACTTTTACTTACCGCACAAGAATTTGGTTAGGCAACACCTACAGTTCCAAAATATCATCAGTATGAGGTACAAATTAGTTTTTCCTTATGTTCCTTCTGAGCAATGAGATCCATTCTACCCATCCATTCATCCATCCATGTGACATGTTAAAATGTGAACCCAATAGATGGTGGCATGCTTAGTTTGAACTTCGCTTAAAACCAAACGCGACTTCCAAGTGCAAATCAAACTTGGAGCGGAATTTTTCAGGTTGATTCGATGAAGAAAACATACTAATAATGCTCACATGGGATTCAAGTTAGATTGCAATCTTCTCTTAACAGAATGCAGTTCAAAGGATGAACAAAGAGATGCATCTTCTTATTACAAGTGCACTCCTCCATCCAAAAATGTTCTATTCGAAACAAAGAACGGTCATATAGGTCACTAAAAATGTTTGCCTTCCCATCATGTTATAACATTCTCCTCCTGATGAAGCGTGCAATATGCAGCTAAGCACCTTTGCAAACTTTCTCCTCCTGTTAATGAAGCTTTAGACCACCAACTAGCTAATTGTGGAAATGTGAATGGACATGCTTCTACCTCAAAAACTTTGGTTGTCAATAAACCAAGGTATAGGGAAATTTGTTTGCAGCAGAAAATTAAACTTACTAAATACACTAAAAATAAAATAGTACCAAATGCGTACCAGTAGCATAAAAGCCAAGCCCGCAACCAAACACGCAGCACACCCATATAACCTCTGCATCAAATCACCATAAGGTGAAAACAGAAAAACCCCATTGAAGAAATTTGCAAAACAAAAGAAGCGCACATCAAAAATTTCTTGATTCTATCTTCTATAATGTTAATTGGTGAGATTAGGAGCATTGCCTGAACAGGAGACAGCGAGCATGAGCCACTGAATTCGCCTAGAAAATCCTCCTCTTGCTCTTCGTCCGCTCCGACAAGAGACTGGTGGAATCCCCTGATCTTGTCCATTTTCACTTCAGGACTTGAAAATTCTAAACAGGGATCATTGCTTCTCTCGTTTTGATTTTGATTGAAGGAGAGAGCAATGGAGCTTTGGTAACTTTTCTTCGCTTTCTCAATTCTTGCGGTCTGCTTACCCGCGGATAAGTGGAGTTGTTAACAGTCAGGACCTCAGGTTTAGGATGGTCACTGGGCCGAAATTGGAGTGGGCCGAAATTCCCGACTTGATGAAGCCGATCCAAACCAACCCTTTATAATCTGAAAAACCATTAATGCTTCACTAAATAGATAAAAAAAAACTAACGAAATTATTTCATATTTAACTCTTCCTACTCAAACCTGGTCGAGGTAAGACTCTCTCGTTTATAATCTGTGTTAATACATTTTCATAGAAGGTTGGTTGCCAATTGTACCAAACCAGAAGTCTTCGGTCTCGATGTTCGTTAGATAATCCAAGTTTACACCTTAGCATAATAGTCTAAACAATATCTCCGAACTAGTTTTCATGTTGACCTGATTCAATAAACATGAGATAACATAGAGGGCTAGTTGCCAATTGCACCAAACCAAAAGCCTTCGGCCTCGATGTCTATTAGATAATCAAAGTTCACACATTGGCATAACAGTCCAAACGAGATCTCCTAACTAGATTTCACGCTGACCTGATCGAATAAACACGAGATAACCATGGATGGACGTGTAAAATCTCCTAAGCAGATTTCACACTGGCCTGATTGAATAAACACGAGAAAATCATGAACGGCCATGTAAAAAAGAGAAAAAACAAGACAACCATAAAGGAAGACGTTCGTACAAATTTGTAGGGAGACAACAACTTTGGCTGGTCGTGCCTTCAAAGAGTTTGGAAAGGCTGACATGTCCAACCTTCAACAGCGAAGATGATGACACTACTATTTCTATCACCCCAGATTACAACTTAATTCGCATCAATTCATTAAAGCCATTATCTATCATGTATATGCGCCTCACTCTCTGAAGGAGAGATAGATAAGATGTATTTTCGTCATACCAAATACTTGTTTCCTCTGCTTTCATTTACTATTAGGGGAAGTAATCTTCAATATTGCGATACTGATTTTAGCTAGGCACGGGAGGAATGACTCTTAGGAAATAATCCATGAAGCTCATTGTTGGGCGCCGCGGAAGCCCGAATCGACAAGATCAAAAGTACACACACGAATAATAGTAGACCACAAACGAACACAAGCAAACCAATCTCAGCAAGAACACAAGATATACGTGGTTCGGCAATGTGCCTACGTCCACGGGGTAAGGAGAGGGGAGTTTCACTAATAGAAATCAAGAGGAATACAAATTAGGGTTACAAATCTTACCACAAACCCTCAAATAAGACCACTTGATCTCTCCAATAGACTCCAACAATAGAAGCCCTAGAAATCCCCTTTCAACAGCTTAAAATCTCCCTTGCATAACCCTAAAACCGAGTTTAGGGTATATATACAACTCACCAGAAAACGGGTCTGGAAAACCAACTAAAACCCAAAACCCGATACGTGGTCGACCGCCGCGCCACGAGCGGTCACTAGGAAAACAGTCTAGCCACAGCGCGGTCGACCGCCGCGCCACGCGCGGTCGACCGCCGAAACTGCAGAAGCTCCCCTTGATTTCTCGTGCACATCGCGGTCGACCGCCGCGCCATGGGCGGTCGGCCGCGTGTCAGCATTCCTGTTTCCTTCGATCCGACGCCAACTCTACACTCATCTCCCCTTATTTTCTGGTGTGCAAATTTGAATGAATGATGTTGGTTATGGGTGTATAAAGTTCACTCATTTTTGTATAAAACACGTGGACAACCCCCTAACAGTGGCGCAATGGAAAAAAGTGCAAAACATAACTCATTAAAACTAAGTTTGGTTTGTTTGGTTTTTACGAAATAGCATTTCTAAAACGTAAAGAAAATGAGTGTTCTTATAAAAACTCAATCTCTGTTGCTTTGGGTGGAAAAGGGGCAAGAAACTTGACACACGGCGATATTTCTCCATTAAAAGATATACCTCACTTTTCTACTTTTTGTGAAATAATGCTTTCTTAAAATGTTCTATTCATTTTGTACCTTTGACCAAACTTAAGAAAATAAATTTTTTATATAAATACACCATACTTGTAAACTATGAAAAAACACGGAAATCATTTAAAAATGGTTCTCAACACTAATTTCCAATTCTTTCTTTTTTATAAGGAAACGAACCAACCATCCCTTGTTCGATTTCCTAAACCACAAATCTCATCGATAATCCACCAATCATATTTCTAGTGAATGATTAGTATTTGACCACGAGAGCTTAATATCATATTTCTAGTCAATGATTAGTATTTGACTAGCTTAATATCATATTTCTAATCAATGATTAGTATTTGACCATGAGAGCTTACTATATAAATATGTTTTTATTTGCCATCTTTTTATTTTTATTTTTTGTCAGTTCTATAAAAACTCATGGACTTACATAAGGAGTCAAGGGGGGAAAATATGGATATTACAAAAAAGAAAACCTCGTATAGAGGAATTATCTTCATAAATCTAGTGGTTCTCTTATCCTTACCAATCAAGAAAGTCTCTGCTATTGCCGACGTGAAGCTACAAAACCCACTTCTTTCCACAAAGGGAAGAGAGTTTACCTGTTTGAATACATCCTACCTAAGCTTTTTAAGGCATATTTGGGTTTCATTGAGGGTAGAAGAAGTTAAGGGAAAATAAAAAGAGAAGGACAAATTTTTAAAAAAGTCTTTTTTAAAAAAATTTAATAAGCAAAAACGACCATTTAGATTTTTAATGAGCAAAACCGACCCTTTCAGGAGAAAATAGTCGGTTTTGCATCATCCGAACTGTACGGGACAAGTAGTCCCGTACAGTTTGTTTTAATCCCCCCCTCTCTCCTCCGTTCTCATCCTCCCCCTCTCTCTCCCGTGACCTCTTAATTTCCCAACCCCCCTCTCTCTCCTCCGTTCTCATCCTCCCCCCATT
>NC_033794.1:106080868-106094543 GCF_001876935.1 Asparagus officinalis | reverse complement strand
CCGCCGAGCATCGTTGGCGACGGCGGAGGACGTGGGATCCTACGAGAAGTGTAATGACCGTAAATTTTCAATACTGGTTTAAATAATTTTTCTGGTGTTTTAACATTAAATATTATTTTTCTAAAATAATATTTGTATTTTTCATAAATTCTCTAGAAATTTCTATGATTTAAAAATACGGTGTTATATTATTTTAATGGTTTTGCTAATTATAAATTTAATTGTTTTGGTGAAATTTTTTGAATTAATATTTAATTATTCATTGTTATTGTTATTATTATTTTGGGCATAAATTTTCAATATTTATTTGAATAAATTTTATGATATTTTTAAATTATTTAAAGGGGTACTTTTCCCTGTGTTTTCCTATCACCGGTATTTCATTCTGTATCTCTCTCCTCCCCCTACCCCACTTCCCCAATTCACTCCCTAAATTCCGCACTCTCGCCCACCTCGTGTTTCCCCCACCATTCTCAAAAGAATCACTCTCTCACTCTCTTTCTTCAATTATTTTAACTCATCACCATCTCTCTCCGTACTCTCTCTCTCTTTTCAATCAAACTCACGAGCCCTCTTTCTCTCTCTACAAAATCTCATCTCTCTCACTTTCTTCCAGTTCTCTCCCTCCCTCCCTCTAAACCCAAGCCGCACCAACTGCCTCCGCCACCCGCCTTCTCCAAGTCACGTCGCTCCGGCAACCTGACCACGACCCCATCTCCTCCATCACCCCCTGAACCAGCCCCGACGACAGCTTCCAAACTCTCCCGATCTCGTCGCCAACCAACGCCTCCATCGCACGCCACATGTTCGACGATATGTCAACAGCCCCGTCGCACCCCGTTGAGCCCCTCAGTGATGACAACTGTCGTCGTTGTCGCCGTCCCCAAACATCGCCTCTCGTCGTCAGGCCCTCGGCATCATAGGCAAGATCCCGCTCCTCTTGACTCGTCATTTCCTATTTATATCTGTCGTTAATTAGTTACATAGATTAGATTATGAATTGCTATTATCTGCGTGGGCTTGTTGATAAAGTTATGAATTTCTGCATATTTTAGTTTGTGATATAGTTATCTGCGTGGGATTGTTTGGTGAATAATATTAAGTAAATCACAATATTATGATAAATAGCATTTTCAGAATAATTATAATGAATTAAAAGAATTTATTTCGGCAGCAGAATTATTTTTAGATAATTATATCAATTAAAAAGAATTTATTAGAGAACGAAATCATTTTAGGAAAATTATAATAATTTAAAAGGAATTATCTTGGAAAAAGAATCATTTTGAAATAATTATAATAATTTTTAGAAATTATCTTGTGGAAGAAAACATTTTAGAATGATAAATATTTTTAAAAAGAAATTATTTGGGAAAATAGAATATTGTGAATTAATGAGAATTTATCTTATTTTTGAATTTAGATTATTTTTATTTTAAAAGATTAATTTAGAATTTATTGCTAATGAGAAAATAACTTATTTGAAAAGGGATTATTTTGAAAGAACTGCATTTTGTAAGGAATGTATTTTACGTAAATAAATTATCTATTTCATAAAGATTATTTTAGAAGCAATTTTATGATTTTTTGATTCTTAATTAATGTGATAATGCTGATATTCGCGTACATGATTCGATTACTCTATGTCGTTGTTTCTCGGTTGTTGTGAGAACCCTTTAAGTGTTCTATGATTAGTGTGTTCTCGTGCGTCCATTGAACAGACTTAGTACATGTGTGGGTGTTGCACTGAATTTAGGTGGTGAAGCCCGGGTTTCAATGAGGATTCATGATTGATTTAGAAAAACGTAAGAAGAGTTGGGATGAGGAAGTTAATGTTTCATGTTGTTGGATGATGACTGGTTGCATGTATCTTCGCAGGCCCGCGCCGGTGAATTCCGTGTAGTCACTGCAGGGGTCTTGGTTTGTTTGTCTAGCAAGTAATTCGATGTGGAGTGTCAGTTTAGTCGCGGTGACTTGTTTCGTTAGATGCATGTAGAGCTTGCGGTCAGGAGTTCTTGGGGGTACAGGGCAGAGCCGAGATCCGTGGGGCATTGCGTGTAGCGGCTGGAAGCGCGTTCCGAGGGTGGTTGATTGGGAGGCTGCGCGAGACGGCATTGGTGAAGAGCGAGGCTCGCAGTTATCTGGAGTAGATTGGCGATGAGGAAGAGACGTTGAGTTCTGTGATGGCGGGTGGTGGACGCAGGTGACATGTTATAGGATGGCTGAGTTACAGTGGACCTCGGTGTTCTCTGGCTTAGGTGATTAAGCTACTGGTCTGTGTCTGAGATGAGGGGGGCCGGTTGAGTTTCAATTTCAATAAGCATAAAGACTGCGGCGGCAGATTGAATGAGTTGTATTAGATCCTAGTAATCTTGAGACAGGGCAGCACGTGTCGCGAGGGGATTAGAGCCGTTAGAGGTCACGGACACGTGGGGCCTAGCATGGGGGGGGTAGGGGGATATGTACAGCGGTTGGATCGGGCGGAGCGGTTTCCGGTGTTTGGATGTATTAGCCGGCACCGTAGGACCGCAGTCCGCGGGAGCCTACTGAGGCGTTCTCTGTGTGGGTGGGGAATTGTTTAAGTGATATAGATTACGCATGCGCATGCAGATTGTAGATGGAGCCGCGTGCTGTGTAGGTTGGCGATGATCTGATTCTGAAGCGGCTAGCGTCCATGCGTCGCTCGCAAGGTCCGCTGGGTGTGTTTGTATTTGATTGATTTTGTTGGATTTCTAGTTGCACGTTCTTTTGCCGTTTTAATTATCGTATCATTTTCCGCTTGGGTTTTCGTCGTTCTTTTCTTTTGTGGGGTCTTGTCGTGTGCCATGCACCTTGACGTACACCTGTTTTCTCTGGTGTACGTCAGACTTAGAAGAAGAACAGGTTCAGCTTGGAGATGCACCAGAGCCGAGTATTCTCAGCAGGAGTGTCTTGTAGACGAAGCAGAAGAAGAGTTGAAGCTCAGTTATTCCTTTCAGTTTATTTTCGTAGCATTTCCTTTTCCGCCTGATCATTGTATTTTATATTCTCCAGTATTTCATTCAGATAGTTTGTATAAGGGCATGTTTGGCCCGAATATTATGTCTGGATGATCATTTCAGTTGTGATATGTATCTTTTGGTTCTGAGTTGTTTATTATATTCTCATTACTGTGATCGGGGACCTGTGCCTTCGTTTGTATTTCTTGACGCTTAGCGTATTAGATTGAGAAGACGGGGTCTAGCACTTATCTCTTCTCAGTTTAATACGTCGCGGGCTTGCTCGCGTCCCGATTCCCCGGTATTTTGGGAAGCGGGGCGTGACAGGTTTTAGTGGTGGCCCATGCAGGTCATGGTTCCGATCACGGTCCCGAGTTCTCACTAGTATTAATATAATGGATAATTTAGATACATATCATATTTCATCCGTGAGACTATCTTGAGCCCTTATTCCATTTTCTTGACAGATTTCGTTTCGTCCCTATCTTATCACTCTTTGACTCCGGAGTTTTTCACTGTTCTTGTCTCGTCACTTCGCGGCTACACGTTCCTTCCTGTAACTCCTCTTTCCGCATACCGGTTATTATTTTATGTGTTATTATTTTTACAACTATATTTTCCTTGATTTGACTTATATATCGTTTAATTGTATTGATTTCTATATTATTTATTGTATTATTTTATGTGTCACCCACAGTGTTATATTGTATGTTTTTTTCATTAAAAATATATATCATTACTTATATATTTTCAATTTTTCAAATTATGTTATTAAGTATTTGCAATGCCCCAGACTCCACATATACATTACATAGCATATCTGATATTCAGATTATTATTATTATTTTGTATTTAAAATATATTTTTCCATATCTATATTATATATGTGTGCGTTCTATCATACCATCAATCTTTCACTTATGTTCTAAATTATTGTATATTGTTCGTATATTTAGTGGTATACATTAATATGTTCATGATTTTAATATTTTACATATGCACTATATTCCTATCCTTTACATTTTCAGTATATAGTTTCTTATCAGTAAGTTTTGTCTTGTTAAATTGTTTTAGTATGTTCACATTGGTTTTGTTATTTTTAAGAGCCATGTATTTTGATATTTAAGCAATTATTCATATTGTTAAGTTTAGAGTTGAGTTACTAATTATGTAGTTATTTTGTTACATTAATTATTATCCTTTTATAACTAATATAAAAGATTATTCTAAATAGCATTTATGAGTATGTAAAGTATTTATTCATGGTTATTATAGAGTATTTGTATATTTGTTGTTGTTTGCTTCGTTTTCGATATGTATTGTTTTGTCATTAAAACAAAATACATTGTATACACGTGTTATTTTTAGTACTTATTTTATGATATTTTTAGATATTACGTCTTTTATTGTGTTATTAGTTGTTGTTCATTCTCTATTTATTATTTTCGCTTACTCATGTTGTGCTTTACTTTTATTCTTTTATAATTACTATTCTCTTTTCATTATAGTGTATTCACTTAGATTATTACATTTACGATGTTATTGATTTGTAGTCATTTATTATCTCTAGTATCCATTGTGTAACTATGTTTATCTATAATGCATTGGTGTTTTTATTATACAGAATTATGCTCTTCTTATGTTTTCATTTGCTTATATACCTATTTTACCTTTTATAGTTTTTGTCTTTATATATTATACTTCTTTATCTAGTAGTAAGTTGTGAGTGTCAGTATTGTTAGTAAGCATTTATGTTACAAGGTATTCTACGATTTTTGTATGTGTTGAGTTATCTCGAGTTTTATACTGTAAGTTTGTTCGTTACTTATTTAAATGCATTGAGTCTTTCATTTATGTTTCTTCTTATCATATTTGTATTTTTCATTATTTTAACTTGTATTGTTTTACATCGCGTTACTCTTCTGTTTCGTCTATCTTATTTTTGTATTTTTCGTAGATCATATTATATCAATATCATTTTATTCTTATATTTTTCTTTGGATAGGAGTTGTTATTTTTCGGTGTGAGTGTGTAGTGTTATGGCTTTATGGTTTGTGAATATGGTTATTAAAGGTTGTTACAATGTTGGTGTTTGTTTAGCTTTGATTTTTATATTTTTACATATTGTATTTTGGTTACGTATTTAGTCGTAATATTTTTGTAGTTGGTGTGTCTTATATTTATGGAGTGCATTCTTACTCATTTTTTTTCCTTTTCACGTCTTAATTTGTGTATTGCTATACTTATTGTGATTCAGTATTTATTATAATTTTTATTTGTGGTCACGTTATAGTGTAATTATTTTTATTTTGTGTTACATTTATTTTATTAATTCTACGTATTGTACATGTATTTATACATGTTTGTTGTGTATGTTACCACATAATTTTGATCACATTTTACTTACGTGTTTTATTACCATTATTATTTGATACTTATCAAGTTATATGTTTTTCTTATATGTCGTTTTATGTTATCTTTAATTTTATTAATTTATTAGTTTATTTGTGTTATTTGGGTTATATTATTTATTAGTTAACATAGTTATTTCTTTTACATTTCATCAGTAGTTGCATTTAGTATATCTCATTTCATTCTTTACTTCCAATTACATCTATCATCATTGTTTGATTTAATTTATCAACCATTTCATCTTTCTTAGTTTTGTTTGTGTTTCGCTTACTTATTTTCTATATACAGTTTCTTATTCATTCTAATACTTACTTTTTATTTTATTCTTTGTCCATGTTAGTCTGCTTCATTTATTTAGTCATAATATTTATATAAAGTGTGTGTTTTCGATAATTATTGCTGTGATATACGTCTATAATTATTTGTTTTGTTTTTGATGTGATATACTACATATAATTCATTTTTATATGTTGTGTCATATCACCTTATCCTTCCATGATTATCTGCCTTGTATTGTTTTGTATATCATATCTTTTTGGTTTATGTTCAATTACCTTCTAATATTTCATTTGCATTGTGCTGCTCATTTTTACATAATTATATTATTTGTCGCATTCTAATTTCTGTGTATACAATTTGTAAATTCCTAATATTTGTGTAATGAATTATTTATCTGCTAAATTTTGCATACTGCTTTACATGATTATTTGATTGTATAATTAATAATTGTGTTTAGCTACTTATACTTGACTATCTTTGTATCTTTTCTATGTTTCAGACTAATTTTCATCATTCCATCAATTAAATATGTTTTCTTTTATTTGTGTTTATTTTGTATGTATTATTATTATTCCAATTGCTTTATGATTGTTTTCCTATTATATTTGATTTATACTTATTATATATTATTTTATTTTGTTATATGATCCCGTTGATGTTTGTTTTCGTTCGTTTACTCCACTATATCTTTTATCATAATAATCTTGTTGTATGTAATATATATTCTGTACTTTTGAATGATTCGTGTATTACGCATTTGTGTTCATGTTATTATATATATATTTATAATTTCTATGTATTTCTTCTAAGACAATTGCCACCTTTTGTGTCTCGTATGTATTGAATACTAGCATATTTTATGATTGTGATACTGCTGCATATATTATGACATAAATTTTTCCATACACTACTATTTGTTCTTTTATGTATTAATCCTGAATTGCTTGATATCACATTATACTAGTATACAAATATTTATTTTTACATTGTTATAAGTCTATTTCTGTGCCTTTTGATAAATACTTTGTAATTTATTTTTTCTAAGTGTGTTTGACTATATTGATATTACGACTTAATTGTGAGATTATAACTTTATCCTTTAATATGTATATATATATTTAATTGATGTCATGTTATTTTGATGATTGAAGTAATTTTTCATCCACCTTTATGAAAAATTTACTCATGTGTGTTATGATATCGTTATTATGGTCTGCTATATGCATGCTGAATCTTAGCTGTCATATTTTATATCTTATATTGTGTCGTTATTGTTTTACATTCTCCTCTGCTTATGGATATCGTTCCATATCTCTGTCCTTGGGTTCTTTCTGCATCATTTTATTTTAAATTCCGAGGACGGAATTTGTTTTAAGGGGGGTAGGATGTAATGACCGTAAATTTTCAATACTGGTTTAAATAATTTTTCTGGTATTTAAATATTAAATATTATTTTTCTAAAATAATATTTGTATTTTTCATAAATTCTCTAGAAATTTCTATGATTAAAAAATACGGTATTATATTATTTTAATGGTTTTGCTAATTATAAATTTAATTGTTTCGGTGAAACTTTTTGAATTAATATTTAATTATTCATTGTTATTGTTATTATTATTTTGGCCATAAATTTTCAATATTTATTTGAATAAATTTTATGATATTTTTAAATTATTTAAAGGGGTATTTTTCCCTGTGTTTTCCTATCACCGATATTTCATTCTGTATCTCTCTCTTCCCCCTACCCCACTTCCCCAATTCACTCCCTAAATTCCGCACTCTCGCCCACCTCGTGTTTCCCCCACCCTTCTCAAAAGAATCACTCTCTCACTCTCTTTCTTCAATTATTTTAACTCATCACCATCTCTCTCCGTACTCTCTCTCTCTTTTCAATCAAACTCACGAGCCCTCTTTCTCTCTCTACAAAATCTCATCTCTCTCACTTTCTTCCAGTTCTCTCCCTCCCTCCCTCTAAACCCAAGCCGCACCAACTGCCTCCGCCACCCGCCTTCTCCAAGTCACATTATCTGCGTGGGCTTGTTGATGAAGTTATGAATTTTTGCATATTTTAGTTTGTGATATAGTTATCTGCGTGGGATTGTTTGGTGAATAATATTAAGTAAATCACAATATTATGATAAATAGCATTATCAGAATAATTATAATGAATTAAAAGAATTTATTTCGGCAGCAGAATTATTTTTGGATAATTATATCAATTAAAAAGAATTTATTAGAGAATGAAATCATTTTAGGAAAATTATAATAATTTAAAAGGAATTATCTTGGAAAAAGAATCATTTTGAAATAATTATAATAATTTTTAGAAATTATCTTGTGGAAGAAAACATTTTAGAATGATAAATATTTTTAAAAAGAAATTATTTAGGAAAATAGAATATTGTGTATTTGAGAACGAAATCATTTTAGGAAAATTATAATAATTTAAAAGAAATTATCTTGGAAAAAGAATCATTTTGAAATAATTATAATAATTTTTAGAAATTATCTTGTGGAAGAAAACATTTTAGAATGATAAATATTTTTAAAAAGAAATTATTTAGGAAAATAGAATATTGTGAATTAATGAGAATTTATCTTATTTTTGAATTTATGAATTTATTATTTTAAAAGATTAATTTTAGAATTATTGTAATGAGAAAATAACTTATTTTGAAAAAGGGATTATTTTGAAAGAACTCATTTTGTAAGGAATTATTTTAAGTAAATAAATTTATTATTTCATAAGATTATTTTAGAACAATTTTATGATTTTTGATTCTTAATTATGTGATATGCCTTGATATTATCGTACATGATCATTCGTATTCGTTGTTTCTGGTTGTTGTGAGAACCTTTAGTAGTTCATGACTTAGTGGTCTCGTGCGTCATGAACAGACTTAGTGACATGTGTGGGTGTTGACTGAATTTAGGTGGTGAACCCGGGTTTCAATGAGGATTATGATTGATTTAGAAAAACAAGAAGAGTTGGGATGAGGAAGTTAATGTTCATGTGCTTGGATATGACTGTTGATGTATCTTCCAGCCCGCGCCGGTGAATTCGTGTAGTCACTGGGGTTGGTTTGTTGGTCTAAAGTGAATTCGTGTAGTCACTTTAGTCCGTGACTTGTTTCGTCACCTGAGCTTTGTCTGAGTTCGGACCAGGCCGCGATCGGATTACGTGTAGTCCTCTGACCGATTCGTGTAGCGGTATTGGATGCGCGCAGAGGATTTGTGAACAGTCAGTTATCCGGTAATATGAGCGTTAACTCTGTGTGAGATGTGGACCAGTGACCTGTTATAGGATGGCTAGTTACATGACCTCGTTTCTTGGCTAGGTATGACTTCTTGTGAGATGTAGGCCGGTTGTATTTCATTTCATACATAGATCGGGATTAATATTTAATTATCTATAATTTGAGACATATGGTATGTACATGAGGGTTTCATTGTTTGGATTATTTCGCTCAACGTACTACGTCTCTTGTTGTGGATTTTTAAGTATTAATTCCATCTAGTTGTATGACCTTGTTAGTTGGATGATTGTTCTGAACGCTAGTTGCATGATCGACTTGTTATTTGATTGATTTTGTTGGATTTCTAGTTGCACGTTCTTTTGCCGTTTTAATTATCGTATCATTTTCCGCTTGGGTTTTCGTCGTTCTTTTCTTTTGTGGGGTCTTGCCGTGTGCAATGCACCCTGACATACACCTGTTTTCTCTGGTGTACGTCAGACTTAGAAGAAGAACATGTTCAGCTTGGAGATGCACCAGAGCCGAGTATTCTCAGCAGGAGTGTCTTGTAGACGAAGCAGAAGAAGAGTTGAAGCTCAGTTATTCCTTTCAGTTTATTTTCGTAGCATTTCCTTTTCCGCTTGATCATTTTTTTTTATATTCTCCAGTATTTCATTCAGATAGTTTGTATAAGGGCATGTTTGGCCCGAATATTATGTCTGGATGATCATTTCAGTTGTGATATGTATCTTTTGGTTCTGAGTTGTTTATTATATTCTCATTACTGTGATTGGGGACCTGTGCCTTCGTTTGTATTTCTTGACGCTTAGCGTATTAGATTGAGAAGACGGGGTCTAGCACTTATCTCTTCTCAGTTTAATACGTCGCGGGCTTGCTCGCGTCCCGATTCCCCGGTATTTTGGGAAGCGGGGCGTGACAAGAAGCTTCGAGAGGAAAGGATCAAAGAGAACCTCGAGAGGATTCAGAAGATCGACATCATCAATCTCTCGCTCTCCCTCAAGTCCAGTCGGCGACGGTGTCATCGTTAGCCACTACAGCGTCCGCCGGCGCAATGCTCCTCCGTCTATCTTTCCCCATGGCCCTGCTACTGGCAAGCTCTTGTCGTCGCCGTCACCGAGGCAATCTTCGAGGTCCATTGCTTAGCCTCTCTTTTTTTGTGCGCATGTTCAATCTACAATGTGCATTCTTTTGATGAAAGATTGAGGATTTTGATTGTTTGTTTCATTAGTTTCGTTTTCATTTCAAATTCCTGCTCTTTTATGTTTGAAAGATTGAGGATTTTGAGTGTTAAGTCGCCAAAAAAAAGAAGTTGGGGTTTTTGGGGAAGAGGGGGTCGGTCACGGGAGCCAAAAAAGGGGGTGGGTCTATTAAAACGAAGTGCACGAGACTAGTAGTCCCGTGCACTTCGCAAAACCAAAATCGACCATTTTCAGATGAAAATGGTCGGTTTTGCTAATTAATTTATAAAAAGGTCGTTTTTGCTAATTAAATTCTCAAAAAGGTTGATTTAAAAAATTTGTCCAAAAGAGAAAAGAATAAAAGTCAAAAGGAGGCTTCTTTTCTCCAGTTCTACCCCAATTTACATGGGAATAAAATTTGTATGATTATATTTAAAGATAGAAGAAGAAGAAAACTTAAAAACAAGGATGATAAAAGAACCCACACTAATAATACTGAGGTAAGAATGTATCATACACTCATCATCTCATCATGTCTCTCCAAATATGAACTGTCCCCTCACTACAGCTATCCCATGGCACGCTTACTTCTCTTAAACCTCCCATACTAGCTTGAAGGCAAGCAACCGCTATGGTTTCCATAGCAGTGAGAAACTAAGAACGAAATCAGATGAAAAACAAATAAAAGGAAGAAGAAGTTTATTATCATCTTTTTTAGAAAAAGAAGATTATTATCATCTTTTTTAGAAACTATTTCCTCAACCTTCTCACCTCCCAGCTTGAACCCAAATCCACCTCCATAGTTTGTACACAGCGGTCAACTAATCCGAACCCACTCAATGAATGCCACAACATTCACGGGACATATCTGTAAGCTAGAATACATTAATCTGTTATTTCACTTTTCTTATTTTAGTGATTTTTAGGTCTAAAAGTGACAGACTCCATGAATGAGCTTGTTCTTGCTCCTTTCATCTCGTACAAACAAAATAAAAAAATAAAAAAAGGGAAATGAAGTTTCATCCCTACGCCACAAAAAAAAAAATCTAGCAATCATACTCAGTCGCCGTGATTTGAAGCCCACAACGATGTTTAATTTGTGTTAATCGAATTCATCCGCTTGTCGTCGAATGTTCAATGGTTTCAAACACTCAAGTACCGAACTTAGGTTAAAGCAAAAATTTCATCAAAAATTAAACTTAGCGGATGGATCCATCTTGATTCCTGGAGTTAATCCAAACAGACGAGTGCGATTTACTAGCCTACAAAAATTAAAGGAGCCCAAAAATTCGAAAATTTGAAACACACAGTTGAAAAACAAACTCCAAAAAAGATTTCACCTTCTATATTTCTGGCGACCTCTTCCTCTCTCTCTCTCTCTCTAGAAAAACATCCATCCTCTTTTTCTCTAAAAATCATCTGGAAAAATCATCACGTCTTAAAAAACTTAAGCAAGCGTGTACTTGCTCACCGCGATTTGATTCGCCCACCAAAATGGGTTCAGTAGCTTCGAAGGCTCACACGTCCCAAACTTACATGGTTAAACAAACAAAAGCCGTACAAAATTAAACGGGAGTATAAATACGTCGCGATCCTTGTTCGAGTTAACACGACTTGCGTGCGGAAGCTAGTAGTAAGTCCGCCCAAAAACGTCTTCGATGGTTTCCCAAACTCCCTCGGATCCCAAACTCGAGTTAGGATTCAACTTTATCCTTCCGAGTTAACCCAAACGAGTGCGAGCCAGGACTCGAAAATTTGAAACACGAACCAGCATCAAAACCTCAACGAGAACTTTTCACCATGGCAGCTCTCTCCCCGCTCAATCTAAATCCTCATTTTCGTTTCCCGCCATCAAAAAAATGGGGGGGAAAAAGAAAAAAAAAAGGAGCAAATAGAAATCAAGAGATTGATTCATGGTGATGGTGGGATCCAATCACCGCGTACGCGAAGCACCGTAACCCACCCAAAATCCTAACTCCGAACTCGTGCACGGTAGAACTTAACCCATGGATAGCCTTCTCAGTTCTCAGCCCAATTTCACACGAAACCATTCTAGTTCCAATTTTAGGGAGCGAAACGAAAAACAAAACCGAAATTAAAATTAAAAAGTAAAGCAATCCCCTCTCTCTCTCTCTCTCTCTCTCTCCAGCTAGAGAGAGAACGAGGGAGCGGTTGGACTTTAGGGATAGATCTCTCTCTGCTCAAAATTAGGGCTTGTCTTCCCCCAAATTCGATTTCTATGTTGAGATCTAAAACCTAGGGTTCCTACCAAAATGATAATCAAGCGCAATCTCCGAGCTCAAATGCCGACTCTCAAGCGCTGCAGCGCTCAGGCCTCGGCCTCCTTCGCCTCCGAAGACGACATCACCGGCGACGACGAATTCGCAGGCGTCCAAATACGCCATAAGCGCCGCAAGCAGAAGGACTTCTTCCCCTTCGAAGCCCTCGGTAACTTCACCGCCGCCTCAATCCCTTACCTCCCCCTTGAATTCCGGCGCAATTTTTTTGATTTAGGGTTAGCCGTCAGCACTGAGGTCACGTCGCCTCCTCCTCCTATGCCTCCGCCGCAGGACACCTCTGCGCCGCCGCCGGCGAGGCCTCCGGTTGTGAGGACTTCGAGAGGGCGAGCTCAGGTGCTGCCTTCGAAGTTCAATGATTCGGTCCTGATTGATCCCTGGAAGAAGGATAAACCGAAGCCCAAAGGTTTGGACAGCGAATTGGAAGCTGAAACCGAGGTGGTTGATGTTAAGGTGAAGGACTGCGGTAGAGATTTTAGCTACAGAGATCAGCATTTGGAAACTTTGTCGAGGGAGGAGGAGTGCTATCGGGCGTGTAGGAATTTGAGTGCGAAGAAGCATTTGACCTCGAGTAGCACTTTGACTTCAATTCATGAGGAGAAGTTTGGAGCTCATTTGGGTTATTTTGAGGAGGGGAGGCCAAGGAACTGGTACCGGGAGATAGTTGTGAATGAAGATAGGAAAATTGTGAAGCAGAATGTTCAAAAAAGGAAAGACTATTTCTTTCCTGAAGAGTTTAGTTTGGGTGATATTGTTTGGGCAAAGTCGGGGAAGAAGTTTCCAGCTTGGCCTGCAGTGGTGATTGATCCAATGCAGCAGGCGCCCGAATTGGTTCTTGATTCGTGCATTCCTGGTACAATTTGTGTCATGTTTTTCGGGTACTCTGCAAATGGAAACGAAAGGGTATGACAATTCTTTCGAGTTGTTATTTCCCCTATGTATATTTGATTAGTATTGGTTAATGCGGGTATTTGCAGGATTATGCGTGGGTAAAGCAGGGGATGATATTTCCTTTTACAGAATATATGGACAGGTTTGTAAGCTTATTGGAAATTTGATTATATGGACAGGTATGTAAGCTTATTTGGAGAAGATTTGCTTTAATTTGTAGTTATCATTTCAGGTTTCAGGGGCAGACTCATTTGTACAAGAGTAAACCGGGAGACTTTCAGATGGCTATGGAGGAGGCTTTTCTGGCTGAAAGCGGTTTCTTGGAAAAACAGGTTGATGAAAGTAATAAGAGTGGGCAGGCTACATACCCTAGAGGGATTCAGGAA
>NC_033794.1:106078567-106080820 GCF_001876935.1 Asparagus officinalis | reverse complement strand
CTGAACTTATAATTTTTATTTGTATCTTTAGCGCTTGGGATCAAGTTTACATGGGGAAAACCTCGACTTTTAGAACATTAGGTGATTTAGTTCGGAAGATGGTGATTAACATGATATATTCCTGCATATAAATCTATGTTGGGTGGAAAAGTAGTATATGTAGCTATTTACTTCACATAGATGGATGGATGTTTACTGTAAAAGGACCAAGATTGGCTGACATGCCATATTTTATTCTTTAAACCCACATTTCTGCTTAGAACTCAGAGCTGTATAAATGTGCCTAGGAGCAATGAGTTTCTCACTTCTCTTGCCTGCTGGTTGCAATTAAGCCTAAAATTTTCGTAAACATTTAGGAAACGAATTGAGTAACGAGCTTCATTTTTACGGTCTTGTGTGCCTTCAGCTTTCCGTGTTGTTTAATGCAATATGAGTCTATAAAGGTCTTGAGAGGAGGGATTGCTTTGTGCTCTTTTATTTAAAAGTATATTTTGCAGAAAATATATATCATGTTGATTAATATCAAATGCGTTACTATCTCTGGAAGTCATCTTGTACCGTGCACCTCTATTTACCCCAAATAGTTCATACTGCATAGCAGAAAATTTGCACACATCTCATTTTCGCATCTTCAATTCTTATCTCTTTTCCTGCCACTCTACTGCACATCTACCCAACTATTTTTCTTAATGCATCGATTCATTTTTCATGGTTTGACATGCAAATTTGCGGAAGAAACGAAATTCTAGTTGATGGTCGGCTGCTGGAGCACTTTATTTGTTCGAACTCCATATTTACTTTATCTTTGCTTTCCTTCTATCTCAGTTTATGTCTCAGTAAAAGAATTGTTGACTATTCTCTCATTTGCATCTGATTGGTGCCTGAATATGAGGCATGTTGCATATTGTAAAAGGATCTTCAGTCTTCTTTATGACTGAATATGTGCATGTTGGATTTTACAATATAGGTGATTCCAAAATTTTAAAAAAAAGTCCAGAATATGAATTTCAAGTTATGTTGGAATCTACCTTCCAAAGGGTCTGGACAGAACTTGTTCAGGTCTCTACTTTTAACATGTTGTTTCCACTCTGAAACATAACTTAATTATTCAAAGCAGTGAAAACGATCTTCTCTGGGCCTACAATTACTCGATTTCACTAACTTTTAGTAGCATTTTTTTGAAAAGCTAGCTTTGAACGGTATAGGAGATTTTTGGGATATCCATAAAGATCCTCAAGCTGGTAGGGACTTCCTATTGTCTTCTTTGGTTGAAGAACTGGCCTAAACATCAAAACCTGTAACATAGTCTTGCTTCCTCAAATTCCCCCATTTTGCAGATGTTCTCTGGTCACTGAGCTTTGTTCATCTTTTTTGGCACTGCAATAGAAGATGCAAGGATGTACTTTTTCTGTTCTTGACTCCTGAAGCCAACAACTTGGTTTTCCTTGGTTTTGGTTTTTTTTCACATGGCTATAAAGTCTTTCCTTCAGGGTTCCCTCTAAAACCTTTGGCAAGCTTTGTACCTCTCCGGTCTTGTTCCCTAAAAAAATACCTTAGCCTTACAACTCTTGAATATTATTTCACTATGTTCTTGTAGTTTTTTATATGAAGTTCCTTTATGCTATTTTTAGTACTCAGACATAAATAAGACAACTTTCTAGTTGTTTAACCCTGCTGCTGTTGTTTGGACTTTCATATGATTCTGGTGGAATATATTTCTGGTTTATGCATTGTAAGACTGTGTTATGAGCATTTTTTCTGTTTTAATTGGTCTTTACAGGACGTAAACAAATCAGGTCCACATTGTGAAAGTTGTGGGTTGAGTCTTCCATCTAAAAGGGCAAAGAGACTGAAGCAAGATAAGCAACAATTGTTCTGTAGACATTGCACAAAGGTTTGTATGAGTATGCTATATTCCTGGCACGTTACAAAATTCTTCCGAAGCTATTTAGATTTTCGATTAAATGTGATTTTCTCCATTACTTTTGTGTTTTGATTGTGCATCTTATCCTAAAATTACAGCTATTGAAGTCAAAGCAGTATTGTGGCATATGTAAGAAAATTTGGCATCATACAGATGGTGGAAGTTGGGTAAGTTGATCTTCCGTATGATTGAGTATTGTTCATGTTCTCCCCTGCAAAAAAATGTTATAGTTATGCTCAATATGATAACACATGTGCTTTCAATTAGGTCTGTTGTGATGGATGTCAAGTTTGGGTTCATGCAGAATGCGACAAAATATGTGCTAACAT
>NC_033794.1:106069730-106078557 GCF_001876935.1 Asparagus officinalis | reverse complement strand
CAGTGTGAAAGTGGCTCCAGTTGATGGATTCTTTTTTCCAATCACAGGATATGGAAAGCAGTCCTTATTTCTGCCCAGAGTGCAAGGCTAAGTTTAATTTTGAATTGTCAGATACAGAGAAGAAGCTGAAGCAATCACAAGTTAGGTATACACGATTTTTTATGTCTTTTTATTGTTCTTTTTCAACCATAATCAACATGCAAACTGCTTTAGACTCTCTGACTGTATGTTGAATTCTAAGCATAAAGTCATCAATTTTCCTTTCTATCTGAACAGGTCCGGAAACAATATCTGGCAAAGCACAGGGTCAGACAAGATAATTGTTTGGTGTTGCGGCATTGAAGGCACATATTTGCCAGAGCATCATGTGTAAGCATCATCTAACTTTGACATAAGAATATAGAAGTTACATAAGTTTTCTATATTACCACTTTGCTCTATCTAGTCACTTGACTCACTTTTGAGAATTTCAGCTAGTAAGTTGTATGTAACATGTCGAGGACAGTCAGTAGAAAATGTGCCTTACATCATGGAGAGGGTTAAGTTCAGGGATGTCTATAGTAAAACTGGCAAGAGGATTTTCCTCTTTTTTTTATTGTAGCAAATGCCACCTTAAATCCATTTTAAGAGGGGCAATCTAAGAGGATACATAGAAGCACATGAGGTTTGAGAAGGAGTTTAGAGTTTGACGGGTGTGAGGAATTCCTCTTCATGAATACACAGAGGAATTTCCTCTCTTATATTTTACAGCAGCAGGTGCCAAATGCGACTGTAGATCTCTTTTGGAATATGTCTAACAGTGGTGTAGCTTTGCTGTTGACAAGTGCTTGACTACATATATGCCTTCAAATAGTACTGAGTCTTCTGGGGTTTCCGTTAATGCTTATGTTGCCTACATCATTCAAGTCCTAATGATCATGAGGCACTAGTTCTGTCAATGTTTTAAAGTGAAAACAAGGAAAGAGAAGATGAAATCCTAGTTTGTTTCATTGAGAAAAATATGTGATGTCATACCCTGATTTTAGAGTATTTAATCATGGGAACACCAGGCAGCACAACAGCTGTGGCTTCAGCAGAATTGTTTGCATCTACGCAATAACTACATGCACTATTTAATGTTTTTTTAATTTTTATTTTTTACTTCAGCAGTACCTGGTTTATTAGCTACTAATCTGGGTTGCTGAAGGACTGACCTTTTATTGTGGTATCATGATCAAGGTAGCTAAGGCTGTATCCTGTGTCCTAGGTCCAATAATTGTTTGCTTGCATCTACTGATCTACTGGATATACAAAGCCAATCATTTAATTATTCAGTTTCACATTTATACAGGTTCTGATGCCCTCACTCTGCAAAGACAATGACTTGGTTTCTTGAATGCACATTTTAAACTTCCCAATTCTTGCTTCATAAGTTTATAGCATGATAAAGTGTGGCATCACTCTTCAGATGGGGAGCCTATAGCACATATAAGAAGCATTCCCAGAATAATTTTAAGTTTGGAACTTATGGAACAAAGAATAACCTTAGTTTTCTGGTCTGAATAAAAGGTTGGATAAGGAACGAGCGCATGTGTAGAATATTCAAAGAATAACCTTAGTTTTCTGGTCTGAATAAAAGGTTGGATAAGGAACGAGCGCATGTGTAGAATATTAAAGGTTGCTCCTATTGAGAATAAACTGAATAAAAGGTTGGATAAGGAACGAGCGCATGTGTAGAATATTAAAGGTTGCTCCTATTGAGAATAAATGAGAGAGAATCAGTTAAAATGGTTTGGTCATGTACAATGGAGGCCTCTTAGTGCACCAGTTGTGACATGGATAAGATCATAGTTAATGGGGGCAAAGAGATCTAGAGGTCGACCTAAAAGAACTTGGTTGGAAGCAATTCAAAAAAATTATAATAGTTAACATGTTACTTAACGGAGGAGATGATCCAACATAGAACCAAATGGAAGAATAGTATTCATGTAGTTGACCCAAAATTTGGGATAGAAGCTTTGTTGTTGTTGTTGTTGTTGTTAGTTTGCTGGTCAGGAAAGTTATACCTGGCTGATGGGTGTGTCAACCTTACTTGGGTAATCGCTAAATGCTAGGACAATGTCTTAGGCACTGATTAAACGAATTTCTTTCACTATATTCAAAGCTTTACTACTTTATAATATGTAATACTGGTTTCATTTTGCTCAAGGAGACAAATTATTATATGATGTTTGATTGCATAAGTTTATTTTTATCTTTCCCAGAGTTTCATGTCATTGTGGCTCTTGCAAGGGGCAAACTCTACCACCTAGTGAGTGGGAGCGACACACAGGTTCCAAAAGTAAAAGCTGGAAGAGCAGTGTCAAAATTAAGGGCACAATGATTTCCCTTGGAAAATGGGTTTGTAATTTTTTTTACTTTGTTTAAGCTTGCATGATAGATTTTTATATGCTTTCTTTCATGTAGTAAGTTGCTTAGTTTGTAATTTTATAAGTATGCAAAACATGGTGGTATCTTGTAGGCTACATTTCGTGAGATCATCAGACTATTATATTATTGGAGTTGTAACTTAAAACTTGGGTTTGTAGAGGAAAAGAGGAAAACTTTAGTCCCACATTGGATCCTGCACCTTAATATTATGTGTGACCAATCTATTACACTTCTTAGCGTTTGTTTCCCTGAAATGCTGTCATTATTCATATTTTTGTTTTTCTTCTCCTAGTCCCCACCCCTCTTTCTGTATGTATATGTGTGCGCTTATACATGTGTGTGGGGGTATGCATGATCTTTGTGTTTGTTAACCCTTGGTATGTTTGTCTTCTAGATATACAGCCATCCCTTAGCATTACTGTGATTATTTCTTTTCTCCAGTCATTTTACTGAGAATCTGATGTTTTACTTTGTTGCCTACCTGCAGCTAGATCATTACAATACAGTTTCGACAAATAATGGAAAACGACCTTCTCTGAAGGTAGGAAAACGAAAGTTGTTCGCTCTTTTACAAGGTAAACAATTTTCCTTGTTGCTTTTGGTGTTTAATTTAGCTAATGCTGTTGGTTATTGTGTCAAACAGATACAATGTTCTCAAGACCATAGCCAAATAAAATTCCTTATGGTAGTTTTTCATGTTAACAGAAGCATACGAGCCTGTAGATGCTAAATGGACTACCGAACGATGTGCTGTCTGCCGATGGGTTGAGGACTGGGATTACAACAAAATTATTATTTGTAACAGGTACTCCATATTATCGTTCTGATCCAAGACTTATTTGCTAATGCATTCACTTATGATTGTCTGTACTTGCACCCTATAAATATGTGTGGACTTTTGCTAAGAGATGGTTTTCTCTCTAAATTTGCTACGCTTAGTTCCAAACAATAAATAGATTCTTTCAGTTTCTCCTTCTGTTCTACCTCCCATTATCAGCATCACCATGAAATTCACACCCTCTCATTCTGGAAACGACCCCCACTTCCTACCAGCGCAAGTTCCACTGTCACTGCCAAATTCCAGCGCAAGATCCACTGTCACTGCCAAATTCTACTTTCTTTGTAGTGTGTAATGTCAGCATTTACCACTATTGATATCAAGCAACAGTCTTCCCGGTTCCATAACTGTCTTGCTAGTTGTCCTTGCAGCAGCCAGCGGGTTAGAGTTGATCTAGAGAGTGGATTTGAGCAAGTCATGGAAGGATAGGGGGCCAAAGTTGGTGCCAATAAGTATGTGAATGGTGCTTGAGCCGCATCTTATTATCTGTAACACTTCCCATGCAAGGATATAGATATGAATGGGTCATTTGTTAAAAAATAATTAAGGACCTTTAATTTGTTAAAAAATAATGAAGGACCTTTAATCCTTTCTTTTAACATGATGTTTTGGCAATTAGTTTGGGCCATTAAGATGTAAGAGTCTTAGCATTGATTTACAAATCTAATTCTTATAAGGTTGTGGGGGTGAAGATGTCTCTCCTTTGATTTTGTTCTTGGAACAATATGTTTTAGTTGCATTTTACCTTTTGGGCTGGTAAATCGGAGGAAGTTTTTAGCCAGAAAGAACTCTCTAAACAGTTCTCTCTCCTCGACGGTAGTTGTATGATCATTCTCTTATTATTCTGGCTGCGGGATTGCAGTTCATATTGAAAATGCTTCCAACTAAAATACTTAAACAGAACATAAATTCACTGATAAGTTAACGCTTGTAACTAATTACTTTGAACTTTTGATCTCATTAAATTTCCAGATGTCAAATAGCTGTCCATCAGGAGTGCTACGGAGCTAGGAATGTCCGAGATTTCACGTCTTGGGTTTGCAGGGCATGTGAAACACCTAAATACAAACGGGAGTGTTGCCTTTGCCCTGTAAAAGGTATGCACTTGGCACTCTGGAAGGCACTGAAATTTTATTATTCCTGCTTAATGACAAGTCTAAACATGTATCACGTATTTTAAGGACGAGTTCTCGTGCAAGTCTTGTGTTCTGGGTATTTAGGTGACATGACAGTTACGTTAATAACAGAGGACTTGAGTCTTATGTACATCTTGAATAATTTAATACCTCTGCTAGTTTAATTCCTGCAATGAAAGTATGATCTTGCTGCTGATATTTTAGTGACCATGTCACTTTAGCTAGCTCTTAGTAAAAAATTTCTATATAAGATTAACTTGTTTTCTGTATTTGGATCTTGATATAACAAAAATATTTTTCCTTAGGAGGTGCTCTGAAGCCAACAGATGTTGATACCCTTTGGGTTCATGTCACATGTGCCTGGTTTCAACCAGAGGTCTCTTTCAAAAGTGATGAGAAGATGGAGCCTGCTGTCGGTGTATTGAACATTTCGGCACAGTCCTTTACAAAGGTCAATATATGAACATGTGATTATGGATAATTTCATGATAAAAGAATCAAATGATTGAAAGTTACAAGTTCCTAGTACGATGGCAGCGTGGCACATGCTATTATCTGACTCCAAACGATGTAGCAGTATGTAGAAAGTGATAAATTAATAACTTTTTTTTCTTAAACCTTCAGGTTTGTGTGATATGTAAGCAGATGCATGGTTCCTGCATGCAATGTTATAGGTGTTCCACTTATTATCACACTATGTGTGCATCAAGGGCAGGATACCGTATGGAGGTAAATAATAGACCTTGTATATATACCATTTTGAAGTTGTTATCGTTATTACATTTCGAATAACCGTCTTGTAAACTTTCTTCCTTTATTAAATATGGAGTTTATCTAGGAAAGAGATTTGTTTGTATTTTTTTGATGATATCTTTCTTATGATTAACTAAATTTCAATTTGGAAATTAACATTGTTTACCCACATTGAAATATGAATTCCCTGTTTGGTTGGGATAAAATGTTCGTAACATAGATGGTTTTCTTATACTCATGAATCAACTCTTGGATCTTGCTGGTTGAGGTTTTGGAAGATGCATTTCTTAATGTAGATTGCAAAGACTGCCTGGAACAAGAAAGATCATCTGTGGCTGACTTTTGCTCAGTGTTCCAAATTGGTTTGTGACTTTGTGGTTGATCCGTGTTGTTAGTTTCTCATTGATTTCCGTCAATGCTAGTGGAACAAATTTATAGATACATTTCTGGTGTGTCCAGTCCTCATCTCTTTAGCAACTTTAATAACATCCCATAGACAGATGCATAATTGTAAAGGTTGAATTCTTTAGGAGCAGAGTCCATACAGATCCCAGTGGGGTGACGAAGGTCTGGTTAGCAATGGATGCTGGTTCCTGCAGGCTGCAAGCATTAATTAGCCTAGCAATGATACTGCAAACATATGTTGGATAAGGCCGAGAACGGGTTTGCCCATTGATGTTGGAACCTCATGATTTAAATGTCGTGAGGGTGAAAACCCATCTATTATGCTCACACATTAAAGAGGAAATTGGAAAGGAGTTCATGTATGAGCAGTCCAGAGGAGAATGATATAAAGACAGGGCACACTTTCTGGTCAAAAGTAGTTCCCGCCCAATATTAAATCCTTATTACACGTCCTTGTGCATTTTATTTCTATGTTGAAGTTATCTCCTTTGTTGAATGAATTCGTTTTTTTAATCGATCACAACGTGTCAGCATCTCTTTACAACTATCTTCATCTAAAACATGTTTCTTACTCCCGAACATTCTGACTAATAAAGTATGAACAATCATATAGACGTAAAATTTGTCCTATAACTTCATGTGTTTTCTTCCTTTCAAAACATAATAATTTTTACCAATTAATATTTACTAGTGCTAATATCTGATGCACAAAGTACTTTATTATTGGGAATATGTTCTCTAGCTCTTTGGTTTTTTCCCCTACCTCTAGAACTGACTGTGATTCTGAAGAAAGTTTGTTACTTTCTCCTTGTGGATTCTCAATCTAGGGGAATTTTGCAGGGTTGCTATTTAGTTGCATGAGCATAAATTGCACAACCAATAAGGTACATTTTCCTACCATTCAAATGGACTTCTAGGATCTAGGACAAACTCTTCTCTTTGCATAGTGCCTTGGCCGTTGAATTTGGCAACTGATTGTTCAAGTCAAAATTTTTATGGAGCCATGTTCTTCATTGGTAAACTATGTCTTTGATGGGAAAAGGCTGGATGATTATAGTGATGATGATTAGTATTTCAAACCGAAGACCCTTGTTGAGACTTGAGAACTAGATGTGTCAGATTGATCAGCTGGAACCTTTCCTAAAATTGTGTTATAGTTAGATCTTTGATTAGATCGGTTTATCCAATATTTGAACTGGATACCCGGATGTCCTAGGTTTCACATAATCAATGTTGTTGGTCTTTATCAGTAGTCATTTGGATTGTCATGCAAAGAGACAAGTGATGATGTTGTTTAGCAAGTCTGGAGATATAAGGAAACATGTTGTTCAACTTTGGGCATGGAGTGTCCTCATGAATTGATCAAATTCGTAAAATATAGATCATTGCTAAAAGATTAAAGTTTGGTACCAAGAGAAAGTTGATCACACAGCACATGTATCAGAAAAGCAGACATATAAACACTAAACTATTAGAATGCAAATGGATGACAGCATATATAGTTAACAAAGAATAAAAATTTTACTTTAATCGATATATTCAACATTCTTTTGATGATGTATTATCTTATGGAACCTGGAAGATTCACAAATAATCCTTGAACTGTGATGAATCTGCACACATTGAAGAAGCCATCATTGTGAGGAACTGTAGCTATTTTTATATCAATACATGACAAATACACACTATTCCTAGGTTGCAGGGCGTGTATAAGATAGAAAGGTTTAAAAGTATTTCATAGGATCTATGTGCTTCTTTTTATCTCCTCTTTATTTATGGGACCAGACTTGTGGTGGGAAGTCAGATGACTCTAAAGGGGCAACTTTTGATCTGATAGCTAGGTTTATTTGTGTGATATACTCAAGGTCACAGAAAGTGCTAGGCAACCTAGGTGTTGGACCTGATGCCTAGATCCTAGCCGTCTAGGCACCGAGGTGGTTCCCCCCCTTTTTTTTAATTTTAACAATTGATAGTAAATACCAATGTAATACAAAACACAAGCGACGAGTGGCGCCTAGGCGGATTTCTTTCTTTGTTTAGGTGGTTGTGTGGAAATTTTGTTGTAGGTTGGAGGAGATAGAGGATGTGTTAATGGTTGTAGGTCGGAGGAGATAGAGGATGAGTTAATGGTTGGAGGCTAGAGGAGGTTGGAGGGCGTGGAGTCTGCAACAGAGGAAATAATAACGTTCAAGGCCTAAATGGTGCAGTCAACGTAAGTAGCCCACGCTTTCCTAGGTGCTCCTAAAATCAAGGTGTACAACATAGATACTATCTAGGCGCTAGGCGCTAGGCGGATAACCTAGGTATCACCTAGGCCTAGGCATACGACTAGGCGGACTAGGCAGAGACTTTTTAAAACATTGGATACACTGATATATTAATTTGTTGGATATAAATGTGCAAAACTACTTCCTAGTGAGGAATGTCCTTAATCCTGATTTTTTTTCATTTCATCACTTTGTACAAATATATTTTAATTGGTATTCAATTTATTTGTTTCTTCATTGACTTCAAGCTGTTGAAAGCTTTTGCTAATGGGTATTATTATTTTAATGTGAAAATGGTGATCAGGCTTATTTCCCTCTGGTAATTGCAGATGCACTGTTTGGAAAAAAATGGGAAGCAGATAACAAAGATGGTATCATACTGTGCAAATCACAGGTACATTGCATCCAGTAAAAGTCAGTTCGTATCTGAAGGTCCATTATTTCTTGCAACTTATGGCATCTCTTGTTGTTCTATAACACCAAGCTTCATAACAAGTAAAAAGCTTAACGACACCTCATTTCATGCCAGAAGGGCTTGTACAATTGCATGCACGAGATGCTTGTCACTGGTTAACCTTGAGCTTAGAAGCAGTGAACTAGCAGAAATAGGCTTAAAATCTGCCGTTGAAATGTTACATACGGACATGCATGAATTATGATTATATGACATAAATTATAGGACAAATTTTCAAAACCAACCCTTTTAGCATTTTATTTGTAAAAAACGACCTATTTTGAAAATAATTACAAAAACCGACCTGTTTTCAGCCCAGCGCTGAAAACAGGTCGGTTTTTGTAAAAAAAGTCTCCGAAACATCACGGGAGTTCAACTCCCGTGAAGTTTATCGAGAAATTAAACTTCACGGGAGTTGAACTCCCGTGAAGCTTAATTTTGCTTAAAACTCCACGGGAGTTCAACTCCCGTGGAGTTACAGTCGAAAATTTGCCAGAGATCGAGTCTCTGGAAATTTGGCACTGCAACTTCACGGGATTTCAACTCCCGTGAAGTTGCAGGTCAC
>NC_033794.1:106066357-106068428 GCF_001876935.1 Asparagus officinalis | reverse complement strand
TCTTCAAGTTTTCATCTGCATCTTCGTTGGCATCCTCATTACCACCCCCTGCATTGACGGGAGGATTATTGGCATTGTGAGCTTCATCCGTATCCGTGTGATCCTCTTTCTGAACGACCTGATTACGGCGTCTTGGTTCACCTTGCTGGTTCGTCAGTGCTTGAATTTGTTGCTCATGCATTTCTCTCATACTCTGCATGGCTATCTGCATTTCGAACCTGAAGCTCTCCTGTTGTTTAGCCATGGCTTCTTCGAGCATCTTGGCCACTTGTTCCGCGCTTATCATGAATGACTCGCGGGGTTGTCCTTCGCTGGACACCGTATTGTCTGATGCGACCGCAGAGCAGGAATCCGATTCTTCATCTTCTGATGGTAATCTTGTGTGAACCCTACCATAAGTTCCTCGTGTAATGGCTCCAGACTGCAGACGAGTTAGATACCAGGGTACTTCCGGAATTGACTCGGGATTATCCCTTGTCGATGCCTTTTTGCTAGTCATATTGGTAGTGACCCTTGGAAATTCTCCATCTTCAATCACCGTTCTTTTTTGCCGGAAACGCCTAGACCTTGGTCTTGGCGTTTCGGAACTAAGCCTTTCGAACACCGAAATTCGTTCGGGGACTGCCTTGACGCAGTTGCACTCAGACAGTACCGCCTGAATGAGCTTTGAACAAGGGCACTAAGGGCACTGAGTTTCTAGCCTTCGAGGACTTCTCTTTCTGGCTTTGCTCATACCCCTGGCACGATAGTACAGCTCGTCCGTTTGAAAGTCGGAGCAACTTATCGTGTGTTGGCACGATTTCTCAGGTATAACGTAATCATCATCAGACGATAACGTTTCCTTCTGAGAGCGAACTACCTTCTTCGGGCTTTCAAAAGTTACGCGCCTCGAAACATGCCTTTTTGGGCGTGAGTTCTCAGCGGGCTCTTGGACTTCAATGCGCAAACTGGTGCGCCTAGCTGCCATGATCTCTTTGTCATGTTGAGGGTGGCGGTGACTCCCAGCATGTTGAGTCATTCGGGGCTTCTTTATCGGGCCCAAACGTTGCGCCTCGAAACATGCCTTTTTGGGCGTGAGTTCTCGCGGGCTCTTGGACTTCAATGCGCAAATTGGTGCGCATAGCTGCCCTGATTTCTTTATCACGTTGGAGGTGACGGTGACCCCCCAGCGTGTTGAGTCGTTCTGGGCTTCTTCATTGGACCCAAACTCTCTTGAACTGGAGCTTTGCCTCTCTCGTCGGGAATTGGACCGAGGTGCTCCAAGACTGACTTCCTTTTCTGGGATGGTCCTGCGGGATCTCCCGGAGCAGTTGTGGAAATCATCGGCGGTTTGGATTGATTCGCCGGAAGTTGAATTTTCGACGGCTGCAGTTGACGCTCTTTGGTCTGAACCGCCGCTTCAGACTTCGGCCTCCAAACTTTGCTGGTTGATGGCGGCTTCTTGGCCACTTCCTTCTGCAACTTCCTACGGGCTTCTTCGGCTTGAGCCCATGCCTGCGCTGATAGTGCGCGGCGTTTGCGGATGCGTTCTTCCAGCGCTTCCAGTGTCGAACGATTCTGTTTGACACGGACCCATTCCATTGTTGGCGGCTTGGAGGAACCACCATTCATCGATTGTTGAGGCTTTTTGCCTCTCTTGTTCTTCAGATCCGCGTTGTAGCGGATCCCGTCAACGGACTCCATGGCCTTTGTGAATTGTTTCGCAAGGCGTTGACGTTGCCTTTGGCGTGCTCTCTTCGAGAGAGTCACCACGCCCCCTGCGGCAGAAGGTTTGGCCAGAGCAGATCCGACCTGGTTGGGGATTGGAGAAATCTCACCCGATGCGACTTTGGCATCCAGCGGGGCGAGATCTTCGTTGGTGTTTTCCACGTCTTCATACCAACGAGTTTTTCTCCTGGAGGAGAACTTGGACTTCTTGGACTTGCGGGGGGAGGTTGATCCGTACGAGGACGACAAGTATTCCTCGAACTTCTGTTGGTCGAACTCGTATTCGACCTCCTCCACGACCGGGATTGAGATCCGCGGCTGCGACGCTCCGATCTCGGCAGCGAGATCGGCGGCTCCCACTGTG
>NC_033794.1:105991854-106064426 GCF_001876935.1 Asparagus officinalis | reverse complement strand
GGGGGGGGGGGGGGGTCACGCGCGCTTAAATAGGTGGCAGCAAACTCCACGGGAGTTCAACTCCCGTGGAGTTGCAGTGCCAATTTTCCAGAGATCGATTCTCTGGAAAACTGGCACTGCAACTTCACGGGAGTTGAACTCCCGTGAAGCTGCAGTCACAATTTCCAGAGATGGGGGGGGGGGGGGGTCACGCGCGCTTAAATAGGTGGCAGCAAACTCCACGGGAGTTCAACTCCCGTGGAGTTGCAGTGCCAATTTTCCAGAGATCGATTCTCTGGAAAACTGGCACTGCAACTTCACGGGAGTTGAACTCCCGTGAAGCTGCAGTCACAATTTCCAGAGATCGATTCTCTGGATTTGCTGACTGCAACTCCACGGGAGTTGAACTCCCGTGGAGTTTTAAGCACAAATTAAGCTTCACGGGAGTTGAACTCCCGTGAAGTTTAATTTCTCCATAAACTTCACGGGAGTTGAACTCCCGTGATGTTTCGGAGAATTTTTTACAAAAACCGACCTGTTTTCAGCGCTGGGCTGAAAACAGGTCGGTTTTTGCAATTATTATCGAAAACGGTCGTTTTTTGCAATTAAATGTTTAAAACGGTTGGTTTTGAAAATTTGTCCATAAATTATATCCAGTATACTACTTCTATGCAGGGACCCAAACCCAGATACTGTTCTCATTATACAGACTCCGCGCGGTGTCATTTCTGCCAAAAAATTGCTCCAAAATAATGATAAACGGACTGGTTCGAGGTTAATCCGGAAGGAAAACCTTCAGGATTCAGCTTCCCCTGCTGTGCAGCATCCAGGATCTTCATCTGCAGCAAGGTGCCATGTTTACCAAAAGACAGAAACCAAGGTACCTTGTTCCCAAGTTGTTGTCCTCTTTACCTTTGTGATAAAGAAATATGTTTTTGAAACTAACAAAAGTCAACCTTTTGTAAAGAAATTATATGTTTTTTTACTGGTATCGTAAAAATGAGAAACTTAAGATGATTATTATTTGATTGGTTAAAAATTTCTTGGATATAAATGGGTTGTTCTAAGCATATAAAAAAAATCATAGCAAATGATGGTTACAGTTTGTATTGTCACATGTCCACAATGCAACTTTTTTTTCTATTCATGCTCATGATTCTTTTGTCATTTTTAAACATTTATAGCTACAGTTAATTTCCTTGATATTGCTATCCTCCCATCCTTAATACTTTTTATCTGCTATGCAGAGAAAGCGGGAAGAAGTCGTTACTCATAGAGTAAGGGGTGCCTTCCATCATTCTCTGGAAGAAATTAGAAGTTTGAATATACCAAAGGTAAGATCTCTGTTTTTAATATAAATAATGTGGATTCACCATTGGATTGGAACTAATGACTTTATTCTGCATGAACAGGAAGAGAAAGATCCTAAATCATTCTCTACTTTTAGGGAACGCCTTCGTTACTTGCAGGCATATATGTCTTACCCCTCCTTTTTTTACCCATTTTGTTAGCTGGTATTGTAAGCTTATTAGTTGTTTTTTCCCCAGTCAACCGAAAAAAGTAGGGTTTGTTTTGGTAGATCAGGAATACATGGATGGGGCCTTTTTGCGCGTAGGGATATTCAAGAAGGAGAAATGGTACCTGTTCCTCGTCTATGCTTCATCTGTTGAATTGTTATTTTTATTTATTTATTTATTGTTTTTTGGGGGTCGGAGGTGTCAGGATCAACTGTTATTTCTTCCCCTTATTAAGATTCAGCAGTTAACAAAATAGGTAGTTTTGTTATATGGAGAAAAGTTCACTGTGTTCTTTGATTTTACAATGCAAGTGAATCTGTTTAAAATAAACTGTCGAATAGAAACTCAGTTTGCCTAATTACCGTCAAATTCAATGTTTGAAACAAATGATGCATTTTCATACTCTGTACTAGTATGAAGACATTTAGCTTATGAGATATGTTGAGCTGAATATTGCGGGATGTGAGCATTTTTTTGTTTAGTTAATAACTTAATTCAGAAATAGTAAGAAGTGCTTGGCATTCTTATAAAGCGATTTTAAAGTATACTCTATTCTTGTAGTTGGATAGCTTTGATAGAGCTTAACTAGTCCATGTTACCATAGCCAAAGTCAACTCTACTTATATTGTGCAAATTTTAGTCCTCTCAGCATGACAACTTCAAATCTTTTGCTAATTGTCCCATTCTTTCTGAACCTTAGTTGCTTTTCTTCATGACTGGTAATTCCAGAAGAGTGTACTGTTATAAGATTCTGTGGAATGTGTTACATGCAACATGAATTTTTTTATAAAAGGGGTTTTTGTTGAACTAATTTATTAATTTCTTGAACAGTTGCTTTGGTTTTTGTGTATTGATAGTTCAGTCCTCACAGGAGTGAAATAACGTAGATGGTATATGTGAGGAGAGGGTCATTCCCTTTGGTTAGAAGAACATTACGATCAACAAGAGTTATTTCTTTGATGTCTCATATTTGTATCTCCTATTTTCTCTTCCTTTTCCATTTATATAATTTTGTCGTCATTTTTCTTAACTTAGTTCCACCAACTTTCCCTTTCTGATAGATCCACTTCACTTCCTTCAAACTTGTTATGGACTTCATTTTATTGGGCCTCCATTCATTGTTATCTCAAGATTACCTGATGGCTGCTAAAGCGGCGATATCAAACCCATATCAAAATGATTATTCTGCTGGCTGCTAATATAGCTATGTTACACTCACAGAAGATGCATAACACATACAATGTGCATACTGATGCACATGAACATATCTATTTTTGCGAACATGCAGACCTTCTGATTTCAGAGAGAACTGTTTCTTTTCAAGATAGACTAATTACATTTCAGTTATATTTTAATTAAAGGAATTACTTTGAGTTGAGTCTCTAATTTGGAACTGACTATTCTCAATTTATATTCGTCAGGTTATTGAGTATCGCGGTGAGCAGGTCAGACGCAGTGTTGCAGATCTTAGGGAGGCACGGTATCGGTTGGAAGGGAAAGATTGCTATGTGCGTTACTCTACATCTGCATATTGTTCTTCTTTCTAAATACCTTTATAATTTGCAATCAGGCAAATCTGTCCTATACGTTAATTATCTGGATTGAAGCGAACTTTTTCTGTGGAAAAGTATGACAGTATCTCTTAGGAAGCTGAACATGTGGAATGATAAATTTGTTCACACTTGGTAGACAGAGAAATTTTGTTTTCACATGTTGATTGTTGGCATGTATGCCTTTCCACTGGATGCATGGAGAACAATGGACATAAAAGTGGACACTGGTATATATATAGTTAACATTAGAGAGTTTGGAGCACTGCAATCTATGTTGCATGGGTACGGGTACGGGACACGGGCAAATTTGTAAAAGGTAGGGTATGGGACACGACTATATAAATATTTGTATGCACATTATATGTTGAAACTAAAAGCATGAGATCAATATTATTTTTTATTCACGTGTGAGCATTAAAATTCCTATAACATTTTTATGTTTCTCTTATTATGTGAATTGTAAATTGTAAAATGCATGTTTTTAAAACTATACACCCGAACGAGCATTATAATCACAGTTTGGAATCCAATGAGTTTCAAGAAGTGGATGTCAAGTGTAGGATTTATGTGCAGGAAATGTTTGACATGTGTTCTAAATTAAAACATATATCGTTTAATTGAGTGCATGCCCGAACAAATGTATGAATCTATGTAAGGAGTGTCCAAGCAGTTTGTTTACGAATACATGTCAAGTAGCTGTACGGCTACAAGATAGAAGTGTCCAGGTACAAGTACATGCTAGAGACACATACCAGATATTATAATTTTTTCGCGGTCATGGGTCTTAGTGACAGACAATACAGTACTGATGCAAAACATATCTTCACTCTTCACTCTTAATAACTATTAACGCTCCACTGCTATGCAAGGGGCCTAGTGGTTCGGACTTGGGGCCTTGGTGCAAAAGGCCAAGGGTCGAGCCGTGTCTATGGCAATGCCTATCCCCAATTTCTAATTAGTAGGCATTGCCACACTTGCACTGTTCAGCCTGCCTGGCTTCGATCCTTGGTACCTAACATGAGACGTTGCCCGCAAATTTCCTCTGGAACACAGCTCTTGATGATGTTTATCCATTTTCATCCATTGCATATCTTATCATTGTTATCCAAGAATTGGTGGACCATTAACACTAACTGCGTCTGGGAGAAAGGACCAATCAGCAGGCAAGTCTGCAGGAAACACAAATCATTCTGCAGCAAAGAAAAGTGATTTTTGTTACACTATTTTCTGAACTCATCATACCGGGATATACTTATGCATAGACATTGGTATAGATTTCATAAATGCTGTAGGAGTTTCTATTGATAATCTATTGTTGACTTAACAGGCATGTAGAGCGGCAACCTTCTCCTCGAATTTCTCCCTTCTTGCAACTTTTGCTGGATGTTGACAATGATGTGGATGTCTAAATGCCTTTTTTGCAAAAATCTGAGACCTGATTATTTTCATGGTGGATAAATCTTGGATAAATCTTATCCCATCTCTCTGGAACTTCAATCACCTTGATCAGACCCCTTCCCCTTTCATTTCTGCATATAAAAAGTATCAGCTTAGTGTTTAGTTAAAGTACTCTTTGAAATACCTAGTTTGGAATTTTGTATCATCTGCAAAGTTCCTGATCGAGTATGGATATCAAAATTTAAAACTGAGATATAGACATAAGTACGATGATCATATGTAGACATGGGCATGGGATGCTGAACATGGCATTTTACCACATTCCAGACACTATGGAACACCTGTTCATCTTTGCGTATGCTTATATGTGTATTTAAGCACATGAATACATGTATTAGGTTATCATATAAATAAGCTAAAATAACAAGAGAATATATTAGAACTTCTGTTGTTGAAAGGGTCACAACTTTCTTTATCTTGTACATTTTTCTTATTCAGGTCAATAAAACTGTAAAAATTTGGAATTTGTCTACACGATGAACATATTTATTGTGTTTGGACGCACACAAAGTGCAATTTTTTTTGGTTGCAGGAGCATTCTACAGAGAGTAGCCTTCAAGAGCAATAGTTAATCTTACTCTTTCACCTTCTTATGTGAACTAGCTTGCTATTACCAAGCTTTGTAGCTGTACTGTTCATAGCTAGAAGTTGTAAATTGCATATTATTCTGAAGGTTAAATACTCTAATGAGCTTTGCATGTAAAATTTTAGCTAAACTTCATAAGGTGGTCTTGGTTAGGTTCTCAGTAGCTATACATAGTACATGATGGTGCTCATTGTTAATGCAATTTGACAATGACATTTGATAACTCATTTACATTGTTGCTGTCTTTCATGGTTGTCACGTTGTTTCTTTACCCTGCAGCTTTTCAAGATCAGTGAAGAAGTGGTGGTTGATGCTACCGATAAAGGAAATATAGCACGTCTAATTAACCACTCGGTGAGACAATATCCCTGCCCTTCTCCAAGATTAAGACTCAGAGAAAACATAATTTGTTTCCCATGATAACTTTCTGACTACTACAGTCTTGATAGTTTTATGGCGTTGTTTTTGCAGTGCATGCCCAACTGTTATGCGAGGATCATGAGTGTTGGACATGATGAGAGCCGGATTGTACTCATAGCTAAGACAAATGTTCCTGCAGGCGATGAATTAACGTATTACTTCTCAGCTTTTGTTTTATAATATTGCCATGTTTCTGTTCAGTTTTTTCCGCTGAGGGTTCTTGAAGAAATGGTTTTCATAGCAGCTAACGTATGGGTCCTGTTTTCGTAGCCGTTCGTCAATGCTTTATAGAGTTCACTATGTTAAGGTTATTTGTAGATGCACCCTTTGTATTATCGAGGTGTAAATACTAATCATTCATGTTCTACTTTATGACCGCATGCAATCTCTGGCCCTTGTGATGACGTTGTCTATTGGTTAGTTTTTACCTCACGTTGAAATCTTGTCAAATTGTTCTTAGAAAATGTCCCCCACTTCAGCCATCACATGATTCTTCAGGGGGTTCAGAGAACTAACAGAAAAATGACGTCCTCACAAGGGCCAATGGGTTTATGAGTGATGAATACTTGCATCTGGATAGTACAAGGGTGCATGTGTAAATAACCCTAGTCTTTGTTAGTTCTCATTGAAACTGTAGTGTGGGTTAATTTGTGTAGAAGAAGAAGCTGATCCGTCTCCGTTGTTGCAACAGGTATGATTACTTGTTTGACCCTGACGAGGCTGAGGAATGCAAAGTCCCATGCCTATGCAAAGCTCCAACTTGCAGGAAATTCATGAACTAGGTGTTGTATACATTGACATTGATTCTTTCATATAGGAACCATTCTTCCCTCGGGCCTCAGCCATCCTCAAAAAGTTTTTTCCCCGCTGATATTGACAGAGTTTTGTAATTTTTTTTTTTTGCCAATTTTTTAAATAAGTTTCAAGCTTAAAAAAAAAAAAAGCTTGGGGCTGCTCGTCGCCTCGTCCTCTTAATTTGGCGAGGCCATTGTATATCTTGTTACACCCATGTATAACGATTACATCAAAATTTCTAATCAATGAGTAATATACGTTTTACCAACTTTAAGTCTCGTTCTCGTTTATCTTTTTTTAATCTTTCGAGAAACTTTTGAACTCAGAATCATTGCACTAATTATAGGGTAGGCGTCACGTTCCTTTGATCTTGGATTAGGATCGCAAATTCCAAGAAAAGCGTCACGTGTCACGTTGGTCAATAGTTGGTTCAAAGAATTTTTGATCTGACTAAGCTTTTAATTGGTTTGTGACCATAATGTTAGTGTTTCTCAACTAAATTATCGCGATTCACTTTGATGGGTCATGAATAACGAAGTGCAATCTTGGTCAAATAGCTAGGTGACCTTAAGTGAAACCGTTCATTATTTATAGTATCAAGAGCCACTTTCTTCGCAAGGAAGGCCATGGCTCCTTGAGAGCTGACGCACGACACGGAAGAAGAAGATGCTGACGGGGCAAACAGAGAACCTAGAATTCTTATCTCACCCGACCCGATAATTTCTCTTGGGTAGTGGGATCTGTAGTAGTTACGAACCCAAGCTCGAAAAGCAAGCTCGGGCCCGGGCCAACCCGACCCACCCTGCAGTGGTATTTCCGTAATAACCGAAAGGTAGACCAAAAGGTGGGAAAACCCGACAGCTGTCGGTCACCAAAAACGCAGGCCAACATCCTCGGCCTTTTCTTTTTTGCTTTTTCTGATCTCTGTCGACTCATTTGCTTTCTGATCGAGCTCTTCACAGTTGGCGGCAACATGGCGTTCGAGAAGATCAAGGTCGCGAATCCAATCGTCGAGATGGACGGTGAGATCTCAGCCCTTTCTCAGATCACAGATCCTTTCAATTTTTTTTTTAAAATCTCTAATAATTTTCTTTTCGGTCATGTCAATTGGAATTTCTTGCTACGTGATATTTTAAAAGCGACTCTTGAAAGATTAATTTCAGGAATACGTCCTTTTTTTTCTGTTCTTCTCCTCCTTTGTTGGATTGATGGAAGTTCACAAGCTTACATGAATAGTTTAAGACAGTGACAACTAGCGCACTGAAATTTCCGAACCAAAACCTTGTCAGTCCTTTTCACTGTAACCAAGATTATCTCTATAGCCCGTAGCCGCAGCCATCCACTCTTCGTGTCGTAAGTTAATGATGAGCAGTTTCGTTCATCAGATACGATCACATGGGTGGGAAGAACGACACTCTCTCGCCAAGAACCCTAGACATTTAATTGTGGAACAATTTTTCAAAATCGACCCATTTAGTTTTTTATTTTTCAAAATCGACCGTTTTTTCTTTTATTTATCAAAACCGACCGGATTTTGTGATTAGCAGATTAATCACTATCCTAAATAGTCGGGGTTGCCAACCCCGACTATTTAGGAGGGTGTTAAACCCTAATTAAGGCCTTTAATTAGGGTTTAACACCCTCCTAAATAGTCGGGGTTGGCAACCCCGACTATTTAGGATAGTGATTAATCTGCTAATCACAAAATCCGGTCGGTTTTGATAAATAAAAGAAAAAACGGTCGATTTTGAAAAATAAAAATCCGAATGAGTCTGTTTTGAAAAATTATTCTTAATTGTGAGGTTGTTATAGGTTATTATTCTAAGAAAAATCTGAAGAGATCTCTCTGTGCAACAAGTTTCAAGAGATTTTGCTTGTAGCAAGTTTCAAAAGTATAGGTGTGGGTACCGTTAGATGTAGCTTACTGAAGTCGACCCTGGCACTTTTTTGCCCATGCTATTCTAGGTATATGCTTGATGTTTTCCTTTTTATGTAAGTTAACTTTAATGTTGCAGTTAATATAGTTGGCATATGTAAGCCCTGACTGCTATCTGGTATGTTTCATTGGAAAAAAAGACTATTCTGCTTTTTGTTGTTACGTTTTCAGGAGATGAAATGACTCGGGTCTTTTGGAAATCAATTAAAGACAAGGTGAGACACGCTTCTCTTCCCCCTTTGCTTTCTGTGAGTTTGTTTTATTCCGTTTATCTGTTCTATTGTTTCGAGTGGTATAAATTTTAGGTGAGACTGCATGATACATTTTGCTGATTCTGCTTGTATGATGAACTTCGCAGCTTATTTTCCCCTTTCTGGATTTAGATATAAAGTACTTTGACCTAGGCCTTCCTCATCGTGATGCTACAGATGATAAGGTTACAGTAGAAAGTGCGGAGGCAACTCTTGAGTAAGCGTTAGCTTTTTCATGTCAGGAGTACCCATTTTTCATTTTCGCTTGCTCTCGTATGATACCTTTCAGCTTTTCTCCCTACTTTCCTTTTTCGTTTGCATTCTGGCATTTCACTTTCGCACTTGGATATCACGACTTAACAATGATTAGCTTGTTGTATATCCCACTCAATTTGTAAGAAGTGTATGGCTCCATGAACTTTTGGTGGCATTGCTACCGTACCGGCGACACTCTTGCTATCTATGATAGCATATTCTTTTGTGCTGTTATGTTCAATGAAAAAGGCTGTAAGCTGTTATGGATCTTTTACGATGTCATTTAAATCCTCTCTATTATAATATGCTCACAAACACACATAGTGGTAGGATCTTTAGTTGTCAATGGCCATACTTGAGTTGTTATAGTCTATAAAATTTTAACCTAGTTTCTTGTTCTATTTATGCTTCAGTAGGATTAAAATAACATGACTCTTGCAGATATAACGTGGCAATCAAATGTGCAACAATAACTCCAGGTAAATGACTGGTTTGAAGAAATACGCTCACATGTAACACTTTATGCCGCTGTTAATATTTTTTCCATTTCTATGGGTTGCAATTGGCTTTACATTCTATAACCGTTATTTTTATTCTATTAGATGAAGCTCGTGTCGAGGAGTTCAACCTGAAATCGATGTGGAGGAGCCCAAATGGTACTATCAGAAATATCTTAAATGGTAAGATAAATTATCCTGTAGGACCCTTCAATCCCCCATTTGTACCTACAATATCGCATCTTTTCTCCCTTAACCTCCTTTATATTCTGCAGGTACAGTGTTCAGAGAACCAATAATGTGCAAAAACATCCCTCGACTTGTTCCAGGTATCTGTAGAAAGTCATGATTTCCTACTCTGTATGATATTATTCTTGTATTCTGTAGAACAGTTTATCTGTCAGTTTGATGTTTGCAGGATGGACTAAGCCTATATGCATTGGAAGACATGCTTTTGGTGATCAGTACCGTGCAACTGATGCAGTTATTAGAGGGCCTGGGAAACTCAAACTAGTATTTGGTGAGATAAGCGTGCATTTGATTTACATAGCATTTGAGATTCTTGAAATTTCTTTCTGCTGTTTATCTTTTCTGTGCTAGGTAAAGTGTTGAAAATCTTCAGATGTGTCCTCATGTAATTTGAGCAATAATATATTTGGCAAGATAGTTTCTTAGATAATACTTCACAAGGCACTAAATGGTCAGGGATGCTTGGTGCTTATTGAGATACCTAGGCTAGATGCTTCTGTTTGTCGTTTTATTCACTCTTTTTGTCTGTGGACATGCATATCTGAGAAGAGAGCGGGGGACAAACTTTTGTGCTGTCCAGGCACAAAGTTACAACACTATTTTGGTTCCTTATCAGCACCCACTTGAAAGACTACGTAGATTGTTTACACTTACTTATAGGAGTTGCACAACTGACCTTATCTGAACTTTTTTTCTTAGGCGAAGTATTTGTCATTAGCTATTACTTTTAGTATACAAATTATCTCAGATTGAATGATACTTTGCACTTTAAAATAATCACTACTTAGGCTTTCTGATAATGTAACTACAATCAGTTCTGTTGCTCCTCTTATTTGTTTGAGCAATATCTATTCTTTCTTGTGCCTGCGTGAGTAGAGGGAAAAGAAGAGCAAGTCGAACTGCAGGTCTTCAGCTTTACAGGTGCTGGGGGAGTGGCCTTGTCTATGTATAATACTGACGAGGTATTTTTCTTTAGCCAAGTATTTTACTCACTTATTACATCATTCAAGCTGTCTTCCTCCATCTAATTTATTTTTATCTTGTTACCTACTACAGTCTATTCGTGCCTTTGCTGAGTCTTCAATGAACACTGCTTACCAAAAAAGGTGGCCGCTTTATCTGAGCACAAAAAATACAATCCTGAAAAAATATGATGGAAGGTATGTGTTATATCCTAGTTGTCTGCATCAGATGTCACATCTCTTCTTTAGTTCTTTGAGCCTAGTATATGTATCATAATTAAATATATACTAACCCTGCAGGTTTAAGGACATATTCCAGGAGGTTTATGAGGCAGGCTGGAAGTCAAAGTTTGAGACTGCTGGAATATGGTTAGCTATCAGCATTAACTTCTCGTGGTCTATATTCCAGTTACTTTAGTCTTTTTTATTTTAAATGTTCTCATGTTTCGCAGGTATGAACACCGGCTCATTGATGATATGGTTGCCTATGCACTTAAGAGTGAAGGAGGTTATGTGTGGGCCTGCAAGAACTATGATGGAGATGTACAGAGTGACTTCTTAGCTCAAGGTCTGTGCCCTGATTATTTGAGCACGTTCTTTATTTAAATTAGCGGAATTTGTAGAAAACTGTACATATATTTTAGTTTTCTGTGGCCCTGGAATTATTAATATGAGGAAATGTTTTAGTCTCAGGCAATTTCTTTATGTTTCTGCAGGTTTTGGATCTTTAGGCCTGATGACATCAGTACTGGTATGCTCATGCTCATATCTTTCTTGCTAAAGGTTTAGGTTGTTAGGTGGTGAATTTAGTTGTGACTACTTTACATCTGAATACTGAAGATTCTAAATCTAACTATTGAACAATGTAGTTTTGGGATTAGATGTGGATAATCTGGATAAGGTTTTGTATGATTTTGTTCTCTTTCTGTCAGTTATTAGATTAAAGTGGCTTCCTAGTTAATATTTCTGGCACTATTATTTACTTCAGATGATATTTTTGCCAATAGTATTATTATCTAACGTACACGCTTTGCAGATAGGACATTTGTTACTTCAGCAGAAACATTTCTTTAGGATGCTCAAACTGTAGAGGTTAACTTGAGCATTCATATATTAATTATTTCTTTCTATTAACACTGTACAGATTTTGGATCCAATGGGAATTAAGAACCATGATAATTTTATGCAAATGCATGCCTCAACCATAGAAAAAAGGCGATCTCAATCTTGAGGTGGCAAATGGATCTTGTATGATGAGTTTTGACCTCACTCAAGTTCCTATGCCTGAGCCTGAGCTTGACCCGTTCAATAACATGAATCCACCCAGCCTAATCTGTTTATCACTAGGGTGGTGAAGCTAGTAGCTTAATTTCTTTAAAAGGTGATCGTGGACCAGGTGTGACGTCTCACCAAATGAGCTAAACTGCAAGAAAGTGTCCTTTGCTACTAATATCTTGATACTGAACCAATTAACATGTGTGCGCCCCTGATTTCTCAAAAACTAGTCTCAGCTTTCAGCAAGGTAAAAGGCTAGAATTATTTACTCTAAAGGCAGATCTGTTCAATACCAATTATACCAACCTGACGCAATTGTCTACAAATTAAAGCACATGCTTACTGCATATAATTTGGTCAAGCTGTGTAATTGGAGCAAGCAGCTTGGACCTGAACCAACCCGTTTGATAAAAGAATAAGCCAGGGATTGACCAGATTTTACCTGAAACCTAGTTAAAGCCTTGACCCGAATGCTTTATTGTGGAGTCAGGTTCCAGTTGAGTTGAAATTGCCAACCTGATCTGAGTCTATTTTGTAAGTGTGAAGAAGTGTCTGCTGTAAGGTCCTTCTTATAAATAAAATTGAAGATCCAGATATTATTTTAAGAGTGGGTCGTCGAACCCTGTAAGTTCTTCCTCTTTTAAATTATTGCTTTAATTTATATGTATGTTTAGAATTGGTATCAGAGCCATGATTGGCTAATTTGCTTCTTACGATTTATTTGTGTTAACTTGTTTATAAGAATGTAAATTTGTTATAAGTTCTTTCCTTTCTTCTCTTATGAACTTAGTTGTTGCAGTCTATAGAACGTCACCAAAGTCGCGTAGTGTAAAACCCAAGTGTTGCTGAGATGGCGTTAAGTGGGTAGTGTAAACCGTTGACAGACGTGTAGACTTTTAACTAAGCTGATTTTTGAAGAAATGAAAGAAAAATAATAAATTTATATCCTTATAGCTAGTTTTACATAAATAAATCTGTAAGATTTTATGTCAGAATTAATTCCTTCGTCTTCTGCTTTAAGTAAGACCCTTAATAAGGGCAAAAGAGTTAAAAATGCTCAAAGTACAGAATATACTTCTGAAATAGAGGCTTTAAATAAATGGACAATTCCTGCTATCCCTAATAGAGATATTTATAAAATAGGTTTTCTGGATTATAAATCTTTGATAACTATTAAAACTTTAGAACGAACTACTACTGTAGATCGGGATGAGCAAACTTTACAGTTACTTAGTCCTGTTGATATTGAACCTTATATGGACAAATATAATTATATCCATATTGGCTTAATACAAGTCGCCTTTAGACCTTTAACTCTTCAAGGATTAAATGCATCCATACTAACTTGTTTAAGAGATGCTAGATGTTTAAACTGGACCCAGTCTTTAATGGGTATTATGGAAACTAGTCTTTGTAATGGACCAGTCTATTTTAATGTTTACCCAAACTTAAGTTTATCTTTAACAGACCCAAATATATTTGAGGCAGTAAGTTTAAACATAAAAACTCATGGTTATAACTTCATCTCAGGATCTGAGACTATAGCCATAATTTACAGAATTCATTATAAAACATTAACCTCTTTAGCTCCAAAAGCTAAAATTCATTCTAAACCAGGAAAAACAGTTTTGGTTGAAACTAATGTTTTATCATCAAATATTGCTGTTAATAGACAGATTAAATGGGATGAAATAAATTTTCCTGACAGTTGGGTTATACCTAACGCTGTTCAACCTCAACCTATTATTAATCAAGAAATTGATCAAATAACTCAGACGGTTGATGGAGAAGTAGAAATTGTTTTTAATCCTTCCCGAACTATCAGATTATCTGATGTTACCAGTACATCTAGAAGGTCAGTTTCACTTTCTAGATCAGGTTCTTATAGAACGAATGATGTTAAAGGCATTAATATCTCAGAGAATAATATTCCTCATGGATTATATAAAGATAATAAAGAAAAAGAGAGAAATTCTCCAACTAGCTCTGAAATGAGTTTTAGAATGCCTGGTTAAAATGAATATTAAAGAAAACCAAAGTATAAAAAACTTTCTTAATAAAGAATTTTATGAAGAAAAGCATAAAGAAATCAGACAATGGTTTTTTAAAAGCTTTTCAAAAACTGAACAGCTAGATTTTAAGGACAAGTATTATACAGACTTGCAAAAGAATAATAAATTAGAATATTTCATAACTTGGTTTCTAAAGTATTATATACAAAATCAAACAAACCAACTTAGAGTGATAGAAGAACATTATAAACAATGGAAATCTGCTACTGGTATGAATATAAGATCTATATATCCTCCAACAGATGCTTTAAAAATATCTGGGATTCATTCTAGTAATCTAGAAACAAATGCTTTTGTTAAACAAAGTGAATCAAATGATGCAACTCTTAAAGAGTTAAATAAAATAATTAAACAAAATAATTATACAAATCTACATCTTCAAATTGTAGGAAATCAATTAATAAGAATTGAAGATGACTTAGATAAATTAATAAATAAATTCAATGAAGTAATACCTTTCTTAAAAATTTTAGAAACAAATAAAATCCTTAACACTGAAAGTGGAAAGGCAAAAGTTATGATAAAACCTCCTATAGATATTTCAGGTTTTAAAAGAGGCGATGAAGTAACTTCTGATATAATAGAGTTATTAACTAAAAAATTTAATAGTTTCAAGCTAAATATGGTAGCTTCTACTTCATCTATTATTCAAACAGACTCATCAGAGGATGAAATTAATAGCCTTCCAGATAATATATCTGAAAATGAGCTAACTCAAGGCGAATTACTAACCTTAGAGAATCAATTTACATCAATTAATAAAATAAAAAATCCTTCAAAAAGAATTGAAAGATATTATTATAAAAGGCCTACTCCTCCTGATGTATTATTTGAAGAAAATGACACTTATATTCAAAGTGATTATAATGGCCGAAATATTTATGAGTGGAATATTGATGGAGCATCTGATTCTCTCATATATTCTACTATGCATAGAATGATGATGTATTCTACCGTATGTAGACAAAACGGTAATACCGATAGAATAATTGTATCTTATATTTCATGTGGTTTTACTGGTGTCCTTAAAGGATGGTGGGATAATTATTTATCCTCTAATGCTAGAGATGAAATTTTAAATGCAACTAAAATGATTAATGGTATTCCACAAGAAGATGCTATTTATACTCTAATGTTAGCAATCACTCATCATTTTACTGGATTATATCAAGATAATGGTGAAAGAATAAGAACTATTTTACAGAATTTTAGATGTCCCTCTTTAACCCATTTTAGATGGTATAAAGACACTTTTTTAAGCAGAGTCATGATGCTTGATAATGCTAATAGCGACCATTGGAAATCCAAATTTATAGACGGTTTGCCAACTTTATTTGCTGATAGAGTTAGAAATAAAATAAGAGATGAACAAGGTGGTTATATCCCTTATGCAAATTTAACTTATGGATATTTAACTAATGCATGTATTAAAGAAGGATTAGCTTTATGCAATGATTTAAAATTAAAAAATCAATTAAAGTCTCAAAGACTTACTAAAAGAAAAGAATTAGGAGAATTCTGTGAACAATTTGCTTTTGATCAACCTTATAGAGTTGATAAAACACCTATAAAAGATATTCAAAATAAAAAACATTCTTCTAAAAAGAAAAAGAAATTTTTTTTAAAGAAAAAAGTGAAAAAGAGAATAAACATAAAAAACCTTTTAAATCTAAAAAAGATAAAAAAGAAATTCACTGTTATAAATGTGGAAAACTAGGGCACTATGCAAGTAAATGTTATACAAAAAAGAAAATAGATGCCACAGAAGATGAGGGTCTTAAAAAGACTCTATATAAAATAATGATTAATAGTGAATCTGAAGAGGATGAATCATCTTACTCCGAGTCAGACTTTGAATCTGAAGAAGATACACGTTGTATTTGTACAGCTAATAGCTGCGAGAAAAATGTTGATTATTGGAAAGCAATAGTTAATATGAATGGTTTATCCATTAATATGATATCGTCAAATCATGATATAATAACTAAAATTATATCCGAAGATATATCTTCTGAAACAAAAAGAGAATTAATAGAATCTCTTTTAAAAACTAAAAAAAAAATTGAAAAACCAAACATTGAAAATGTTTATTCTATGTCTGAAGTTTTAAAAAGACAAAAGAGTCAGGCTTCAACTTCTAAATCTCTTTCTTTATCAAGTTTAAATAAAGAAATTCAAGATTTGAAAAAAGAAGTTAAAAATTTAAAACAAGAAAATAAATTTATTTTGAATAATTTTAAAGAGAATCAAAATTCTCTTATAATATCAGAAGAAACTCCTGATAAAGAAAATAATATTGAAAATTCAGAATTTTTACAAATTATAAAACAAGTTACTTCTCAAAAATGGTATATAAAAATTACTTTAGCAATAGCTGAACAGATTTTTATACCTGATCTTATAGCTTTAGTTGATAGTGGTGCAGATTTAAACTGTATCAATGAAGGAATTATACCTTCAAAATTTTTTGAAATAACTACTCAGACTCTAAGTAGTGCCAATGGTAATAAATTAGATGTTAAATATAAATTACCTACTGCACACATATGTGTCCAAGGAACTTTTATTCCTATCCCATGTGTTTTAGTTAAAAATTTATCCCAAGATGTTATTCTAGGAACTCCTTTTCTTCATAATATAATGCCTATTCTTAATGTAGACACTCAAGGCATTAAAGCTACTTATAAAAATAATGAAATTATGTTTGAATTTGTCTCTGATCCTCAAACTCGTATATTAAACGAAGTTAGAAAGGTTATTCTTAAAGAAAATCAAATTAATTTTCTTAAAGAAGAAGTTTTATTTGTTCAAATTGAAGAACAAATTAAAATGAAAAAAGAGTTAATAACTCAAATAGAAAACAAATTTAAGCTTACTATATGTAGTAATCTCCCGAATGCTTTTTGGGAAAGAAAGAAACATATTGTTTCTTTACCATATATTGAGGGTTTTAATGAAAAAGATATTCCTACTAAATCTAGACCTTGTCAAATGAATAAAGAATATCTAGATTTATGTAAAAATGAAATAAATTCTCTTATAGAGAAAAAATTAATAAGGAAATCATATTCTCCCTGGAGCTGTACAGCGTTTTATGTTAATAATGCTGCTGAACAAGAAAGAGGAGTACCTCGTCTTGTTATTAATTATAAACCTTTAAATACTATCCTAAAATAGATAAGATATCCTATTCCTAATAAAAGGGATTTATTAAATCGTATTAATAATGCAAAAATATTCTCTAAATTTGACTTAAAGTCAGGATATTGGCAAATCCAAATCGAAGAGAAAGATAGATATAAAACAGCTTTTGTTGTTCCATTCGGACATTATGAATGGAATGTTATGCCATTCGGGTTAAAAAATGCCCCTTCTGAATTTCAGAATATTATGAATGAAATTTTCATTCCTTACACAGATTTTATCTTATCATATATAGATGATATTTTAATATTTTCTCAAAGTTTTGATCAACACATTAAACATTTAGAAATATTTAGGAATTTAGCAATAAGAAATGGTTTAGCAGTATCTGCTCCTAAAATGAAATTATTCATAACCCAAGTAAGATTTTTAGGGCATAATATTCATAAGGGAACAATAATTCCAATTGATAGAAGTATTGAATTTGCTTCTAAATTTCCTGATGTTATTAGTGATACTAAACAATTACAAAGATTTTTAGGCTCGCTAAATTACATTGCAGATTATTATAAAAATTTGGCCCAAGACACTGCTATATTATATAGTAGATTAAAAAAGAACTCTAAACCATGGACAGATCAGCATACTGAAGCTGTTAAAAGAATAAAAACCAATGTTAAATGCCTACCTTGTACCCATTTAACAAACATTGATTGGTGTAAGATTGTAGAAACAGATGCTTCTAATTTAGGTTATGGAGGAATCCTTAAACAAATTGATCCAGCTTCTAATAAAGAACAATTAGTTAGGTTCACTTCGGGTAAATGGGACAAAGCCCAATTTAACTATTCAACCATTAAAAAAGAAATGCTTTCTATCATTAAGTGTCTATCTAAATTTAGAGATGACATTCTTAATCAAGAATTTCTTTTAAGAATTGATTGTAGCTCTGCTAAAAGCGTTATAAATTCTAAACATACATATAAATTAAAGCAATAATTTAAAAGAGGAAGAACTTACAGGGTTCGACGACCCACTCTTAAGATAATATCTGGATCTTTAATTTTATTTATAAGAAGGACCTTACAGCAGACACTTCTTCACACTTACAAACTCACACTTGAACTGAAAAAGAACTAGACTCAAAACAAGCACACTTAGAACATACTACACTTCTCAATATATAGATGAGAAAAGGTACATAGGAAGACAGCTGGCATTGCACTGACGAAGGATAGCTGGCAACGCACTGACAGAGCATCTTCATAAAAGTTGCTTTATAAAAGCATTTTACTTTTACTAAAGCTTCTTTAAGAAGTAGTGGAGTAAAGGAATCAAATGAGTGGCTCCCCGGGGCTCAACTCATAGGGATCTGTAGGTTTTACATGATTACAATTCTTTTTCTTTACCTTTCAGGTCAGATGTCGGATTCTGATTCAGAATTCCCATGGCAGCCTTCCAAATATCTTCTTCATCTTCTTCTTCTTGTGCGTCAGGCATAGTACTTTCTTCTCCACAAGAATTAACACTTTTACTGGACTGAGTATCCATAGTGTCGAAAGCTTCAAAAAATTGTCTTTTCATATGATCAAGACATTTTTGTTGTATTTCTGATTCAGACGCTTGCGGATATTTTCGCCTAATCATTTTAGCCAATTGCATCATAGGGTTGATTTTCTGAATTTCTTGAGACATGGAATTTTCAAGAACACTATGATTTCTCTTTATAATTTCTTCAATTAATGCAACTTTTTCTTCAATCACTATTCCATTCCACCATCTACAATAGTGGTTTCGTTTAAGAATAGGAAGATGAAGATCATCCCAATCAGATTCAAATGTCCATGTCCATATCCATGGAATTTCAGTTTCAGAGAAGAAATGTACGGCACATAAGCCTTCGACAATATTATTGTCTTTCATTTTGGAAATGATAGGGTGAGATTCTACCCAAGCTGAATATAATTTAGCTATAGGTTCAGGTAGGATGCTAAACTCAGCACCATAAACAGTCCACCAATTATAGAACCAAGAAGGAATACCCTTTTGAAGAGCTTCTGGGCAAAGTTTTATTAGCCAAGTATGTTTATTTTTGGGATTTTGGTATAAAAAGATATTATAAAAAGCTTCTTTGTAATCCCAATAGTTGAAGGAATAGACTTGGCTGGAATTTTGGGGTTTAACCAAGGGCAAATCTTGGTTTGGATTTAACGCCCATTTGCGAGGTAAAATGACCTCTTTAATTATACATTTGCTGAAGTTGGGGGGAATGGTTCTATTTTCAGAACCCCAGAAATGAGTTATTTCCATTCCTTTTTGTGTAATCAAAGTTCTCATCCATGATCTCGGTTTTAATGATAACGTGGGATAATAGTTATCATTTAAATACCTTGTTCGGATATGATCAATATCTTTCATGGAAGAGACATCTTCTGGTTCTAGATATAGAACGGTCTCTGACCCCCTTTTAGGTGTCCATTTTGCTACTATCACTCTAAGTTGGTTTGTTTGATTTTGTATATAATACTTTAGAAACCAAGTTATGAAATATTCTAATTTATTATTCTTTTGCAAGTCTGTATAATACTTGTCCTTAAAATCTAGCTGTTCAGTTTTTGAAAAGCTTTTAAAAAACCATTGTCTGATTTCTTTATGCTTTTCTTCATAAAATTCTTTATTAAGAAAGTTTTTTAGTGTCTGCTGTAAGGTCCTTCTTATAAATAAAATTGAAGATCCAGATATTATCTTAAGAGTGGGTCGTCGAACCCTATAAGTTCTTCCTCTTTTAAATTATTGCTTTAATTTATATGTATGTTTAGAATTGGTATCAGAGCCATGATTGGCTAATTTGCTTCTTACGATTTATTTGTGTTAACTTGTTTATAAGAATGTAAATTTGTTATAAGTTCTTTCCTTTCTTCTCTTATGAACTTAGTTGTTGCAGTCTATGGAACGTCACCAAAGTCGCGTAGTGTAAAACCCAAGTGTTGCCGAGATGGCGTTAAGTGGGTAGTGTAAACCGTTGACAGACGTGTAGACTTTTAACTAAGCTGATTTTTGAAGAAATGAAAGAAAAATAATAAATTTATATCCTTATAGCTAGTTTTACATAAATAAATCTGTAAGATTTTATGTCAGAATTAATTCCTTCGTCTTCTGCTTTAAGTAAGACCCTTAATAAGGGCAAAAGAGTTAAAAATGCTCAAAGTACAGAATATACTTCTGAAATAGAGGCTTTAAATAAATGGACAATTCCTGCTATCCCTAATAGAGATATTTATAAAATAGGTTTTCTGGATTATAAATCTTTGATAACTATTAAAACTTTAGAACGAACTACTACTGTAGATCGGGATGAGCAAACTTTACAGTTACTTAGTCCTGTTGATATTGAACCTTATATGGACAAATATAATTATATCCATATTGGCTTAATACAAGTCGCCTTTAGACCTTTAACTCTTCAAGGATTAAATGCATCCATACTAACTTGTTTAAGAGATGCTAGATGTTTAAACTGGACCCAGTCTTTAATGGGTATTATGGAAACTAGTCTTTGTAATGGACCAGTCTATTTTAATGTTTACCCAAACTTAAGTTTATCTTTAACAGACCCAAATATATTTGAGGCAGTAAGTTTAAACATAAAAACTCATGGTTATAACTTCATCTCAGGATCTGAGACTATAGCCATAATTTACAGAATTCATTATAAAACATTAACCTCTTTAGCTCCAAAAGCTAAAATTCATTCTAAACCAGGAAAAACAGTTTTGGTTGAAACTAATGTTTTATCATCAAATATTGCTGTTAATAGACAGATTAAATGGGATGAAATAAATTTTCCTGACAGTTGGGTTATACCTAACGCTGTTCAACCTCAACCTATTATTAATCAAGAAATTGATCAAATAACTCAGACGGTTGATGGAGAAGTAGAAATTGTTTTTAACCCCTCTCGAACGATTAGATTATCTGATGTTACTAGTACCTCTAGAAGGTCAGTTTCAAGATCAGGTTCTTATAGAACAAATGATATTAGAGGCCTTAATATTTCAGAGAATAATATTCCTCATGGATTATATAAACATAAAAAAGAAAAAGAGAGAAATTATCCAACTAGCTCTGAAATGAGTTTTAGAATGCCTGGTTAAAATGAATATTAAAGAAAACCAAAGTATAAAAAAACTTTCTTAATAAAGAATTTTATGAAGAAAAGCATAAAGAAATCAGACAATGGTTTTTTAAAAGCTTTTCAAAAACTGAACAGCTAGATTTTAAGGACAAGTATTATACAGACTTGCAAAAGAATAATAAATTAGAATATTTCATAACTTGGTTTCTAAAGTATTATATACAAAATCAAACAAACCAACTTAGAGTGATAGTAGCAAAATGGACACCTAAAAGGGGGTCAGAGACCGTTCTATATCTAGAACCAGAAGATGTCTCTTCCATGAAAGATATTGATCATATCCGAACAAGGTATTTAAATGATAACTATTATCCCACGTTATCATTAAAACCGAGATCATGGATGAGAACTTTGATTACACAAAAAGGAATGGAAATAACTCATTTCTGGGGTTCTGAAAATAGAACCATTCCCCCCAACTTCAGCAAATGTATAATTAAAGAGGTCATTTTACCTCGCAAATGGGCGTTAAATCCAAACCAAGATTTGCCCTTGGTTAAACCCCAAAATTCCAGCCAAGTCTATTCCTTCAACTATTGGGATTACAAAGAAGCTTTTTATAATATCTTTTTATACCAAAATCCCAAAAATAAACATACTTGGCTAATAAAACTTTGCCCAGAAGCTCTTCAAAAGGGTATTCCTTCTTGGTTCTATAATTGGTGGACTGTTTATGGTGCTGAGTTTAGCATCCTACCTGAACCTATAGCTAAATTATATTCAGCTTGGGTAGAATCTCACCCTATCATTTCCAAAATGGAAGACAATAATATTGTCGAAGGCTTATGTGCCGTACATTTCTTCTCTGAAACTGAAATTCCATGGATATGGACATGGACATTTGAATCTGATTGGGATGATCTTCATCTTCCTATTCTTAAACGAAACCACTATTGTAGATGGTGGAATGGAATAGTGATTGAAGAAAAAGTTGCATTAATTGAAGAAATTATAAAGAGAAATCATAGTGTTCTTGAAAATTCCATGTCTCAAGAAATTCAGAAAATCAACCCTATGATTCAATTGGCTAAAATGATTAGGCGAAAATATCCGCAAGCGTCTGAATCAGAAATACAACAAAAATGTCTTGATCATATGAAAAGATAATTTTTTGAAGCTTTCGACACTATGGATACTCAGTCCAGTAAAAGTGTTAATTCTTGTGGAGAAGAAAGTACTATGCCTGACGCACAAGAAGAAGAAGATGAAGAAGATATTTGGAAGGCTGCCATGGGAATTCTGAATCAGAATCCGACATCTGACCTGAAAGGTAAAGAAAAAGAATTGTAATCATGTAAAACCTACAGATCCCTATGAGTTGAGCCCCGGGGAGCCACTCATTTGATTCCTTTACTCCACTACTTCTTAAAGAAGCTTTAGTAAAAGTAAAATGCTTTTATAAAGCAACTTTTATGAAGATGCTCTGTCAGTGCGTTGCCAGCTATCCTTCGTCAGTGCAATGCCAGCTGTCTTCCTATGTACCTTTTCTCATCTATATATTGAGAAGTGTAGTATGTTCTAAGTGTGCTTGTTTTGAGTCTAGTTCTTTTTCAGTTCAAGTGTGAGTTTGTAAGTGTGAAGAAGTGTCTGCTGTAAGGTCCTTCTTATAAATAAAATTGAAGATCCAGATATTATCTTAAGAGTGGGTCGTCGAACCCTATAAGTTCTTCCTCTTTTAAATTATTGCTTTAATTTATATGTATGTTTAGAATTGGTATCAGAGCCATGATTGGCTAATTTGCTTCTTACGATTTATTTGTGTCAACTTGTTTATAAGAATGTAAATTTGTTATAAGTTCTTTCCTTTCTTCTCTTATGAACTTAGTTGTTGCAGTCTATGGAACGTCACCAAAGTCGCGTAGTGTAAAACCCAAGTGTTGCCGAGATGGCGTTAAGTGGGTAGTGTAAACCGTTGACAGACGTGTAGACTTTTAACTAAGCTGATTTTTGAAGAAATGAAAGAAAAATAATAAATTTATATCCTTATAGCTAGTTTTACATAAATAAATCTGTAAGATTTTATGTCAGAATTAATTCCTTCGTCTTCTGCTTTAAGTAAGACCCTTAATAAGGGCAAAAGAGTTAAAAATGCTCAAAGTACAGAATATACTTCTGAAATAGAGGCTTTAAATAAATGGACAATTCCTGCTATCCCTAATAGAGATATTTATAAAATAGGTTTTCTGGATTATAAATCCTTGATAACTATTAAAACTTTAGAACGAACTACTACTGTAGATCGGGATGAGCAAACTTTACAGTTACTTAGTCCTGTTGATATTGAACCTTATATGGACAAATATAATTATATCCATATTGGCTTAATACAAGTCGCCTTTAGACCTTTAACTCTTCAAGGATTATGATGGAGCATCTGATTCTCTCATATATTCTACTATGCATAGAATGATGATGTATTCTACCGTATGTAGACAAAACGGTAATACCGATAGAATAATTGCATCTTATATTTCATGTGGTTTTACTGGTGTCCTTAATGGATGGTGGGATAATTATTTATCCTCTAATGCTAGAGATGAAATTTTAAATGCAACTAAAATTGTTAATGGTATTCCACAAGAAGATGCTATTTATACACAAATTGATCCAGCTTCTAATAAAGAACAATTAGTTAGGTTCACTTCGGGTAAATGGGACAAAGCCCAATTTAACTATTCAACCATTAAAAAAGAAATGCTTTCTATCATTAAGTGTCTATCTAAATTTAGAGATGACATTCTTAATCAAGAATTTCTTTTAAGAATTGATTGTAGCTCTGCTAAAAGCGTTATAGAAAAAGATGTTAAAAATCTTATTTCTAAACAAATCTTTGCCAGATGGCAAGCTGAACTCGCTGTGTATGAGTTTAAAATTGAATATATTAAAGGTAGTAATAACTACTTACCCGATTTTCTTACTCGTGAATTTTTACAGGGTACCCATGAAGCGGAATAATCCCTTGCTTTGCACTTCATGTTTACTTTTGTACACCATTATGGGGTATGCGGCTATTGTTTTCCCCCCGATTTAGGAATCAAGTAGGGCAACTGTCTTTTCTTCCTATCAGATTACTAGTGACAGGTTACTTGATGTATTTTCCAAGAAACTCTGTATCATGGTTGTACATAAATTCTTTTGAATGAAGAGTCTAGAAATGTAAATTGCAGAGTGCATTTGCACTTAAATTTAAATAGATTATTGGTTAGCAATAAACTAAAACTTGAAGAATAAGGTGCGCTTTTTGTTGCACTGTTCCTTGATGTTGGGAACTTGCATCTCATGTCAGGTGTGCCCTGATGGAAAAACAATTGAAGCGGAAGCTGCGCATGGAACAGTCACCAGGCATTATCGGGTCCACCAGAAAGGAGGTGAAACCAGTACAAATAGCATTGCGTCAATTTTCGCTTGGTCACGTGGCCTTGCACATAGGTAAAGAGGTCTTATTTATCATTGTGTATCTCCTTTGGGTATCTGTTTGCTAATATGAAAAGGGTGCTAATATTGTTTGATAAGTGGAAGTTGTTTACACTTCAAAGGTTGATGCACTGCTATTTGTATGCCATATATAATATTTCATATTACTGGAGAGAAATATTACACTTACAGTAATAATACCTGAACAGGGCAAAGCTAGATGGCAATGCCAGACTACTCGACTTCACCCAGAAACTGGAAGCTGCGTGTGTTGGAACTGTAGAATCCGGGAAGATGACCAAGGATCTTGCTCTTCTAATTCACGGATCCAAGTATTTAAAATTCTATTACCGGAAAGTTCAATTTTCACAAATTATTTTTACTCGATAAAGTGATGGCGGTGAAACTTTCAATGCCAGGGCCACCCGTGATCAGTATCTGAACACTGAGGAGTTCATTGATGCAGTTGCAGAAGAGATGAGAGCAAGGCTTACAAGTCAATCGAAGTTGTAACCTCACTCTCATAAAATAGGCTTCATCAAGGTTTTTCAGCACATTTTTGTGGTGTTTTAGCTCTTTATTCCCTATTATAAGTGCTTCTTGAGCAATCCAATCTCATGTCGAGTTTATCTTATTTTGCTTTTTTGTTAATTGCAGCTCTCAATGAGTTTGAATTAGAGGATAGAGGACTGCTGAAGAATTGTCCGATGTTGTTTCCCATTTGCTTTCTCAAGGAGCTGAAGTACCAGTTGCTTGATACCGATAAATATGTGTAGCTGTTCTAAGAGCTTATGATATTTAGGTTGGTTTTCAACTTCAAAAATATGCCTTTATAATTGAACAACTGCCAGTTTGGCACGTGCATTCTACGGGAGTAAAAAAAATGTTTTTTAAATAAATAATTTGTATTTTGAAAATAGATGGGGCCATGAGGCTGTTCTTGGCAACTGTGAAAAGCCTCCCGTTTCATCCTAAGCATCTCTCTCTTCAATTGTTCTTAATATTTAGTTGTGTAGTGTAAATCACATAGATTATAAATATGTTATAATGATTAATGATAGTATATTCTAACAAACAAAACAACGATACATGTTATTATTTATAGATTTTGATGCGGAAAGTGATTTAACAATTAAATTATCATAATATTGTCAAGAAAAAATTAAAATGAAAATAAAATGGAAATTACAAATTTGAATGGTAGAAAATGTGGTGAGAAAGGCTCTGTTTGGCAAAACTAGCTGAAAGCTGCGAGATTATAGCTGAAAGCTGTGAAATTGTAGTTGAAAGCTGATAGCTGATAGCTATATAGCTAGCTGATTGACTAGAGCTGTTTGACAAAAATAGCTGTACAACTAGCTTAAATTTATTAAATGACTAAAAAGGACATGCAATATTATTTATATAAAATTAGAATTATTAGGGGCAAAAACGAAAGAAAAAAGATTGGCAGCTCCTTCCCAAAAACAAACGTTACTTGAGGTAGTTTTTCAAAAGCTACTTGCAAAAGACACAATCTTCAAAATAATCTCCTCCTAATTTTTTGTCACCAAACAGCTCTACTAGCTTATTGATCAAGTCAATAAGACACAATCTCTTAGATAAGACATAATATCTTGTTGCCAAACAGTGCCAAAGTACGTAGTCAGATTTGATGGAGGCAAAGAATCTTTTTCGTACCTATCCCAATAAAAATATGCACAAGGTAATAACTATCTCCTAGAATCAATATTGTCATTGTATGTAGAAAAAGACATTTCCTTAGAAGTTTCACTAAATTTGATTTGATAATGATAACTTATTCTCTCTCTTCAAATATGAATTAGAACGTTTAGTTATATTTTAATTCAAGTTATTTTTTGCTACTCTTTTTAATCGCTTAAGCTTTGCACATGGACCACAGTAGTATATCTTTGCTTCTTGCTTTTAAAATGAAATTGGACAATTTTTAAAAAACACCCATTTTCAAATTTATATAGCAAAATCGACTTTTTTGAAAAAAATCAGCAAAACCGATCCTTTTCAGATGAGAAGGGTCGGTTTTGCTGCGGAAAAGTTTTTCGAACTGCACGAGACTAGCAGTCCCGTGCATTTCAAAACTATCTACTGAGTGCAGTTCGAAAAGAAAACGAAATGCACGGGACTACTAGTCCTGTGCAGTTCGAAAAACACTTCCTCGGCAAAACCAACCATTTTCATCTGAAAAGGGTCGGTTTTGCTAAAATTTTTTTCCAAAAATGATCGATTTTGCTATATAAATTTAAAAAATAGGTGTTTTCAAATAATTGTCCAATGAAATTCAATGTTACATTGTCTTGAAGCAACAAATAAAGATGATGATGATGAAATGGGCACTAATAATATAACATAAGCTAACTTTAACTTATAGTAACGTTGCTTGGTAGTCAACTTGTTTATGTATATTTTAAGGTCTAGACTAATAGAGCATTAGTGGTACAGCGTACGTGAGCTACTTGTGTGCTCAGAAGATATGAATGCATATGTAAACAACACAAGTATAGTAACCAATTAATCTGTATTGGAACAATCAATTATGTTGGGTTCAGGAGATCACAATGCATATATGTATTTGTTCTCTCATGAAAATAAATTTCCAATTGATTAATAAAGTTCTTTTAATTATTCTTGTGCCGTCTCATTTATTATATGAGTGCTGTTACGGGGACCCAAAATATGGGACCAAGGGAGGGGACAAGTGAGGTGTCCCATTTCTATTGCATAATGAGTTGGCATGAGTTGGCATGGCCAACTCATTATGCAATAGGGAGAGGACACCTCACCTGTCCCCTCCCTTGGTCCCATATTTTGGGTCCTTAAATCATTTTCCTTATTATATATATACTGCAGCCATTATTCGGTTGCTTGATCTCATTTATTATATTCCACAATCACTATTCTATTATCTGATCTTATTTATCTTAGGATGTGTTTAACAACTACAAAAAGAGATTAGATTAGAATTAGTTTTTCTTTAATTAGGTCAAAGTCAGTCCAAATAAAGGTTAGTCCAAAAGAGAATTAGTTTAAGGGGTAAAATTTGAACTAAAGAAAACTAGTCTAACTTTTGCTAAACTTAAAATTAGCTTTTTTGGGCCAATGTTGTATCCACTAACTTTAGCTTTTGATTTTTCTTATTAAAAGTAGGGTTATTTGCATTTTGGTACTTGAAAGATTACCCCACTTCTAACTTTTATACTCTAAAGTTTTTTCCAATGCATACCCTAAATTTATACATTTTATGACTTTGATACCTAAATTTCACTCCTTTCTAAATTTTTATACTCCCAAATATTGGATATCGAAGTAAAAAATGCATGTGTAAAGTTTGAGATATCAAAATTAGATATTGTGTGAGCTTGTGGCTATCAAAGCATTAGAAAAAAAACTTTGCACATTTAGAGAAAGGAATATAAATGTAGGGATATTAAAGTATCTAAAAATTTTGGGGACGTCGAAAGTTTTAAACAAACTTGTAAGTTTTAGGAAACCAAAATGCAAATATTGTTTTCATGTTAAACAAGCACTTATCCAATAAATACTCTAGTTCAACTGAATCTATTTTGTTATTTTAGTAAGACTTTAGAGTAACGTTTGGGAAAAGGTTAAGGGAGAAGGGTTAAGAGAAAGGACTAAATTAGTCAACCCTTCACGAGAGGTTAAAAGTAATTTAATTCCGTTTGGGTTTTATAGTTACGATGGAGGGTTAATGTTTTTATGTTTGGAAAATAAAGAAGGATTAAGAAGAATAACTGCCGTAAATATCCTAAACTAGATTATTTTTTAAAGTTGTCAGAGAGAGAGAGAGAGAAAGAGCTCTTATTCCTTCTCTTTAGACGGATTTGTTAACCCCTCTAAATAAGGGTTTTAACCAACTTTAACCCTTATAAGGTGTTTGTTAACCCTTTGACAAAATAACCTATTTGGATGGTTAAACAGAGGTTAAACTCATTTAACTCTTGCCTTAACCCTTTCCAAACGAGGCTGGTTTTAAGTTAAGATTGTATTTCACAGTATCTTTAATTCGCTGATTTTTATTTTAGATAATTGAACCTAATTGTATTTAAAAAGGGAAAAATATGTCAATGCCCCAAAAAAAAAAGGCTCTTATGGCCCAGACCCTTAAAGTTTTTCCCATGTGTTTTAACCCTAAAAGACCTAAGAAATTGTGATCTAGCTCTTTTCACTTTCTTGCAAAAATTAACTCCAAAAAGTTCCAAAAATACCCCTTCCCCTTTTCTTCTTCTTCTTCTTCTTCTTCTCTGTGTCTTTCCCCTTCTCCTCTCCTCTAACTGCTCCTTTCTCCTCTTCTTCTCTCCTCCTCCTCTCCCCTAACCCTACCTTCCCCCAAAAACTATACTCCTTAACCCTTCCCCTAAAAACCGACGCTGTCTCTCTCTCCCCTCTCTCTTCCCTCGCTAAGACTCCTGTAAGCTCAAGAGAACCCAAAATAATCCTAGATTTGAACTCAACCCTCTACAAAATCTCTCAAAAGTTTGTTCTAAAAAGTGGAAAATGACCGAAAACCAATTTGGAGAAGAGTGAAGGATACAACACCTACTTCAAAGTTGTTCATCGTCAGCGTTCCTTGAATCCGACGACAAAGATGTCTCAAGAATTTGATCACTTGAGATGTCTTGACTTCTCTGAGCGGACGGTGGGCTATTTGGCCCAATGATGTCCATGCCCTAAGCTTCAAATGGCCAAGAGGCGACTGTCAGATGTAATTCTTCTGGATGTTAATGTAGAAAGTCAGTATGGATTTGACACGCATGACATCGTTTAGCATATGCTACTGCATCTGCTATCATTGTCGGCCAATAGTAGCCTAGACGACGAAGTCGGTCTTAAAATTTAGGACATAGTTGATGAGCTTCACATGCACCGTCATGGGCTTAACACTTTTCGAGCTTCACTTAGTGATAAGCATCAGAGCAAAATACCATCGGAAGATCGGCGGTACAAAGTTTGTGTAGCAGAATCATAGAAGAATCATGGAGCTCTTCTTTGAATCAAGGCCGCTTGCTTTAGATTATCAGGTAGTATCACGTGTAAGATGTAATCAATGATTGGGTACTACAAATCATTACCCTTGAAGTGAATTGGCATGACATGTACTTCGTTGGCTTCAAGAGTATACTCCGGGGAGCATAATTGACGGCTAGCCATCGTGACACGCCTAGTGGATTTAGGTGCCAAGGCGAGTGTGGCTGCAAGGGATACCAAAGCTTCCGCATAGGTATTCTTGAGGCGAGCTACATAGATAATGTAGAAGCCTTGGAAGGACTGGGTGAGCTTTGTTTCCGCTCTGGGTAGTGTATGAGGTCATTGTGATAGACCTCATATTCTCCTTTGATCCGATTCACAATCAGCTTTGAATCGTCGTGGGCTTCAAGATATCTGACGCCCATGTCTTGAGCAAGTTGTAGGCCAATTACAAGAGCATTATACTCGGCTATGTTGTTGGAGCATGGCTCGGTCAATGAGTAGGCCCGAGTGAGGACATGTCCATAGGGGTCAATCAGTACTACCCCCACTGCTGTAATAATTACTCCCTTGTGGTTGTGTCGTGATGCACATTTAAAATAGAGCTGCCATATTTGATGGTTTGGGATGGCATTTGACTCGAAAACTTCATCCGGGATGTCTTCATAGAGCTTGGAAGACTCCAGAATAGGGTGTTCTGTCAGAAAATCAGCTATTGCTTGACCTTTAACTGCTTCCTGCGACATAAATATCATGTTATATTGTGATACCAGTATCGCCCAATTTCCTAACCTAAAATTTAGTGACCCAGGTTTTGTCATGAGTATCCGTAGAGGATTGAATCTTCAAATGATGTGAATGGATTGGTCGGTGAGGTAGTATCGCATCTTCTGAATTGCGAAGACCAATGCTAAATATTCCTTCTTGACTGGGTTGTACCAATGCTCAACACTAATCATAGTTCGACTGAGGTAGTAAATGGCTTACTCATGGCCAATGTCATTAATCTGAGTGAGAAGTGCTCTGAGGAAATGGTCTATTGCCCTGATGTAGAGCAGAAATGATTTACTCGATACCAGTGTGGCTAAAACCAACGACTTCATGAGATAACTCTTGATCTCTTTGAAAGCTTCTTAGCAAGTGTTATCCTAGACAAACGAAAACTTTATGAGTCTTTGAAATGACTGACAATTCCTAGACAAATTGGTTATAAACCTTCGGATATAGGCTAATCATCCTTATAGACGTTTGAGCTCTTTGGCATCTTTTAGATTGCTTTCACTTTTTTAGGGTCTACGTGTATTCCTACGGATGTTACAATAAACCTAAGGAATTTGCTTGATGATACCCTGATGAAAGATTTGGTTGGATTCATCTTGAGTTAATGTTTCCACATAATCTCGAGCACCGTCCTTAGATCACCAATGTGATCCTGTTTGTGATGACTTTTGATCGCGAGGTCGTCGACGTAGCACTCCACTATCTTACTCAAATCTTCACAAAAGATCATGTTCATAGCTTGTTGATAAGTAGCTCTAGCCTTCTTCAGACTGAAAGTCATTACTGTATAACAGACTACTCCTAAGGGTGTTATGAAGGTTGCACATTTTTTATCATCTGGATGTATTTTGATTTGATTGTATCCAGAGAAACTATCCATGAAAGACATCATCTCAAACCCGCACGTGTTGTCAACTATAACATCCGTGATAGAGAGACGAAACTCATCTTTTAGGCAAGCGAGGTTGAGATCATAGAAATTGATGCAGATTCGAATCTTATCACTCTTCTTCATCACCACCACAATATTGGCTAACCAATCGGGGTGTTGTTCTTCACGAATAAATCTACATTCAATGAGTTTGTGGATTTCCTTCTTAATTTGTTCCATTAATTTAGGATGGAAGCATCATTATTGTTGCTGGATCGACTTAATGCTAGGGTTGATGCTAAGACAATGCACAGCTACGTTAGGGTCTAGACCCAGTATGTCTTCACAGCTCTAGGCAAAGACATCAACGTATTCTTGAAGGAGGAATATGAGTTCCTCCTTTTCAATGAATGATAGACTTTCACTGATGAAGATGGGCATAGGGTTAGTTTCATCGCCTATGTTGATTTAAACCAGTTTATCTTTGGTGGGTGGTTCTCTAACTTTGAAATATGACTCCCATTGCTTCTCAAGTTGCTTTGCCCATAAATCATCTTTAGGATCTCTGGACACTTTAGATTCATCGAGATCCATGGTTAGGTTGTATGAGACCATGTTGGTCGTGAATTCATTACACAAGACTCCAAGGCTGATACAGAATCCCAGTTGGACATTTCTAAAAAACTGCTTAGGAAGTCATCAAATTCTGGTCCTACTTGTGGCTTGGGTTCAGGAGAGATATAACTAAATTCTCATATGGTTCGATTGTAATAATTAAAAACTTCACCTTTTAGTGCAAAGGAGATCAAAGGGACCCGTAGTCCTCTATTAAAAATTAACCCTTGTTTTGCAGTGAGACTGTATCCTATTTTTACCATAATCTGCTAAAATTATTGACTGTAACGGGAGAATTCTAGCGCTATCTTAGCTTCTTCATGTGAGTTCTGTAAGTGAGATTGTGACTCAACTTTTTTGAAGATGATTGGATTCAAAGTGCTCCATTTGGGCAGAACCATGAAAGCAGCATCCTCCGAGTTGTCTAGCTGCTTATGGGCGGGGTACGACTCGCTTATCAGTATATGCAATGCCAATTATAAGGCTAGCCTGGCCATCAAATTTCGACTCTTGAGTTCTCAAACTCAAAGTCTAAAGAGTATTCATAAATAAACTCTTCTTTATTAAAGATCCAATCACCCTGATCCTCAGTGGATTGGTCAATACAGACGTCCTCTAGGGTAATTACAAGTAGATCTATCTTCTAGATTGAATCATCACTGGGATCTAACTCAACATCTGCTTCATTACTGCTATCCTTGATATTGGAGAGGACAATCTTAATTGTTTACTTTTATCATACAAGAGAGAGTCGATAAAGTAATTCTCCACCCCCTCAAAAGGATGCTTTTCAGCATCAACTCTCTGTTGGACTTCTTGTTCATTAATGTATTTGAAACACTGATGAAGTGTTAAAGGGATGGGCTTGTTGGAGTGGATCCAAGGTCGTCCAAGCAGAAGGTTATAAGTTGTCTCAACATCGACGACATACCAAGTCACTTCCGTCTTCAAGTTTCCGATCTGACATTTAAGTCAGGTCTTTCTTAGAGATCGGCTACTGCTGGAGTTAAAGCCGAGTATGGTTGTAGACGTCTTTGAGAGCTTGTGAAGGGGAATTCCCAGAAAGCTCAAGAGTCTTCGTGAAATTATACCCAACGCGGAGCCTGGATTGATGTGAATTCTTTCGATCCTTGACAATCCTATATATCCAGTGTAGTAAAGCGGTCAGTTATGATGATGATCTTTGACCAACATGTACTCTAAGATAAAGATGATGTGCAACATTTACTTTCAGCAATGATAGCATTGCTTGGGTCCTTCATCTTGGAGAGATTCGATCATGTGGGCGAGAAACACCTCACTGTCATTCAGGACTTCTTTTAAAGCTTCTCTCGTATCATTAGACAAACAAAGTAGTTTGAATAAGGTAATACGAGCTAGAATGTTGGCCAATTGTGCCATGATATCATATTTGAACGGGGCCTTAGGGTCACTTGGAGGACGCTGTAAGGCTTTATTGAACCGGGTATCCTTTTATTTAGCTGGTTTGGGTTGTTTAGAGTTCCTGGCTGATTGTAATCCCTTAGGTAATCTTTGTGAGATCTTGTCCCTGTCATGGCCACTTTCTCTCCCTCTGAGTCGGTGAGTGAAGTGATGTGCATAGATACTTCTTCAATGATTGTAGAAATGGCATTGCAAGTCTTCATGTTTTGCTTATTTTTGGACTTCTGAAGAGTGTAATCTTCATCTCAAAGAAGGTTGGGATGTATCCATATTATTTCTCCTCTCGCCATGATAAGAGGAATCAAGCCTTAGCTTAGCTAGTTTTGACGGTCATAGTTAATCTTCTCCATTCTCACAGTAGGAATGGGGACGACATAATCTTGGACTTGAATTTCTATCATGGAGCCAAATTGGAGGGTCACCATGTCACACACTGGTTCTAAAATGTAATAATTTGGAACATGACTCGATCGACAATGCAACCATACAGTCACATTCATACCTCTAGATTATCTTGTATACAGATATATTGTCAAAAAAAACTATAACATAGAGCATGTAACTAAGATAACAAAGAAAAATGGATAAATAAAGAAATCTCTAAAATTTACAAAGTTCTACGACAAGTCCACAACTATCCAAAATGGGAAAGAGATAAATACATCATAGTCTGGAGAACCACATGTGGCTAATGGAAAAGTCTAAAATAAATAACTACTTAAATAAACTGAAGCTGAGAGAGTGATAGGACAGAAGGTGATTACTGCCACTGGGCCTGATCCTCAAAGTACTCTCGGTCCTGCGAAGAAAGAACGGTCCCTGAGTCTGGGGTACTCAAACTCTAGGGGAGTCAGAAAACTCCCAACAAGCATGTAAAATAAAAGAATTGTACGTGTGTAAGCGTATGTAGCAGGTATAAAAAAAGATGAAAACTCAATTAAAGGTGATAAGAAAAACACTAATTGTAGATATTAAACAAGGTCTACCGCAAGACACACAAGTACATTATTATTATTATTCTTTTAGGTGTTATTTGAATTAGAGAAAAATATTTTCATGTATATAAGTTGGGTTCCTGTAAACCATCCTGGGAACACGACTTCAAGTCAAGATTAGCCATTAGCTCTTATATATATAAATCTGGATATCAAGAATGCGCATGAACCCGTTATATACACATTATATTCTCCGTCCAATTCCCCATTATAAATCGCACATTTATTCATTTATTTTAAGTGATTGTGCATGAAATATTGTTCGTTAACCACAGAGTTACCGTAAAATAATCTCTGAAAAATTTATGCAAAATAACTGTGTCCCAAAACATGTCCAATCAAGATGGGTGCATCGTCTAGTCAATGCTATTATAATAATAGTAATAATCAAGAGAAACTCCTCACATCGGGACATCGATGTCGAGGGTATAGTCATGCTATGATAACACGTTTATAAATCATATATCTTGATGGAAGTCATCTTCATGCATAATCAACCCTATTAAATGTCACTAGGTGATCAAACACATCATTGGATGATCCAATAAGCATCAAAAGATCAACCAATATCATCATTCATCTTAATAAATAGAAAATAACTGATTAGCATAATAGTTTAGTGTCAAAGCGGGCCAAACACTTTTAATTTAACATCAAAAATCTGCAAAAACTAATTTTAGTGAGCAAAAGGCTCAACGGGTCTGAAATATGATATTGGACCCTAACTGGGTCAAATGGGACTGTAATTTGAATAATAAACCTAAACAGGTTGGAAATGTGATATGGGATCCTAACTGGGTCAAACGGGTTTGTAATTTGAACCATAACCTAAACGGTTCTAAAATTCGATATGGGCCCGAACTGGGTAAACGGATCTATAATTTTGGGTTATAGATCCAAACGGGTCTGGAATTTGATAATGGGTCCGAACTGGGTTAACGGGTCTGTAATTTGGGGTTATAGATCTAAACATGTCTGAAATTTGATAATGGATCCGAAATGGGTCAAACGGGTCTATAATTTGAGGTTTAAACCCGAACGGGTCTAGAATTTGATGTTGAACTCCAACCGGGTCGGTTTTTGGTTCAAAACCCGATCCAAAAACATTTTTGTGAAAACTCAAGGTCCTTGGGATTCAAACTCCAGACCTTTATGTCATTGTCAAATGCAACTAACCACTACAACCATCAATCTTTCATATCAAAGGTGATGCAGGTAATAACTAAATGTCGGTTTCTATTAAATTCCTCAATAAATATTTTCTAATAAGTAAACGATATATTTATATATATTATATAAGCTAAAAATTAAGCTTCTGATTTGTACTAAAATTTATGTGAAAGTAATAGTACTAATAGCAACAATAATGTTAAGATCATGAAGAAAAAAATATAATAAATAAATAAGATAGTAAAAAGATAGATCGTAGGATTATAAATCCTATTATTTATTTCTACGAATAAAATAAAACACACTAAGAAATCTCTAATAAGTTTAAACATGAAGCATACTATTTATTTCTATGAACTAGAATGAAAGAGGAAAATGGTGTTGCATGAAGAACAAGCTAATAAAAAAATTTAGAAAATAATTGAGGAAAGAGATGCTTGCCGATTTGTCAAAAAAAGACTCTGAACCCCAAATCTAAGCAAAAATAAATCCAAATCGTGTCCCTCTCCTTCTCTTGTTCTCTGTTGGTTTTGTTTCATTTTTTTGTGTGCAGATTCGGAGGCAAGAATGGTAGAGGAGAGGAGATAGGTTTTTTTAAGGGAAGGTTGTGGTTAGAAAATCCCTAAGACTAAGGGATTTTCAAGTAGTGGCAAACGGGTTAGTTACAAAAATAATCTGTAGAAAAATCGCATGATTTGATAGGGAAGAAAAAATCACGAAGATTTGTTGGGAGATATGGTTAGGAAATATCATAAACTTTAAATGTTAAGTTCATGGGCTTGTGAAGTTATGGTTAAATACAAATAGGCCTCAAAAGTATTAAATCTCTACCAGCACAAAATGATGTGGGCCAATCGGGTTAGAGCTAAAACACTATTGGGCCTTGAGGAAAAAAATTGATTTTCCAATTGGTACGTAATATCACATGGGCCTACTTATCACATGAATAAATTTCAAGTATTACATCCTATCCACCTAAGAAAAAGAAATTTCGTCCTCGAAATTAAATCCAAGCACACGAGGAACTAAATGTTACTTGAAATAAATAGATGTGAATAGCGCTAACGAATATCATCCTCTCGCTCCCATTTCGCTTCAACAGGTCCATGGTGTGCCCATGATACCAATACTAGAGGGATAGTCCTATTCTTGAGGATCTTCTCGTGTCTGTCCAAAATCTTCATTGGTCTCTCCTCATATGATAGGTTCGTCCTAATTTGAAGCTCTGTAATGTCTAGGACATGGGTCTCATCTCGCACATATCGTCGAAGCTGCGATACGTGGAACACATCATGCACTCCCTCTAATGACGAAGGCAAAGCCAGCTGGTATGCCACTTCTCCTAATCTCTCTAATATCTCAAAAGGTCAGATGAAACGTGGACTAAGCTTCCCGCGGATGCCAAATCTGATAACTCCTCTGGTTGGGGATATTTTCAAGAAAACATGCTCTCTAACCTAAAGCTGTAGAGGTCTCCTCTTAGCATCAGTCTAGCTCTTCTGCCTATCCTAAGCTGACCTAAGGTGATCCCTTATTGTCTTTATCTTGTCTACTGTCTGCACTATCATCTCATGACCTAGCAGGCATCGCTCTTCCAAGTCATCCCAACAAGTAGGAGATCTACATTTTCTTTCATATAATGTCTCATAAGGTGCCATCTGGATACTGGCCTGGTAACTGTTATTATAAAAAAACTCCACCAAGTATAAGTGGTCTTTCCAAGAGCCCTTGAAATCCAGCATGCATGCCCGCAACATGTCCTCCAAAATGTGTATGGTCCTCTCTGATTGTCCATCTATCTGAGGGTGGTAAGCCATGCTGTAACTCAGTCTAGTCCCAAGACACTACTGCAAGCTCCTCCAAAAGTGTGATAAAAATTGTGTGTCTCTATCAGAAACAATACTAATCGGTACCCCATGCAAGCGTACTATCTCCCTCATATACAGCTTTGCTAAACTCTTCGTCATCTGTCCAACTTGAAATAGTATGAAACGAGCCAACTTGGTGAGTCGGTCTACTACTACCATACGACGTTATTTCCCTTCTGGCTCCTCAGCAGAGTTGTGATAAAGTCCATTGTAACATGTTCCCACTTCCACTCAGAAATAGGAAGGGGTTGCAATAACTCGACTGTCCTCTGATGCTCAGTCTTTACGTGCTGACATATTAGTCATTTTGACACAAATCGGGCTATCTCCATCTTCATTCTTAGCCACCAGTAATGTTCTCTTAAGTCCCGATATATCTTTGTGCCTCCTGGGTGAATAGAAAGCACTAAACTGTGCGCCTCCTCTAGCAGCTCTCTTCTAACATCACCCTTAGTCATACACAACCTACCACGAAATCATAAGGATCCATCCTCATATAACTGTAGATCAGTTCTCTCCCCAGACTCCACTGTTTCTTAAATTTTTGGTACCGAGCGTCCTCAAACTGGGTAGCCTTGATCTGATCCACCAGCGTTGACTGTAAATACAAACTCATCAACTATCTCCCTGCTCCAGGCAATATAATCTCAATGTTCATCCTCCAGAACTCAGCTAGCAACTCCCGCTGTCTGGTGAGTCTCATTAACACATGCTTCCTGCTTAAATGATCTAGCACTACATTAACTCGTCATGGGTGATATCGTAAATCAAGATCATAATCCGTCATAAGACCTAACCACCTCCGCTGCCTCATGTTGAGCTCTTATTGAGTGAAGATATACTTTAAACTTTTATGATCTGTGTACACCTCCACTCTCTGCCCTACAAGATAGTGTCGTCAACTCGTCATAGCTTCAATGCAAAAATTACAGCCTCTAATTCTAGATCATGAAGCGGGTAGTTCCTCTCATGTGTCTTCAGATGTCTAGATGCATAAGCTACTACCTTCCTATGTTGCATCAGGACACAACCTAAACCCAAATCGAAAGCATCTGTGTGAACTACAAATCCTTCTGACTCATCTGGGATTGTCAAAACCGGTGTTGTCGTCAACTTCTTCTTCAACTCCTCAAATGCTGCTTGACACTCTGGAGCCCACACAAACTTGACCTTCTTCTGAGTCAGCCTAGTAAGTGATCCTGCAATTTTAGCGAAATCCTTTATAAATTTCTTGTAGTATCCAGCCATCCCCAAGAAACTTCGTACTTCTGTCACAGATGTAAGCGGATCTAACCTCAACACCGCATCAACCTTCTTTGGGTCTATAGAGACACCTGCTCCTGAAATCACATGTCCCAAGAAGGACGCTTGCTCTAGCCAGAACTCACACTTGTTCAATTTTTCATAATGCTTCTCCTTCGGCAGGATTTCCAACATAGTCTGTAGATGCTCTGCATGATCTTCCTTGGTCTTGGATTATACAAGGATGTCATCGATAAACTCCATCACAAACTAGTCGAGATACTGAGAAAACACCTTGTTCATCAAACTCATAAATGTAGATGGAGTGTTCATTACTTTGAATGGCATCACCATGAACTCGTAATGCTCGTACCATGTGTGGAATGTGGTCTTGGGTATGTCTTCCTTCCTCACCTTCAGCTGATGATAGCCTAACCTGAGGTCCAGCTTAGAAAACACCCTACCTTCTTTGAGCTGATAAAAAAGGTCATCAATCCTAAGAATTTGGTATTTATTTTTGATAGTAACCCGATTCAACACCCTGTAGTCAATACACATCCTTCGGCTTCTGTCCGACTTTGGCACTAACACCACTGGTGCTCCCCAAAGTGAAGTACTAAGCCTGATAAATTTCTTATCAAGATACTCCTAGACCTGCTTTCGCAACTCCTCTAAATCTACTATCGGCATCGGGTAAGGTGGTTTTGAGATAGGTACAACTCCTAGAATTAGATTGATGACATACTCTATATCTCTATCTAGTGGCAGATCCGACAACTCATCAGGGAAAACATCAAGAAACTCCTCTATAATTTATGGTATAGCCTTCTCCTCTACCTCTATCCAGGTTAATACTCCATCTATGCATGCTCAATACTCCGACTGCTCCATCACTTTGTTGCCGCTCATAAACTCAAACTTTGGGTGATCTGGTATCTTGAACACCACACTTCAGTCGATAGTCACATGGAAGTTGTAGAGCCAATCCATCCCTAAAATAACATCTAACCCGTTAGTGTCAATCGCCAACAAGTCTGCAAATAGCTCCCTAGCATAAACTACCATTGGGTATTTCTTACACTCCCTACTAGACATTAACACCCCGCTACCTATATGGATATTACAGCCTGCATCTAAACTATCACATAGTATGGTGTGTCGTGCAATGAACTGAGCAGATATAAAACAGTGTGTGCCCCAGAATCAAATAGGGTAAATACAAGGACTGAATAAATCAAAATGGTACCTGTGACAACATCACCAGATGCGTCTTCCTGCTCAGTGGTAAGTGTCAGAACCTGACCTTGTCTCTGCTGCTGCTGAGCTTGCTGACCATATTGTCCTGGGTGCCTCTATTGATACTGCGGTTAGTATTAGTGCTGGAAATGGGGACCTCTCCACTGTCTTTGGCCTTGAAATTGTTGACCCCTCTGATGTCCTCGAAACATCTGCTACTGTGTGGGAAGTGATGGCCTCAACTGTTGTCCACCCTGTCTAGTCTGACCTGCTGGCGCTATCGCTCTACCTAAAGGTCCTCCTGAAACTCCTCTACTAGAACAAGTGATGAGTTGATGATCCGCCGCCCCGCATGCTAGGCACAAGCCATTAGCTCTTATGCAACCCTTCATCAAGTGCTCCGGCCTGCTGCAATAATGGCAAATCATGTTGGTTGGCTGTGGAGCTGGTCTTGGAGTCCATGTCTGTTGGTGCTTGGCTGGTGCTCCTCCCATCTGAGGCTTCTGCTGGTTACCTCCCGAGGTCTGTCCCGCTAGGCGCTTGTTTGCCCTCTCCTCACTGAGTTCATGATTCTAATCAGTTGTTCTGCTTTTCAAGTTGCCTCTGGGACATCAACATAAGCCTCAGTCCCCTTCTGACTATAAATCTGCATCTGGATCTCAAAATTTAGACCCTACATGAACCTTTGTCCCTTAACAGCCTCATTCGACACCATCCCCCGGGCAAACCTGCTGAGCTTGGCAAATTTTGTTGCATACTCATCTATAGTACTAGCTCTCTATCTCAGCATTACAAATTGCCTTTGTATCTCAAGATGAGTTGTCTTCAGAAAAAATACATCTAGGAAACTCTCCCAGAATGTCTCCCATAAAATCGGCTTAGGCAGCTTCTCCTCCTCTGCGTCCCACCAGGTTCTAGCTACATTAACAAGATGTAGCTATATAATATTCACTCGATCTTTGTCTGCTATCTTTATTACCCTTAATAGGCAGTCCATGGTCTGTAACCACATCTTAGCCTCATATCCGCCTTCAGTCCCAGCAAAGTGTTGTGGGTTGAGCTTTCAAAAATCAGACACATAACCCGACCTTGCAACCTACTGTTGCCTATCCCTCTGGTGATTATGAGCTACCAGCTTCCTAATCGCTTCTGCAAGATTAGCCTAATTGACTTGGTGTCCCTTAGGGACAACTGGAGTAGGTGGTCGATATTTGGGGGCTATAGTGATCACCTGAAATGAGATTGGTCAAGATTAGGACTTGAGAATCAGGGTATTGGGAGTCAAAGGATATATTTTTGAAAAGTAGAGAACATATTCTATACATGCTCTGTTCTTAGCCTAATCTTAGTTTTTTATATACAGTATAAGGCAACAATTATCTAGCCTGGCTCTCATACCAATAGAAACATTTTCATGCCTCGGTTCTAAAACGTAATAATTTGGAACATGACTCGGCCGACAATGCAACCATACGGTCACATTCACGCCTCTAGATTATCTTGTATACTGATATATTGTCAAAAAAACTATAACATAGAGTATGTAACTAAGATAACAAAGGAAAATAGATAGGTAAAGAAATCTCTGAAATTTACAAAGTTCTACGTCAAGTCCACAACTATCCAAAATAGAAAAGAGGAAAATACATCATAGTATGGAGAACCACATGTGGCTAAAGGAAAAGTCTAAAACAAATAACTACCTAAATAAATTGAAACTGAGAGAGTGATAGGATAAAAGGTAATCATTGCCACTGGGCCTGATCCTCAAAGTACTCTTGGTCATACGAAGAAAGAACGATGCCCAAGTCTGGGGTGCGCAAACCCCAGGAGAGTCAGAAAACTCCCAACAAGCATATAAAATGAAGGAATTGTGTGCGTGTAAGCGTATGTAGTAGGTATAAAGAAAAGATAAAATCTCAATTAAAGGTGATAAGAAAAAACACTAATTGTAGATATTAAACAAGGTCTACCACAAGGCACACAAGCACATTATTGTTATTATTTTAGGTGTTATTTGAATTAGAGAAGAATATTTTTCATGTATATAAGTCAAGTTCCCTTAAACCATCCCAGGAACACGGCTTCAAGTCAAGATTGACCCATTAGATCTTATATATATAAATTTGGATATCAAGAATGCGCATGAGCCTGATTATATACACGTTATATTCTCCGTCCAATTCCCCATTATAAACCCCACATTTATTCATTTATTTTAAGTGATTATGCATAAAATTTTGTTTGCTAACCACAAAGTTACCATGGAACAACCTCCGTAAAATTTATAAAAAATAACTATGATCCAAAACATGTCCAATTAAGATGGGTGCATCGTCTAGTCAATGCTATTATAATAATAGTAATAATCAAGAGAAACTCCTCACATCGAGATATCGATGTCGAGAGCATAGCCATGCTATGATAACACATTTATAAATCATATTTCTTAATGGAATTGTGAGAAGAACTTTGATTCTAAATCTGCCCAGGATCTGATTGAACGCTCGAGCAAATTTTAGAACCAATCAAAGGCTACCCCGTGAACAGTGCCAATGAAAAGGTGTGCCTTAATTACATCGTTACCCACTACATTTTTGGTCTGCTGATGGAAGTAGTAGATATGCTGGTTCAGTGAGCTTTTGCCATTAAATGTGTGAAGTGTTGGTGGCTTAAACTTCATTGGGTAGGGAACTATGTCCCACTCGACGGGATAAGGTCGAATGATTTTGACCTTCTTGAGCTCAGTTTGTTGAGAAAGAATATTGAGCTGTTTTTGAATATCCTATAAGGCTTTTGCTTCTTTATTTGGCTTTGAAGGTAGAGTAGTTTGATAAACATGTAAAATATGCATTATCTTAGTGTGTTTTAAGCATTAATTATGGGCGTTTGATGCATATTTCATGTTTAGATTGAGGATGCTATTGTGGTTTGTGTTCTTATATGCAGGTATTGGCTCAATATTGAAAGATTCGATGATCGTTGGAAGTTAAACAAGAGTTTGAAGCAACAACGAGATTTAGAATGCATGACTCGAGAAGGAAATGGATGCACAAGTATGAAGAACTAGAATTTCGACCATGATACAGTTTGCATCCGGAAAATCTCAAAAAATAAAAGTTGTAGATCTCTTCAATATCTTTCCAACATAACTTGAATCACCTCATTCAAGGTCAGAAGAAGAAGTTACAGCCAAAATACCAAAGACTATACGAACAAGCACGAAATGAGCGAGACAGATTCCACCACACCCTGGTGTGGTGCGTATCACACCCGTGGTTCGGGCCTTATTTTTTCCAGATATTTTGGGGACCTATAAATATGTATTCTAGCTTAGGATTTAGTAACTTTTGATTTTGTTCTCTTAGCCGTCAATTAGCATCTATTTTAGAGTTCAAGTATTGAAGGAAGACACAAATTTCTTATACAAGATTGGATTGCAAGTTTATATTTTGAAGATTTCAATTGAAAGACGGGTTAATTTTTTTCTCTCTTTTATTAATTTCTTCTTATGATTGATTTGTATATTTATTTGATGTATTCTCTTATCTCAATCATGTATTAGTAGATTCTTTTTCTAGGATTGGGAAAGAACTCAACTTTTTGGTAATTGATGATGAATTAATATAGGTTCTTGGTGAAAGTTTAAATCTTTAAACTTAATTTCTTGTGTTTTAATTTTGTTAATTCGCTTGATCACCGTATTAGCAATCATAGGTAATTAATTGAAGGACTGAAAGGTAAAAATTAATACCGGACCTCTAGAAATTAAGCAGGGAATTCGAACCACAAAAGTAGGCTAGATTCCTTAGGGATTTGCTTTGGATTAGCATAAATCTTAATGAGTTTAATTTAATCTTGATTTTACGAAGGTAGGTTAATTGAGATTAATTAGGCACGATCTTTAGACATTGAAAGAGGCTTTAGATTAATTTAGGCTAATTCACCCTTTCTTGTTTAAACCAACACCGAGAATTAAAATAATTCATCATTGAGCACCGAAGTTGTGGTGAAAACCCAATCCTAGCTCTTCATTATATTGAATTCCACTTTCTTAGATGCTTAATTTATTTCTATTGTTTAATCTAACAAATTTTAATCTCTTCTATTTTACTCATCGATTTAGCTAACTGAAAACATGAAAATTTGGTAACTAACCCTTAGTCCCTGTGGGATCGACCTTGATAGCTACAACGAGTTCGTGCGCTTGCGGATTTTGCCTATCAAGTTTTTGGTACCGTTGCCGGAGACTACAGCGTTAATATTGAGTGCTTACGTTATTAAGCTAGACTAGATTTTTTTATATTCTCTTTACTACTTACTTTCTTTTATGCAAGGGCATCAAACGGAAGTACACGACGAAAGAAATCCTGAACTATCAGTGACTCTTGCAAACATAAGAAGGTATATAAGGGAGCAAAGGAACACAAGGTGATCAGAATCAGCTTCTTAAGGATTTCGCTACCCCAAATGCTTAAGGCACGCACTCGAGTATTACAAGGCCCACCGTTGAAGCTAATAACTTTAAGCTGAAACCATCACTTCTCTCAATGGTTCACCAGAATCAGTTTGGAGGAGGTGCAACTGATGACCCGAACCTCCACCTGTCGATTTTCTTGGAGTATTGCGACATTTTGAAGCTTAATGGAGTGACCAATGATGCTATGTGACTCAGACTATTTCCATTCTCTTTAATGGACAAGGCTTGGGCTTGGTTACATTCATTGCTAGCTGGGTCCATTACCACTTGGGATCAGTTATCCAGGGAGTTTCTTGCAAAGTATTTTCCCCTAAGTAAAACAACACAGATGAGGAACCAGATCACAAGTTTTGTACAGAAGGAAGGAGAATCACTCTATGAAGCTTAGGAGCGCTATAAGGAATTATTGAGGATGTGCCCTCACCATGGACTGGAGAAGTGGTTAATTATTCACACCTTCTACAACGAGCTCACTTACAACACTCGAATGATTGTTGATGATGCTGCAGGAGGAGCTTTGATGAACAAAACAATAGATGAGGCATACACACTCATTGAAGACATGGCTCAGAATCACTATCAATGGGCGAACGAGCATGCTTAGACATCAAAAGGAGGAAAGTATGAAATAGATGCTTTAGATCATATATCCTCTAAAGTTGATGCTTTGTTTAAAAAAATTGAAAGCTTGAGTATTAGTTTTGTGGCGTCTACTTCAATTGCATGTGAGATATGTGGTTATGTGAGTCATTCTGCACTTGAATGTCAATTAGGAAACCCCCCATCCTTTGTTACTTCTGGTAATGAACATGTTAACTATGTTAATAACTTTAATCAGAAGGAAGACCCATTGTCCAACACTTATAATCCTGGGTGGAGGAATCATCCTAATTTATCTTATAAACCCACCTGGAAATCCCATGCCCGCATCTAATTTTTCTCCTCCTGGTTTTCGTGCTCCTCAATCCAATCACCCTTCTCAAAGGTCTAATTTGGAAAATATGATGGAAAAGTTTGTGACGACTCAATCAAGATTGAATGAAGAGTTTAAGCAATAACAACAAACCACGAATGATGTAGTAAAACAATTGGCCTCTAAGATGGATTCCCTAGCTACACATAATAAGATGTTGGAGACACAAATCACCCAATTGGCACAAAATGCTAGTTCTTCCTCTAGACCTTCAGGCATGCTACCTGGACAACCCGAGATGAATCCCAAAGGTCATGTGAATGTTATAACCCTTAGGAGTGGAAAACAATATGAGGGACCTAAGATGAAGGAAAATGATGGGGTAGATGGTCATCATGAAGAAAAAAGTGAAAAGGTGATAGATGTGGATAATGAGACCCAAACACAGGAAGAAGAAAAAGTTGAGAAATATGTGTCTCCCGCTCCTTATAAGCCTCCTCTACCCTTTCCCCAAAGGTTAGCTAATGCTAAGTTAGAAAAGCAGTTCGGAAAATTTTTGAAGATTTTAAAAAAGTTGCACATCAATATCACGTTCACTGAGGTTATTTCTCAAATGCCTTCTTATGCTAAGCTCTTGAAAGAGATCCTATCTAATAAAAGAAAGTTGGAAGAATACGAGACTATGGCCCTTACTGAGGAGTATAGTGCTATAATCCAAAACAAATTGCCTCCTAAACTTGAGGATGCAGGTTTATTTTCTACTCATTGTGTTATTGGTAATGTCTCTATTAACCGTGCTTTGTGTGATTTAGGTGCAAGCATAAGTTTGATGCCGATGTCTATTTGTAAGAAGCTTGGCATAGGTGATTTGAAGCCAACCACGATATCACTCCAATTGGCGGATCGATCGGTAAAATATCTGGTAGGTATACTTGAAGATGTATCTATCCAGGTTGGTAAGTTCTTTATCCCGATTGATTTCATTATTTTGGAAATAGAAGAATATTCTAACATTCCAATTATATTAGGAAGACCCTTCCTTGCTACTGCAGGTGCTATAATCGATGTTAAAAATGGAAGGCTCTCCCTAAATATTGGAAGGGAGACGGTAGAATTTGATTTAAGCAATGCTATGAAACTCCCTTTAACTGATAATGTTTGTTATAGGGTCGACGTGATTGACAAGTGTACACATGAGCAACTTGTAAACCATTACTCAGCTGATTCACTTGAGAAATGTTTGGTAAGTGACGGTTCAATAAATGATGAAGACCCCGAGGTAGCCGCGTATGCTCAATCCTTAGAATCAACATCAACAGATCCACTTTGAAATGCAAAGCTTAAAAGATTGATGCTAGAGCCAAAAAGTTCTACTTGTGAAGAGAATAAAGCACCAAAGGTAAAATTAAAACCCCTCCTTTCCTCTTTAAGGTATGAATTTCTTTGTCCTAAGTCTACTTATCCTGTAATTGTGAATGTATGTCTAAATGAAAATAAAACTGATAAGTTGCTTAGAACACTTAGGATGCATCGCAAGGTCATATGATACACCATGGACGACATTAAAGGAATCAACCCATCAACTTTCATGCATAGAATTCTCTTGGAAGATGATCATAAACCATCTATAGAGCACCAACGTAGATTAAATCCTAACATGAAGGAAGTGGTTAAAAAAGAGGTGCTTAAGCTACTAGATGCTAGGGTAATCTATCCTATTTCTGATAGTGAATGGGTTAGCTCGGTCCATGTAGTTCCTAAAAAAGGGGGTGTGACCGTAGTGAAGAATGCGAATAACAAATTTATCCCTACTAGGATTGTTACAGGTTGGAGGATGTGTATTGATTATAGAAAGTTAAACAAGGCAACCCGAAAAGATCATTTTCCACTTTCCTTTATAGACCAGATGTTGGAAAGGTTGGTCAGGCATTCCTATTTTTGTTATTTAGATGGCTATTCGGGATTTTTTTTCAAATCCCTATTCATCCTAGTGACCAAGAAAAGATCACTTTTACCTGTCCCTATGGGACCTTTGCTTATAGGCATATGCCTTTCGATCTTTGTAATGCCCCTGCCACTTTTCAACGATGTATGATGGCTATTTTCTCTGATTTTATAGAAGACATTATGAAGGTGTTTATGGATGACTTCTTCGTATATGTGACTACTTTTAATGGTTGTTTAGCTAACTTGTCTCAAGTTTTACAGCATTGCGAAGAAGTTAATTTAGTCCTAAACTGGGAGAAATACCACTTTATGGTAAAGGATGGAATAGTTCTAGGACACAAGGTGTCCAAGCGCAGAATTGAGGTTGATCGAGCAAAAATAGAAATCATTGAAAAATTGCCTCCACCAACGTCGGTTAGGGGAGTAAGAAGTTTCTTGGGACATGTCGATTTCTATCGGTGTTTTATCAAAGACTTTTCAAAAATTACAAAATCTTTAACTAACCTTCTTCTTAAAAATGCTCCCCTTGATTTCACTAATGAATGTCTTGATGCTTTTCGTAGGTTGAAGGAAGCATTGATAACAGCTCCTATTATGCAACAGCAGGACTGGAATCTCTCATTTGAAGTCATTACTGATGCAAGTGATTATGCGGTTAATGCTGTGTTGGGCCAAAGGAAGAATAAGATAGTTCATGCAATTTATTATACTAGTCCCACTCTTGATGAAGCCCAACTTAATTATGCTATCACTGAAAAGGAGCTATTAGCAATTGTCTTCGCCTCTGACAAGTTCCGGTCTTATTTAGTGGGGTCCAAAGTCATCGTTTATACCGACCACTCCACCATCAAATATCTTTTGAGCAAGCAAGATGCCAAGCCTAGGTTGATTCGATGGATACGACTTTTACAAGAGTTTGACCTAGAGATAAAGGACAAGAAAGGGACAGAAAATTTGGTGGCAAACCATTTGTCGAGGATGAGACAAGAATCACATGATAGGGAGGAGGATGAACTATCAATCGATGACTCCTTCCCAGATGATCAGTTGTTAGCCATTGAAAGATTGGATGCACCATGGTATACGAACTTCGTCAACTACCTAGTGTGTGGAGTTTTGCCTCCAGATCTGAGCTATCAATAGAAAAAGAAGTTCTTTGCTGACTTGAAGTATTATTTTTAGGATGAACCATTTCTGTACAAACGGTATGTTGATGGGATATTTAGAAGGTGTGTTCCTGAAGATGAGGTTACAAGTATTCTCCATCATTGTCATTCATCTTCTTACGGGGGACATGCAAGCACTTCAAAGACAACTGCAAAAGTTCTACAATCAGGTTTTTATTGGCTGGGTCTTTTCCGAGATGCAAATCAGTTTGTGACATATTGTGATAGCTGTCAGATGATTGGGAACATTTCGAAGTGACATGAGATGCCTTTACACTTTATCTTGGAAATTGAGGTCTTTGATGTGTGGGGCATAGATTTCATGGGACCGTTTCTGCCATCGTGTAACAACAAGTTCATCTTAGTGGCAATGGACTATGTCTCCAAGTGGGTAGAAGCAATAGAATCCCCCACCAATGATGCTAAAGTGGTTGTGAAACTATTCAAGAACATAATTTTTTCAAGGTTTGTGGTGCCACAGACAGTAATCAATGATGGCGGTTCACACTTCATAGAAAGAAAATTCGAAGCTCTCTTAAGACAATATGGGGTCACTCATAAGCTTGCCACACCATACCATCCTCAAACTAGCAGTCAAGTGGAGGTTTTGAATTGTGAAATTAAGAGTATTTTAGATAAAACAATTAATCATTCAAGAAATAGTTGGTCTATGAAACTCCCAGATGCCTTATGGGCCTATCGAACTGCCTACAAAACACTTATAGGTATGACACCATTCAAGTTGGTATATGAAAAATCGTGTCATCTCCCAATTGAGTTAGAGCACAAGGCGTATTGGGCTATCAAGCTGCTAAATTTTGTTATGAAGACTGCATGTGAGAAAAGAAAGCTTCAACTTCATGAGCTAGATGAGCTACGATTAGATTCCTATGAGAATGCTCGCATTTATAAAGAAATGACTAAACAGTAACATGATAAGAATATCCTTCGAAGAGAGTTTAATCAAGGAGATATTGTGCTACTTTTCAACTCTCGTTTGAAGCTTTTTCAGGTCAAGCGCAAGTCTAGGTGATGCGGACCTTTTCAAGTCCGTGAGGTCTTTCCTAGTGGAGTTGTTGATGTTTGGAGTGAAACAACAGGATCTTTCAAGATGAATGGGCAATGATTGAAGCACTATATTGTAGGGGAACAACACGAGAAAGCCACTTCGTCGAAGAATTGAGCGCAAAAAGGGGTCGAGCTCATGACCATAAACGAGCGCTTCTTGGGAGGCAACCCAAGTTTTTCTCATTTCTTGTTCTTTTATTTTACCTTAATTTTTTTCACTTTAATTTTATTTATTTTTTTTATAGGCAATTGGATCAGTACAAATTTAACTTATAATACTTTCAATCATGTAGTTGCGAAGAAGGGAAGACATGGCATAAAAAAATGAATGAGGGTCGTCGAATATACCACACCTACCTGCAAAAAAAGGAGTTAAAAATAGGATGGAAGATTCTACCATACACAGGGGTAGTGTCTGCCACACCCCTGACTGGCTGGACACCAAAAAGAAGACAGTAGCAGACCCTACCACACCTAGGAAAAGGGATGGCAGATTCTATCACACCCAGGGGTGGTGTCCGCCACACCCCTGACATTCTAGACACCAAAAGCTCAACAAATCCAAACTCTACCACACCCTGGTATGGCGTCTGCCACACCCACTGCTCAAAGAAAAAGTTAAAAAAAACCCCTTTGAAGCGTCCAGACCCCTCACCCCCTCCTTTCATCCCCTTTAACCTAACCCATCAGCTGCCACCCATCCATCCCTCATCACCATCATCATCACCTCCCTTATCACCACCAGCCCCGCCCTCAACCAGTGTCAGACCGCCGTCCTCCTCATCTCCCTCTTCGATCGCCCCCTCCCTTCACCACCATCTCTGGCCATCAACACCCAACCCATCTCCACCGCACCACCCTCAACCGCCTACCACCACCGCATCCCTTACCACCATCCGCGTTGCCCTCAACCAACGCCGGACCGTCGTCCTCCTCATCTCCCTCTTTGACCACTCCCACCCTTCACCACCATCGCCGACCATCAACACCCGATTCATCTCCACCACCTCCAGACCACCGCCTCTCCTCCTTCACCATGCCGCAACCCATCCATCCCTCATCACCATCATCATCGCCTACCACCGCCATCCCTCTCATCAACACCCGATCATCTCCTTACTGCCCCCATCCATCACCACTCAAACCGCCACCACCTTCCCTCTTTGACCAAACCACCCCCTCCTTAACTAATTCGACCCAACAACGATGAACACCACCATCTCGCACTGCACAATGACCAGTCACCGCCATCAACCATCGTTAGACCTGCTATCATCTCTCGTTCGGTAGACTAAATAGGGTCTAAATGCGGATGGACTAGTCAGGGAGCCTCAACTTCTAAATCATGATGACAAAGAGGTAACCCTCTCCCTCCCTAAAATCCTCATGGTATAGAATTTTTTGATGCACAACAACAATCTAGGTATAATGCACTAGTTAAGCGGGGAATTCTGAATATCCGCTATTTGGATGAGACTTGTTTGCGTGAGTTAGGACTATGAGAAGACATTTCATATCTCCTAAAATGGGTTGGTTGGGTAAATTTTGTAGAACCTAAACATCCCACGTACGAACATATTACTCTCGAGTTTTTTAGTTCTCTTGATGCTGTTTTGTTTAATGGTGAGGGAGTCAAAGAAGGGAAAATCACTTTCCGACTATTTAACCAGTCCCACACACTTACATTAGCACAATTAAATGAGGTATTTGGCTTTCCGGAGGGTGGGGCTAGAATTTTCCTTAAACATTTTAACTTGACCCCCTTTTGGACTTTCATCGCACGCTCTACCACTCAAAGAACCTATGATCCCTTAATATCAAGGGCCTCTGCTGTTTTTAACCCATGCTTTAGATATTTATAGAGGTTCATGGCTTTTACGATTTTCGGTCGAGGCGAGAGCGATGGAGTCATGTGTCAAACTCTACCTCTTATGTGCCATGGTCGAGGAACACAAGGTTGACACAAGAGCTTTTATGATTCATCATATGTGTCGTGCAGCGAGAGCAACGAGTGAAAAAATTATGTTTGGTGGTTTCATTACCACTTTAGCTTACAGGATGGGTTTAGGGGAGCTCGTAGAGGGACTTCATTCTTTAAGCCCTAGTGTGTCCATTAACCTCGATGCTTGTCTTCATATGAAATTGATTAGCCATAAGGGCGATAGGTTATGGTTATGTTTCAAGACAATTATCTTTTCCCACTCCTTGATCCTGATCACACGACCATCCATGTTCATGCCAATTGGTGCTACCTCACATTTGATTTTGTGAATTGTGATGGTCACGAGGTTGTGCCAGCTGAGGATGCTGACATAGTACCCCTGATCCCTATTCAAGCTCAGCCTGATAGGGGAGCTAACTCTTCCCACCACTCAGCGGAGTTATCAGCTATCCATATTTCCCTTGCCTCCCTTACTAATAGTGTAGGTGCCATCGAGCAAGAGCAACAACGTCAATGATAACTCCTGGACTCTATGCACAACATGATGCAGTCTATTCATGAGTGGCAGCTCCACCAGGATGCCTCCGCTCCACCTCCTTCTGACCAGTGAGTTGGTATGTCCCCTGCACCCTTGCACTCATTTACATCATACTACCTTCTGGACAATGTAGATCTTAAGCTTGGGGTGTGGGTTGTTTATGTATTGATTGACTGACCATGATTGCTTGTTTTTGTTTTATTTTCATTTTTTTCTTTGCTTTAATTTTCATTTTTCCTTTGCTTTGTTTCCTCTCTTAAAAAAACAAAAACAAAAGAACAAAAAAACCAAAAAAATAGGGAAATGATCTCCTGATGATGACATGAATCCTTAACCTTCATAAATCATTGAACTAGATAGATGCTTATTAGTCGAGACTAGATAACTTTTTAAACCATCTTTCAACTGATTATCAAAGATTTTTTATTGTAACTTAACAATATGGGAGAACCAGACTTGAATGTTCTCGTCTTATATGATTTAGCAATTATGTGGCTAGCATCATGACCATTACTCTATTGAGACAAGAGGGGAATTAAATTTGGTAAAGAAATAAAACCGGTGAGACCTTGAGCCTGAAATTGGATGCATTAATCCAATCATGATTTTCTTTTCTTGTGTGATATTCTCCAATGATGTAGGATACTAGAACTTGCATTGAATCTCTTCGAGGCCACATATAACTTTTGTATGCATAAAAGGTGATTGAGGCACATTTTTGTTTATAGTCCACATTAGCCAAACAGCCTACCATGTTCTATTGTTCCCTTTGGTTAGCCCCTTTGAGCCTATGAGCCTAATTTTTGTTGATTTAACCCACATATGTAACCTTTAAACCCGATTGTATTCCTTACTCATGCCTAAGCTAGTGGAGCATAATTTCTGATATAATGGGTTAAATGAGTAAAGTGGTGTAAGCTTGGGGGTGTGAAAGGAGGTGTTTGGTTTTCTCCTTTTCATTTTAATTCAAAAAAGAAAAAAAGAAAAAAAAATTGAAAAAAAAGATGAATAAAGTGTCCTCTTTATGTATATGTAATTGCGGGTGTCGAAAGAATTCATTATAGCGTACTAAAGGGAGTAGTTAGAAGAAGTTCTTTGATGGATGATGGAGTTTGTGTGGATGTCATTGATCTTACTTTAAGATCTAATCTTTTGCAATTATCGCTCCACTAGTGATAGTCTTTCAGCTACAATCCCAAATATCTATCCTACCCTTTTAACCCTAGCCGCGTTACAACCAAATAAAAGATCTCATGATTTTTTTGCATGCATTAGTTTTCGAAGTGGTGGAGAATTGAGATGAAATGCAAGCTTATGGATTGAATACATCCATTCAGAATAATTTTGAGCGACATAATCATATCCTTAAACACATGAGAGATTGAGAGTCCACATACCCTAAAGTGAGGTCTACCAATTTAACTACGTGAAGGTCTCAATTTTAGTGCTTTGAAGCTAGTTACATAGATTACTTTTTCCTACTTTGACTTGAGAATTGGATAGGATGGCTATCCTTGACTTGTGACGCTCGTGATCGTAAGTAAAGTTTGAAATGTGATTTTGTGAGAGTTTTAGAAATTATTTTGTTAAGTCCCGATGAAACGTGTCTGTCTTGTGATATGTTTGATATTGGTTAAAGGATTGATGAGGGGGTGATCCCTACTCTATTTGGCTTTTACTCTTCTTATTTTTTTATTGTTTATTTGCTTGAGGACACACAAAAGTCTAAGCTTGGGGGAGTTGATAAACATGTAAAATATGCATTATCTTAGTGTGTTTCAAGCATGAATTATGGGTGTTTGATGTATATTTCATGATCGAGGATACTACTGTGGTTTGTGTTCTTATATGTAGGTATTGGCTCAAGATTGAAAGATTCGATGATCATTGGAAGTTAAACACGAGTTTGAAGCAACAACGAGATTTAGAACGCATAGCTCGAGAAGGAAATGGATGCACAAGTATGAAGAACTGGAATTTTGACCATGATATAGTTTAAATCCAGAAAATCTCAAAAGATAAAAGTTACAAATCTCTTCAACAGATTTCCAACGCAACTTGAATCACCTCATTCTGAGGTTGGATGAAGAAGCTACAACCAAAATACCAAAGACTATACGAACAAGCACAAAATGAGCAAGACAGATTCCACCACACCCTGGTGTGGTGCGCACCACACCCGTGGTTCGGGCCTTATCTTTTTCTAGATTTTTTGGGGACCTATAAATATGTATTTTAGCTTAGGGTTTAGGAACTTTTGGTTTTGTTCTCTTAGTCGTCAATTAGCATCTATTTTAGAGTTCAAGTATTGAAGGAAGACACAAATTTCTTGTACAAGATTGGATTGCAAGTTTATATTTTGAAGATTTTAATTGAAAGAAGGGTTAGTTATTTTCTCTCTTTTGTTAATTTCTTCTTATGATTGATTTACATATTTATTTGATGTATTCTCTTATCCCAATCATGTGTGAGTAGATTCTTTGTCTAGGATTGGGAAAGTTTATTTGATGTATTCTCTTATCCCAATCATGTGTGAGTAGATTCTTTGTCTAGGATTGGGAAAGAATCCAACTTTTTGGTAATTCTCTTATCCCAATCATGTGTGAGTAGATTCTTTGTCTAGGATTGGGAAAGAATCCAACTTTTTGGTAATTGATGATGAATTAATATAGGCTCTTGGTGAAAGTTTAAATCTTTAAACTTAATTTTTTATGTTTTAATTTTGTTAATTCACTTGATCACCGTATTAGCAATCATAGGTAATTAATTGAAGGACTGAAAGGTAAAAATTAATATCGGACCTCTAGAAATTAAGCAGGGAATTTGAACCACGAAAGTAGGCTAGATTCCTTAGGGATTTGATTTGGATTATCATAAATCTTAATGAGTTTAATTTAATCTTGATTTTACAAAAGTAGGTTAATTGAGATTAATTAGGTACGATCTTTAGACATTGAAAGAGGTTTTAGATTAATTTAGGCTAATTCACCCTTTCTTGTTTAAACCAACACCGAGAATTAAAATAATTCATCATTGAGCACCGAAGTTGTGGTGAAAACCCAATCCTAGCTCTTCATTATATTGAATTCCACTTTCTTAGATGTTTAATTTATTTCTATTGTTTAATCTCGCAAATTTTAATCTCTTCTATTTTACTCATCGATATAGCTAGTTGAAAACGTGAAATTTTGGTAACTAACCCTTAGTCCATGTGGGATCGACCTTGATAGCTGCAACGAGTCCGTGCGCTTGCGGATTTTTCCTATCATAGTTTCTAATCTTGCGCATTCAGAGTCCGCATCATCTTGATGTTCTTGGTCTTCATCGGGAGGATTTTCACCAAATGGCCTTTTCCCTTTTGAAGAGCTCGGTTAGGGATGAGAGGCTAGCAAAAGCTGTTTAACCATCTCTTTCAGTCATTCGATCCGTTCGTCTGAATCTTTCTTCTGAATCACCATTTGAGTCAGAATGTCTTCTCGGTCTGTTATGTCTATCGCCCATTGTTGTTCTTGACTTAAACTAGGGGTTGGATTCGATGATATGGCGGAGTTAGCTCCATTGAAAGTGGGTTGATTTATCTGGGATGAAGACTACGATGTCCGCATAGGGATGGAGAAGTAGTCAAAAGGAATAGCTACTCTTCCCCTTAGCCTAGTGTTGTGATGTACGACATTGGCTTCTAGTAGTATAGATCCGATGTGAGGAGAGTATATCAAATCAGGTGAGCTATCTGTACTCTCCTCGTCGTCTCTGAAAATCACACTTCTCATGTTGACAGTGACCACTTGCATTTTTCCTCTTCGAGTGCATTGTCGTCATTTAATCTGAACCTCTAAAGGCTCAGGAACATGAATGAGATAGTTAAAAATTGATTCTTTACATTAACAACTATTTTAAATTGTCGAGACCACTTATTTGAGGGTCGTACAATACTGACATTGGCGAGTTCTCTTCAAAGTTATGAATTCTCTTAGATCAATGCTGGTGCCAACTTCACTAATCTTGGTTGTAGTGTGTGAACGTCGCTTACGGTGATGTTGGCCAGATGTTTGTCTAGCGGGATCATCAATGATGATATTATTCCATTGAGGGAATTTAGATGAGGAGTTACCCCTATTCTTTGCTTCTGTCAGGGAAGCATAGAGAGCGTTGCGAGACGCTTTAAATCGAACTCCTAAAGGAGTCGAGGACTGAAGTCTAAGATTAGATGTGGTAACATCTTGATCTTCGATCGAGGTGAGAGTTGAAGTTCTTTCGCTCTTGGCAGGGTTCATTTGACTTCCAGCTAAGCTCAAACTATTTTCGACAAATGTGGCCTTTTCGCATGCTAAGGGTCGTTTTAGACCCAAAATTTGCACTACGGTGAATTTTATGATAACTATATACAGTTGTCATTAATGAGGTTTTGTTCATGGAAATAGATTCCTTGAACTTCACTTGGTCAAATTCAATGACCAACATTTCAGCAAAAGACCCTAGGGTCTTGGTATCAGCGTGTAACACAATCTTCTCGTCAGAGGAGAAGGTTATCCCCAGTAGAGTCGCCATCCTATTTCGGGTTCTTTCGAATTATAATTAACACAGATTATAATAGAAAGAATTTTAATAAAATGAAGAAAAAAATTATATTTCATGGGGTTCTTTTCTATGTGTCGGTTGAGCATTAATCTTGTATTCCGTTGACGTACCGATCAAGACAATGGTTCTTTTACTGTTGATGAGAGTTAAATTGCTTGGAAGCTAGCTCAGTCTTCTCTTAGCAATGTCTCTCAATAAGATTACAAGTACGATGTGAATTCTGATCTTCTGAACCAGTCTCAATCCCCTCTCCTTTCTTGCGTGTTTCAAAATGAGTGATCTCCTCTCCTTTTATAGGCTACAAGAGAGAGTTAATAGTCCCTTTAATTGTGGAGTAAGTGGACATTAAAGTAGCAGTTAGTGAGGAGTAGTTATTCCCTAAAAATAGTTCTAAAATAGTTATTTGGGCGGACTTTGTGGTCTTAGTGAAGTTCGCTGAAGACGTGGGCGAATGTCGCTTTGAACGTGAGTGTGCCTTGTTCTGAAGTTGATGACTTGATCCACATGGGCGGAGTTCATTAGTTGGTGAGCTTCACCTACAAGTTTGAATTTAACACATAATTTGATTCTAGGTTTAACCGACTAATGTCGCCTTTTGACTCGACCTGGGACGTGTCGTGAGAGTCGACTTGTGTTTTGACTTAGTCGGGTTGAGTCGATATGGGCTGCTTGGCGAAGTTCGCTTTAGCCATCAGGTGATATTCGTTGCAGCTTGCTATGGGATTGCCTTTGAGCCCATTCGAAGTGTTTAGTCCATGAGCATTCATTTCTTGGATCCAAGCTGGTCATCGTCCTAAGTAAAAATACATTTTAACCGTCTATAGCTACCCAAATTCACTGGCAGTGACACTGAGGATGCTTATATTTTCATTAGTGAGTTTGAAAAAGTGTGTCATGATCCAGACTAAGGAGTTGTTCGAAGATGCCACAAAACTTAGGTTTATCCCTTTTGCCCTTATAGAAAAAGCTAAGAAATGGTTGAATAGCATGCTCGCAAACACCATCTCCACCTAAGAGGAATTCATTAAGGCATTCCTTAAAAAGTTCTTTCCTATCCATAAAACGGTATGCACTAGAAATCAGATCTTATAATTTAGGCAAAGTAGTGGAGAATCTTTCTAGAAATACTTTGATAGATTTAAGGATTTTTTTGTCCAGTGTCGTCGTCATTCACTAGAGAAATTTAGATTTTGCCAAATTTTATATGAGTGTCTAGACTTTGCTTCCACAGTATCCTGAGAATCAATGTGTCAGGGAAACTTCTTCAAGAAAAATGAAGAAGACACATGGAACTTCTTAGAAGAATTATCCAAAAAACCATGCAATAGGAAAACTTTGATGAAAAACTAGCACGAAATTCTACTAATAAGATTAGTGGCCAATCATTAGAATCTTCTATCACCGCTTACGCTAAATTAGCCACAATCATGCGTAGTTTAGAAGCCGTAGAAGTTAAAAGTTCAGATCAGGTCAACCAAGTCACTTCCCCAGCCTGTCAAAATTGTCTTGTTGTCTCACATATTTTAGAAGAATGTCTCTTGTTTGGGAATTCAACAATGGTCGAGCCAGACCAAATCAATGTTGTTTTTAACAATTCTAAAAATAATTCATTTTCTCAAACTTATAATCCAGGTTGCGGGAATCACCCAAACTTCTCATGGAACCAGGGTAATTACTCTGGTGGTCAATTCACATCAGTAAAATTCACAATTCCCTATGCTTAACACTACCCCTATAAATTTTCAACACTCACAACCTACTCCACCTCTTCAGAATTCATGTTTTCAAAATCCCTTAGTCCAAACTCTTTCTAGTTCCACCAGGCTTTAATGTGGATCACGGAAAACGTTTGAATAATCTCAAAAGGGCTTAGAAGCAGTGATCAAATCATCAACTCAAATCTCTACATCTCTAAGTGTGTTCATGCAAACTTCCAATCAACTTCTTAGTGCTAACACCCAAGCTATTGCTAGGCTAGAAGCTCAATTAGGTCAGATAGACACCACAGTGAGTGAATGAGAGAGAGAGAAAGGAAAACTTTTAAGCTAACCAATGCCTAATCTTAGCCAATCACACTCGGCGCATCTCAATTCAATACATACTTTGAGATCAGGAAAACAGGTGGATAATCATTTTAGAATGCTAGATATAACTTTTCCAAATTGAATGTCTAAACCTGAACCTAAACCTGAACAACCATCTCCTCCTGGCTAAATATCTGAATCTAAGTCCAAACATTTTTTAGATAAGCCTAAGAATAGATTTGTTGGCCTATTTCTAGACATGCTTAGACCTAGAAAGTACTCACCTCAGATGGAGAAGATTTTATATGCTTTTAAACATGTTAAAGTTAACATTTCTCTCTTAGATTTAATTGAACAAGTCCCTACCTATGCCAAATTCTTGAAAGGCATGTGTACTAAAAAGAGAGCCATCAACTCCTAAGAAAGTCTTCTTAGTTGCAAACATTAGTGAAATCCTATCCAAATATGTGTCTCTAAAATATAAGGACCTAGTTCGTCCCAATATTTCACGTATTATAGGAAACACGATCATCGATAAGGCACTTTTATACTTAGGGGCTAGTGTTAATCTTCTCCCATATTCAGTCTACCAACAGCTTGGTATAGGAGAATTGAAGCCAACAAAGGTCACCATTCAGTTAGCTGATAGATCTGTTAAGGTGCCTAAGAGGGAAATTGCGGATGTTCTAATAAAGGTTGGAGATTTCATCTTTAATGTTGATTTCATTGTTCTATAGACCCAGCCTATTTCAAATCCAAAGAGTCAAATCACAATCATTCTAGGCAGACTATTCCTAGTCATATCCAATGTCTTGATTAAATGTAGGACTGGTCAAATGAAACTCTCATTCAAAAATATGACTGTAGACTTAAACATTTTTAATCTAGAGATGCAACCAATTGATCCATCTAACCTACCTCTAGAAGTCAACATGATCCAGAGAGTCTCTAGTGAACATCTAGAGGAAGAATTAGATTACATGAACCTTAGCTTTGAAGAAAATTTCATGGAGGAGCTAACGTTGTTTGAAGTGTTAAGACACACATTCGACCACGTGAAGCCTAACTCTAAGCCTAACTTTCCACCTGAGCCAAATTAAAACCTGATACGGTTTGAATCTCTTATAGTTGAAGAAAATAAGAAGATTGAGTTTGTTCTACCTGATCCTCTATGGACCAGCTATCAAGTATTGTACATAATGTTGAAGACCTTGAAAATCACAAGATCAGAGAAACCAGAGCTGCTAAAATAGGCAGGTTCGAGAGATAAACTTTGATCTCATCAAACGCTTGCTAGCACGCTTTGTCTCACACAAAAGAAACACCCTTCTTCATTAGCTTTGAGAAGGGTTAGCATTTACCCAAAAAATTTGTGATGAATCTACGGATGTAAGCTAAGCGTCTTTGCAGTCCTCTCAGTTCTTTGAGATTCTTGGGCGGTTGTAATTCCTGGATAGCTCGCACTTTGGCAGGATCTATGTGAATCCCTTTTGTTATAACAACAAATCCGAGAAACTTGCCACTCAACATCCCCAAAAATAATTTTGTGGGATTCATTTTTAGTTGATGAGATTGCATCAGCTCGAACATCATTCTTAAGTCTTGAAGATGATCGTCTTTAGTGTGACTCTTCACGACCAAGTCATATATGTAACATTCGATCATCTTATGAAGATGATATTGAAAGATCATGCTCATGGCGCGTTGGTAAGTCGCGCCTGCGTTCTTGAGTCCGAAGGGCATCACCGTGTAGCAGTATATTCCCAACGGAGTCCTAAACGAGTATGCTTCTCATCTTTATGGTACATTTTTATTTTATTATACCTCAAAAATCCATCCATGAAGGACATCCTTCCGAAACCACACGTGTTGTTGATGATGACGTCTATGATGGGCAAAGAAAATTCATCTTTTGGATAGGCGACATTAAGATCCCTGAACTTAATGCAGATACGGATCTTTTTGTTCTTCTTCAGAACCAAGACGATGTTGGCCACTCAGTCGGTGTGTTGTTCTTCCCTAATGTAGCCTGAATCGATTAGCTTCTTCACTTCGGTTTCGATCACCTTCATGATTTATGGACGAAACTGTCTTTGCCATTATTTGACGGGTTTGGCGTCTGACTTGATGTTGAGACGATGCATGGCTATTTAAGGATCAAGGCCAGACATGTCCTCGTAATTCCAGGCGAAGACGTTAATATATTCCTGAATGAGGGATATAAGGTCTTCTTTCTCCTGGGGAGGTAAGCTATCACTTATAAATATTAGTTTGGGGTTATCCCCCATATTTACCTGAAGTACTTTGTCCTCCATGGGTGGTTCACGTTGTTCAAACCGACCACTTCACTGGGTACTGACATGATGATCCCATGCTTTATCGTAAAGCAAGACCTGATCATCCTCTTTGATTTCGAGGGGTTCGGCTATGGTCTTGTTGACTGCAAGATTTTTGAACATAGCTCTTATGCTGACATCTGAATCCTACATCGAGGCCGTCGAAGATGAATTGTTGGAACGAATTTCCTCAGATTCTTCACCGAAGTCACACCAAAGTTCTGATGAAGAAGAGGTGTAACCTAACCCTCTTTGAGTTTTATTGAAGTAATCATCGGGCTTTCCTTTGGGAACAAAGGGTCGTGCAGGCGTCCTTCGTCCTTTACCAAAATTCAAGCCTTCTTTTCGGGTGAAATCATAACTCATGTTCTCCATCATAAGCATCGCTATTTGATCGTAGTGCGAGAATTGAGGGGCAGGCTCATCATCTTCCGATTCGTCCCACAGCGTACGCAGAGGTTGGTCTATCCTTCCAAAGATAATATCTTTCTGATAATTATCTTAGGCCAGTACGACAAAGAAAGCTTGCGAGGACTCAATTGTTTATTTATCTAAGACAAATGATGAGTGCACAAGCAAGTGTAAAGAAGAGCTATTATACAACCTTACAACTAGATTGTTAGACTCGTCATGACTAGACTCTGAGCTAGACAATAAGTAAGCAAAGTTCAAATCTTTATTCATAACAAATGCATCCACTTCGTTAGCATCGACTACATCGAGGCCTTCATAGCCGATTATAATGGGTTCAATATCATTCAAGATAAGACCCTTGTTGTACTCTGACTCACTATTGATCTCGTTGTCACTACCAGGTTCCTTGACCGGTGGTTCATCCCCTGATTCAAAGTCCTAGTAAAGTAAAGAGTCAGTGAAGTAGTTTTTGACTCCTTTGAAGGGTCGCTTTTTAGCAAACACCGTCTTCACTTGGTCATAGTCATCCATATACTTCAAACACTGGTGTAATATGGATGGGACTATTCGGTTGCTATGGATCCATGGTCGACCCAGTAGCATGTTGTAGGAGGGTTCTGCGTCGATCACGTAGTAGGTCACCTTCGTTTTCATGTTGCCCAGCCGGTATTTGAGATGAATCTTCCCCAATGGCCGGGTTTTGGTGGTGTTAAAGCTGAAGATGGTGGTAGTCGTTGTAGTCAACCTCCTCTGGGGTACCCCTAAGTGCTTGATGAGCTTCAGGGGAATAATGCTTAATGCAGACCCTGGGTCAACTTGGATTCTGTCCACCTTAGAGGAACTAACATATCCCGTGAAGTATAGGGGTCGGTCGTAAGCCGTACTCTTGATGAGCATATCATCAGGAGTAAAGGTTATGCAGGGGATCTGTTGTTTGGATATTCAACAGCACTGAGGACAGTCATTTTCTTCATCTTCTTCGGGGGCAGATGGAAAATGCATTGCAAAAGCCTCGGAGTCGGCTAGTGCTTCTCGTAGAGATTCTTGGGTAGACTTGGACAATTGCAAGAGCTCATACAAGGTGATTTTGGCTGAGATATTATCCAATTGTGTGAGTACATCAAACCGAAAGGGTTGACCACTCGAACTAGGCTTCGGATTCTCCGCTATTAGAGGATATTGCTTAGCAAAGTCTTTTCCCACCCTTGTGGCTAATACGGCCGCCTCGTCATCAGAATCGGTAACGGTTGCCACCTCCACCTCGTCGTCATCTGGAATTGCAGAAACAACATTATAGAGTTTAGCCTTACCTTTGGACTTCTTTGAAGGCTTAGAAGTCCATTACTCATCATCGAGGAGATCATGGTGGACCCACATCACTTGCCTTAATGACAAGGTCTGTGGTACCAAACCCTTCTCACGCTGGTTGTGAGGATCTGTACTGACGATCTTTAACTTCGCTTTAGGGATAGACACGACACCTGCCGGTACATGGACTTTAGGGAGATCTGTCCCGAATTTCAAAGTGACCATATTCATAGTCACTTTCTTCTGCATCTTCTCCTTCTTTAATACTCCCGCGTCATAAAGAGATTGGAGCTTGTCCTTGAGGATATAGCACTTAGAGGTAGGATGATGAACATACTTGTGGTATGCACAGTAGTTCGGATCATCTGTTTTGTTCAAGTCTTCAGGCTTCTTAACCTCTGGCAGCTTTATGTTGTTGCTCTTGACGAGGGTGTCGAAGGTAGAAGCGACTTGATCCTCTCGGAAGTCGTATTGCCTCTGAGAGCACGGCTCAGATGAGTTGGACTTTTGTCTCTTAATCGACTTTGGGGGCTAGAGTAGCCTCAACAGCCATGATCTCTTTCCCCTTCAACTGAGGAGGATTTCTGGATGCATTTGGTTCCGAAACTCCTCTTTTGGATTGAGGTTCTTCAGCTTCTAGCCTTTTGATCATGTTTTCCACTTGCTCACCTTGGCGAACAAGCTCTTTCCAAGTTCGGGTTTTCACCGCGCTAACCTTGGACAAGATGTTGATTGAGAGGTTATTGCAACACATCTTAATTAAGGTGTTTTTAGAGACCTAGTCCCGATAATGTAGTGACCGATTCCTGAATCTCTTCACGAAGTCATTGACCGACTCCCTTTTTCTTTGCTTTTCAGCTATCAGAGTTGCCATCGATACTTTCGTGTCGTCATTGAAGAAGTGGGCCAAAAATAGCTTCTCCATGTTAGCCCATGATTTGATGGAGCCTAGTTCCAACTTGCGAAACCATTCAAAGGCTACCCCCTTCAGAGTTCCGATGAATAATAGAGTGAGGATAGGATCGTTCCCTGTAAGAAAACATGTTTGAGACAGAAAGTAGTAGATATGTTATGAGGGAGACCCCTTACCATCAAATTGGACTAAGCTCATAGGCTTGAACTTTGCCAGGTAGGGGACTATATCTCATTCAACCGGATAGGGTCTGACCACCCCCAGCTCATTCATGCTCTTCTGAAGCTTGAAGACGTTGAGTTGACTTTAGAACTTATCGAGCCTCTTGTCTCAGGGTCTGCTGCCAGCGCGTGATGCTCCTCCCGACGACTTGGATGAGGAATCTGAAGATGACTCGGGGTTATCTTCTCCTTCCGTTGTGTGGGGAGGAGTAGGTTCCCGCTCTTTGTGCTTTGAGGATTTCAGGGAAGCCCGCGAAGTCCTCTTTTTCTTCTTCTTCTTTAGAAGTTGCTCCAACATCTCCTTCATGGAGTCCATGGTTGCTTGTTGCCTAGAAATTACAGCTTGTTGTTCCTCTAGCCTTTTGGCTACTTCGTCAGGAACTTTGGCCGTGTGCACTTTTGCATGCCCATCTTGGACTAAGCTTGAGGTCTGAGACATTGCCATTGCTGAGCAATCATCATCATTGTCATCGGAGATGGACGCTAAGTGTGTGTAATCAAATGAAATGGCCACCTCCGTTTGGATGCGGGTGTGTTGGTAGACACCTTCACGCTCAATGGGGAGGCTTTTCAACCCCGATGAGAATTCAGGATCTGAAGGATCCAAATTCTTTGCTTTGGACTTCCCCGTCATATTGACAGTTGTGGTTAGGAGTTCTAAGTCATCAGCAGCTCGTCTCCTCTGACGATTACATTGTCGGCGAGGAGGTCTTGTCTTTGTTGGTTGGGAGAGCCTTTCGAACATTGATGGTTTCGACATTTCGGTACACTGGCAGTTAGCGAGCACAGTTGTAATAAGCCGCTCGCAGTGGCACTGAGGAGCCCCCTCGTGAATCGTGCGATTGTGAGTCAGACTCTCCCTAAGATCCCCTGTTGGTTGATGATGACAACCCCTAGTGTCAGAAGGACCAGTTGAGCATTCATGCAAAGAAGGCTCCAAAGAGCATATGTGAGAACACTTGGCAAAATCATCAAGTGTTAATTTCCGATGAGCTCTCCTTAACAGGCAAGGTTGCCTAGTCAGGCGAGTTTGCATCTATTGGGCGAGCTCAGCTGCTTGTTTTTTCAGGCGAGGTTCGCATGCTTGGCAAACTATTGTCTTGCCTTTCTGGCGATGGCTCACCTTCAAGCGAGCCTGGCGAGGTTCACTTGCATGATGGCCTTCACTTGAAATGTGAAGTTCGCCTGATTTGGGCAATTCACCAGATTTTGGAACTTTTCTAGTAGAGCGAAGCCCGCCTGAGTAGGTGAGTTCACCTGATTGACGTAGTTCGCCAGAATTGGGAATATGGCTAGTAAATTGAAACCCGCATGAATTGGTGGGTTCGCCTGTTTTGCACAATTCGTCAGAATTAGAAACTTTGCTCATAGAGCGAAGCCCGCCTATATTGCTAGGCTCACCTGAAATGCTGAGTTCGCCAGTTTTAGGAACTATACCAAGTTCGCCAAAACTGAGAACTTTGTGTTCTTGATTGGCCTTTTTCAGGCCTGAATAATAATTTAGGCTATCATAGGAAACGAGGGCATTTGACTCATGGTGAACGAGGGCTTGTCGTATTCGTTGCTTGGCTCTCTTTAATAGAGGAGCATTCATGTTGACGGTGAAGGCGCGGTCCGTGCCAACACAAGCCGTTGTCTCCTCAAGAACAGGGGTTTGTGTGGATTGCTTAACAAGACATTGAGTAGCCCCTGGGCTTGCATTCTTGACCTTTTAATCGGCCTCAATTGGCTTGGGGGAGGTAGATCCCCCAATGTTTGCTAGGGTAGAGCTTTCAGGCACGGTGGCCTTAGCCGCTTGGGGCTAGACCACACGCACAACTTTGAGACATTTGTGAGATGCTTTGCTGCTAGAAGAAGCTAAGGATAAGTACTCCTCGTACTTAACCTGGTCGAACTCAATTACGATGGACTCAACAGTCGTCCCCGTCGTAATTTCATCGAATTGTGCTACCACCATTTCGTTGGAAGTAATGGTTTCTCCCACTATGGTCGCCATCTTTTGTTTGTTGTACAATGTAATCTCAAATTTGTATTAATAAAAAATGTTTATTACAAATCAGAATCACTTTTATACAGAAGCGAAGAGAGTTAATTTGATCTCTTCTTGTTTAACGTGTGTTCTTTGGTAGCGATAGGATGCCTCCTTCGAATGATTGCATCGAGATTGCTTCCATTGGATGATTTGATCGAGATTGCGAATAAACTTCAGCACGTGGTAGAAGTTCTGTTGATTGAGTTCGAATACCTGAGCTTGAAATCAAGACCGAATGCTCAAAATAGGCAAAGATCGATTCTTTTATCACTGTTTGGTGGAAAATTTGTAGTAATGAAAATGATAAAGGAATTGTGTTTGATTTTATTCTCTCTAGCTGCTTAGAAAAAGAATATTTACAACTCTCTCTAATTTAATTACAACTCAAATTTTCTGATTACAAAAGAGAAGAGAATCGACGCAGATCCTCCCCTTCGTTTAATTCTGGGTTCTTCACGGTGGCGATGGAGTGCCTCCTTCGAATGCTCGCGTCGAATTTGCTCTCTGTTGATGATCCGAACATCTTGATTCACTAGAACGATATCTCCTCCTCACGATTTGACGTTGTGGAGAACTTACAAAGCAAGTTTGAAACTCTTAATGAGTTAGGGAACTCTGAGTGAGTTATAACTCTATGGAAGAGTTGATTGATTTAACCGAAAATCGGTTTGTAAGCCAAGTGTGAAGAAAGTTTCTGCTGTCGATCTCCAAGGCTCTAGCAATTTCCCCTAAAGCCAACCAAAGATCTCTTCTTCGCTGCCAAGTCGAAGGCCGAAGGATGGAGGACCGAAGGATCCAAGGATCAATCCGAGAGCCCGAACTCAATTGAGTTTCTCGCTATTTATAGGGGGTTAAGGGGTATAACCGCCCCCCCTTAACTCGCTTCTAAGTAGGGCTGAATGGGGGTGTAATCGCCCCCTTAAATAGCTCCCCAAATCGTTGGGGAAAATAATTTTTAAACCGTTTAGTTCATGATTTAAACGAGTCAAACGCTAAAAAATAGTGTTCAGGGCCCGAACTCTGCGTTTTAGACTTAAAACGTAGAGTTGGGCCTATTTTGGTGGCTGGACACACAAGTTGTGCTGCGTTGTAAATTTGAAACACAAAATTGGGATGCAGAGATAAACTTTGCGTTTTGAGTCCACGAACTCTGCGTTTTTAATTGGAGCGTTGGGGATGACCTCTGCGTTTTGACTCTGAAACATGGGCATGACCTCTGTGTTTTGATGTTATAACACAGGGATGACCTTTGCATTTTGATGTAGTAACACAGGGATGACCTCTACGTTTTGATGGTGTAACGCAGGGATGACCTCTGCGTTTTGATGTGAAGAGACCATCAATTTGTGGTCTCTTTTGCTGGAGCATTGCAAATACCGTCATCTTATAATCTTCATCTTGGCTCCTTGAAAATACGAGGGTCGTCAGATTATAACTCCCGATGTTGATTGTGAAGGCTGTTGAACTAGAGCTTTCATTGGTTGTTGTGAAGGTCGTCAGATCGTAACCTTCATCGATCTACTTGAAAATCTTCAAATTATAGCCTTTTGAAAGTCGTCAGATTGTAACTTCCATCATCAGTGTTTGATGGGGGATCAGGTATCTACAGTGATTTTTAGACAACCTACAATCACCCAAAAGACCAATTGCCAAAGAGATTCAGATCTCAAAAAGTCAAAATGCAAGAATTTGTAAAGAGCCGAGAGTTAGATCTCCAAATCAATGCCAAGAGCCAAAAATCCAAGATTTTTAATCTCAAATTTTCTCCTCCTTCTCTATAGCCGTCAAATGCTATTTATAGCTAAGAGGGATCATAATCGATCCCTTAAATCGTGGGAAGTGGCCATAACCACTCCCACAATTCAAGTAAGTGGTTTTAACTGCTCAGGCTAGCTAGGAGATGAACTAGACGAGCTTGCGAGCTAGTTAAACGCTCAGGTGAGCTAGGTGAACATGCGAGGTTATCAGGCGAACCCCTTAAGCGTTCAGGCAAGCTTAAACCCTGTTGGCGAACTTGGTTCGTGCGAGCGAACATCTACAGGAGAGCTTGACTCGTCCGGGCGAGCGAAGCATTCAGGCAAGCTTGACTTGGCCTGTTTGATGCAAGCGAACATGCCAAATAGGCTTTGTTCTTGCGAGCTTTAAACGCTCAGACGGAGTCGCGCAAGCGAACTCCTAATTTTTGGATTAAAGGCAATTTTATTTGCCTACAGGTGTATCCTTGAGCCCACTGCTGACAGTCAACTTCCATCACCTTAAATACATGATCATAATCATTATTGCTTTAACCCCAAAGGTCTTTATGACTCATCGGTCCTCATCAATACTATGCACATTCTGTTACCCTCACATTAAACACATGGGTGACTCAAACCCCTCTGCGGCTGACTCCTATAAAGCAGATGATGTCTGAGCTGCCAGCTTGACTAGGCTAAAGTTACCTATCTACCCTTCTAATCTGCTACAAAAGAAAATTTTATCTAGGGTAAGCAATTCTCTTACTAAAAAACCAAACACTTAACTCTTACTTCTCCACTCAAGCTATGAACTAACTTGATCGTCAGAGGAACCATCAGAGATTCTAACTCCGACCTCTTATGAATTCTTTATGAGCAAGACAGGGCTTCTTACTCAAGAATTAACTGTCTGAGGAAGCTTGAGGACCCTAACACCCCTCATAATCCACAAATAAACCCCCTGTTAAATACTGACATCAACACATTGTAAGATCCATGTTTGGCAAGTGGTCAAAATGACTTTTAAGTCAATTTTGTGGCTTATAAGCCTACTTGACATGATTGGAAATGGCTTATTTTGGCTTATAAGCCATCAGAAAATAATATAGGGTAGATAGCTTAATTTTTGGTGGCTTATATGCCATAAAATTTGACCAAGTAAAAGATTAATATTTCCTTCATCATTTCATAAAATTTCAAACCCATTTATCTCTCTCCATTTCTATTAATATTTTTTTGGACATTTTGACAATGGTGGCTTATAAGCCACCCATTTGACAAACATTATTTTACTAAAAATAAATTATAATCCACTAAATTTTCTACATATTTTGGTTTATAATCCATTTCACTTATAATACAATTGTTGACTATGAGCTTAATAGATTATTAGATTATAATCCAAATTTGCCAAACATGCTATAAGTCTCTTTAATAAGGTAGATGATTAAAAGTAATAATATCTCCCCTTTTTCCTCCCCTTGTAGAAGTGATGAGATATCCGAAAGTTGTCTGGACAAAGTCTAAAAATGAACTTCGATCCTCTCCACTATTGAGAAAAATAGTGAAGAGAACATCGCAATGATTTAAACAATTGATTGTTTAATGGACTATTGGAATTGTAATTCATTTCGAATATATAACACTTATCACGATTTGCACTCATTCTTATTTTACATTTAATGGGTGTTGATGTCTGAAATCAAATAGTCAAATGGAAGGAGTGGTTATCGAAGGTCCTCTAACCTCCCGAATGTCTGGTTCTTGAGTAAGTTGTTCTTCCCTGCACAAGTAGCAAATCGTAAGAGGTCGGGGGTTGGGTTCCCCGGTTGTTTCTCCGATGATCAAGTCAGTGATTTACTTGAGTGGAGGAGTAAAAATGAACTGTTGTAGTTCTTAAGCATAGTGAGTAGTAGTCAAGAACTTACCCCTTTTTGAAAATAATACTCCTACTTATAGTGGTGATAGAATGGTAGAATAGTAACTTCGGCCGAGTGTGAGCTGGCGGCCAAGTTAGCTTCTGCTTTACAAGTGTCGGCTGACGAGTGGAGGAGAGGTCACTTCAGTATTTAATGTGAAGTGACTGGGGGTGTGCGGTGCCAACGTGGTCCGATGTGCCTTAAAGACTGTTGGGGGCAGAGGTATGATGGCCATCATGCATTTAATGGCATTTAATACGAGGTGATCAGCTGTTAGCGTGTGGAAATGGGCTCCTAGCTCGTGGTACTTTGTCGCCTTCCTACTCGTCTAGATGTCGACAAGTACCGCCTTTCGAGTCGCCTTCGCAGGATGTCGTCCTAATAGTCGAGCGGGGAGGTCGATAAGGGAGACAACCAAGGCTCGGGTCGACATGCAGCGTCTTTCGAGTCATCCTCGCGAGATGTCGGCACGTCGAGTCGTCCGGGTTGGGGTTTGGGTTATCTTGAAGTGAGGAGCTGACTTGATTACACATAATATGAGACACTTATCTGCTCTTAATTGGAAATTTCTTATTAGCACTAGAATAGCTATAACAATTGGACAAATCACAATCATCATCGTATATTAATAAATCAAATGTGAACATAAAATAACCTAATTAGATTATTCTTATATAAATTAAAAAAAAAAGGAGAAGATGAACTTGCTGTCGGAATAGGTCCAAATTAATTTCCTATGCTAATCAATCAAACATCAAAAGGTTAGTCAATTCCTCATTCATAAGACAAGCATAGACACAGACCCAGCAAAACCCCCACTCTGGCCTGTGGAGCCCATTTCTCTATTTAATATTTATTAGTTAATCATGGCCACGGACGAGACTCTGCTGTTCTGGTTCCTTATTATTCTCTCGCTCGCTTTCCCACTTGCTCTCCTTCGCTCTCAGGGGTCAACCGTGAAATGGACGTTTTTGCAAATTTCGCCATCGCCCTCCCCCTTACGCTGCTCCGTTTCTTGACCCATTTGCCCACTCCGCCTCCTTCCCGAGCCCAGGTGGGATTTTTCTCTAACTTTTTGCATTGCTTTTCATATTTTAATTTTGCACGGTCATACTTGATTTTTTTCTCAATTTTGCAGGGACTTTATGTGGCCTTGAGTTTGTACTCCTCTTTGTAGGGGAGAAATCTAGCTCTTGTTTCTCTGTTGGCAAGATTTGATGGTCAAAAGGTGAGTCTTTTCTTTTATTTTGCATCCCTTTTGCTGTTCCTCGCCTTGAATTTGTCAGTATTTGGTTTATGAAATGTTTAGTTCTTCATAGCGACAATTGATGGCTTTTGGTCGATGGCTTTTTGTGAATAATTGAGATTGTGGACTATTCTCTTCTATTGAGTATAATTTTCTTCGATAAATATGATTGGTGCGGTAACGTAGGTAAAAAACATTAACGATGGGATTAAAATTGCCTTATGTTGGTTAGTTTTAGTTAGGGATCTTGTATTTGGTATTTTCACTTGTTATTTGAAATTCTCGATTTTATGTAAATTGTCATAGGCTTGGGAAACGGATGTTGCTGAATATGTTGCTTTTATTGATGGGATTAGTGAAGATTTGAATAATCATCCACATAGGCTATTTTCAGTATTCAGGTTTGAGTCTTCCTTAGTTTATATTAATGTTAGATTTCAAGAGGCTAGTGCGAATTTTGGATTAGCTTAAGAATTTTTTTTTAATATACACAGAACTACCACGGACTTAACGTTGTGTTTTTCTTCTTTTAGAAAACTACCATGACTTACATTACATGAAACAAAGAAAGTTCATGGCAGTATTTTTTTTTTTAAAGTATCTTTCTTCATGCAGTACTACCAAAATTTTGTTTTATATTCCATCAATTGTGATGAAGGTGCATCAAAACGGAACGGGATTAAGTGACTAAAACTTTTTGAGTATCATCAGGAGTCAGGACCTTTAGCGTTTCTTATTACTTTATCTAGGGTTATCTTTTCACCTTAATTTATTTCATCCGGGGTTTTTGTTATGCATACTAGGTTCTTTGGTTAATTGACACGGTTTCATGTCAATTATATCGGACATACCAATTATTTCTTATATCACACCCCCCGAACTACTGTCCAAGTTTTCACATTTCATTGAATTGACCACAGCAACAGTGAGATGGGATCTTCCTAGTATTTAGTTAGCTCAAGATGGAGACATGATTGACTGCCGCCATACTCTCAATTTACTTTGATAGACCTATATTCTCAGTTTTGGAGGCTAATATTAATAGTTTCTCCTGGTCATCTATTAGCTCAAGATCTAAATGATATCATGTAAAACTTAATTTCATCAAACTTTACTTTGAACAATTTTGTGGTTCAGATGATTATGTGCATATCCAATCGCCATCATCTGAATATGACTCGAAAAGAGCATCTAGCGTTGTTTATCTTGATTCGACTCTTCTCGACTATGATTGAAGCATTAAGGACATGTTTCTAGATGATAGCTGTTGGTGCCTGATACAGAAACTTTAGAATCTAGATACTTGTGGAAACTGAGTGTATACTTACTACTTAGTGAGCTTTTGATAAAAGAATTGTCATGCATCAGCTTCTACATGAAAATGAATCAACAGATTTATCCACAAATCATATGGAAAATTAGTGTTCTTCTTGTAACATCATTCCATTATCTGTGTTTATTGGACTTATTTTCTCCCTGAGCATATGCACTGTTAGACTTCGTCTTCGACATTGTGTTGATTATCAGGTAACCTTATCCATTCTTTTTGCTGAGTCTAGGTAGTTGTGCTAAATTTTGATCTCATTTGATTCCAGCACTTGTTGAATCTTTTTTGTCATTCCATCTTATCCTGATTTTAATCATTAACATATAGGTTTTTTATTGATATTAGTTCCTCAAATCTTTAGTTTTTTTATTCCCCCAAATCATTGTAACTGCTATTAGGCCCCCTAAATCATCTAATATATTGACATTAGTCCCCCTAGTTCAGTGACCGATCCAGGAAATTTTTCTTAAAGGGCCGCACAACTAGTATCAATTTACCAAAAAATAAAAATTTAATATTATAAAACAATGAAATATGTAAATATTAGTTATGCCTTTGGATTTTTAGTTGCTTCTAGGCTAAATTTAAATGAGTTGGTCCATTTCAGTTCATTATTTGAAAATTAAAATGGGCTATATGCAAAAGGGTATAATTTGTGTTACATATGTAAGAATTTGCTTGG
>NC_033794.1:105955374-105991844 GCF_001876935.1 Asparagus officinalis | reverse complement strand
TTTAGGGTTTTAGATAAAATTTTAAGAATATTAGGATGCACTTGCACCCTAGGTGGACACATGGATCCACCACTGCCCTAGTTAGTTGTTGTTAATATGGTGAGGGAATATTCCATTTTGTTCAACTTTTGTATTGCTTGAACAGTTAGACCCCTTTCATTATAAACTCAAACCTATTAGTCATGTAATTTCACACTCGTTTACACCCTTAAACCCATTTTGTTATAACTCAAACCCATACCTTATCTTCTGTAATGGTTCTCTGAACCTTAAACCCAATTTGTAGCAAATACTTGCTCATCCTCCGCTATTGAGTTATGTTGATTCTGCTCCAAAAACCCATCCCAATATAAATATTCTATTCCAGAACGTTCTAGCTATCTCCAAAAACCCACCACTCCTGCTAGAGTTGAGGACAAAGAAATGAAGAGAAAAAGATGAAGAATAAGAAGATGAGACTAAAAAAGAAAATCAAAACAGAGGAAAAGAAGGGTAACAGAGGAGAAGAGAAAGATATTGGGGAAGAGGCAATTCACCTTCAGTCACCCTAATGGAAAAGTATCCATCTTTTCGACTTAGCATATTCGTTCCTCTAATACCAAGCTATGAACCAGGCTATTGCATATAAATCATGCAAAATATTGTTAATTATATAAAGTGTTGGGGATTGCAAATTAGACATTGTAGTAATGTTGAACTCCATTGTGATGATTGTGAGAGACTAGACGGAACAGTGTTGTTAAAGAAGAGAGGGAAAGAGATGATTAAAGGAGTTGGCTGATAATGTGTTGGTTCGAGGTTGAGTTTGGTTGCGATGAAGGGGAGAGGAGTAGTTAAGGAGTTGATTGAATTGGAAAAAGTGTAATGAGGAGGTGATGAGGTGGTAAAGAGAAGGATAAGGGAGAGCTTGAGGTATGAAGGGAAAGTGTTGGTGGTTAGGGGGGGGGGGGGGGAGATGAGGTTGCGGACTTTGTCTTGGTGAGGAAGAGAGTTGTGTTGATGCTTGGACTAGAATTTGAAGAGCTGTATAAGGAGGTGATTAGGGTGATAGAGAGGTATGAGAGCAGGAGTATGGGGGACGAGTATCTGATTGTGGTCGGGGGGGCGGGGGAGAATTCAAAATCCTAACCCTCATGTGGTCACCGGTGAGAGAAAAGAGGAGTGTTTTATATACATTAGATAGAGAGGGGTTTTAGATATTATTGTTTCAAGAGACTTGAAGGTTGAGACTGCGATGATTACACTGAGTGAGTATTCACTATATCTATCAACGTAGTCTTATGCTCCTTATCAGAAATTTTATTTGCTAGCTTCTTTATGTCATCAATAGTGACATGTTTTGTCTGTAGAGATATGAGGAATATGTTACCCAATGAAAGTTATGAAGAGAGCTTACAAGTAATATGCTAAACATTCAATACAACTGTGTCGACTTCTGGTCATACAAGTCCTAAATTTTAGAAAACCTACCTTGTGGCCAATAATGTAGGACAATTAGTACAAAACTAACATAAACTTATATTTTTTATCTTATTTCCAGTTTTGCCTCGAATGAAAAATTATGAATATCATGAAATAGTGCACACTTTAACAATTATTATGAACCATAAATATCAATGTCCTTACATTTTGCTATATCAATATAAATTCTATTCAAACTTTCAACGCAAGAAGATTTTGTTGTTCGTCAATTTGAAGCCTTAAATCTTAATCGATGGTTTAAGTTAATTAATAAATATAAGAAGAGTTTCTAATTCTAGTGATTATTTTGGGAAATTCTTCTAAATTTGTTAGAAGTGTAAATTAATGAAGAATAGGAGGAAGATGAGGGTGTTTTAGTCAAATTATAACAAATTCATTAAATCAATTGCTATTAATGAACTCTAACATACCCCTAGTCAAGTCATAAGCAGTTGCATTAAACATTGGTCTAACTTGGACTAGGAATAATTTGGGAATAGGGGAAAAAGCCATACAAATGGAATGCAAACAAGTGTTTCTTTTGTCTCTGTAAGAGAGTAGGTTTATGGTTGTGTGTGATTCTATACAAAAACCATAATCCATTCTTCTTTTTCTCCTTTGATTTGTCTATCAAAAAACTTTTGAAAACATTTTACCTCCTGTACCCCCTTCTCCTAGTCCTACACCTAGCTAGCCATGCGTCACATGCTCAACAACAAGATAAACATCTTGTTCATGCATGGTTGGCTGGTTCCTCCAAAATAATTCAGATCCTAGATGAACAAAAAAAGGAATAGACACAGAACGAATTAAAGGAGTAATAATAACATCTTCATAAATGAACCCAAGAGTAGACACAACAAATTTATGACTTGTGAGAACACATGGACAAACAAAAAATATTATTTGAGAAAATGGATTACTTTAATAGCTATTGATGTAACATAAAAGTTTATAAAAAACAAAAATCAACTTACATCACATTAGAAGATGAAACTAAAACTTTACAAAATATAATTATAACAAGAAACCCGAATAGTTGAGTTAACAACATGATGTCATACTGGAGTACTTTCGTCATCTTGACTACAAATATACGAAATCTGTGAATTTGAAATTTTATGTTTGAGATATGTGCAATTTATATATTATTGATTATTGACATTTAGTCCTATGATAGATTTGAGCATATGATATAGAAAAATCAAAAGGACAAAAAATCAAGTATTACCTTGTCTGTAAGCGGAAAGGAGAGAGGGTCAATTCATTCAGTGGGGGTTTACCTATAGAAATGGAGTGAAATTAACAAAAAAGTAAATGAAAACCAACGTTTTCAAATTAAAAATAATAATATAAAAGGAGCTATACATAGTTAGCAGGCCAAGTTAGTACATTAGGAAAAATCAGTTTTTTCACTTTTATATAAAAAAAAGATTCAAAATTAGATTACAAAATATTTTCCAAACTCATTTTGTAATTTTCACTTGCTCCAAGAAGGTGGTGCGGTTTGACCAAATGTAAAAGTTGCTCTTGTTTTATGAACGTTTAACATGTTTGTCAATCTCAGAATCAAGAAAAAATTCATATGGAAATTAGAAGTTCTTATTCAAAGTTTAAAAAAAACAAAGATAAACATAAGCGATGGGATCTAAACTTCATAAACTTTCAAATATTAAATTGAGTACATTCATCACAAGCTTCAGTACTACCTGCTACTTATAGAAGCATTGAGAAAAAGTTCTATCTTTACTCAAATAAAAAGTAGTTTGTGATGAAGGTTATGTACAGCCTAGGCATAATGCTGTCTGTAAGCGGGAGGGGCCCACCCACGTGTGGGTGTCTACCCAGAACGCCGTTTTTTTCGTGAGCGCGCACGCGATCACGAGCGCGGGAGTTTTCCCGCGAGTTCCTTTCCCGCCGCAAGAGTTCCCGCCATGAATTTCTCCAGCGCGCTCGTTCAGGCCGCCAAATTCCTTCAGCCCGCCAAATTCCTTCAGCCTTGCCCTTTGGTTTCTCCTATAAATAGGAGAGGTGGTGGAGGTGTTTTTGAGTGGGGAAATTTGTGAAAAAAAAAATCTCAAGTGGAGTATTTTGAGAGAAAAGTAAAGAGAGTAAGAGAGAATTTGTATAAGTTTGGTATTTTTCCTCCATAGTGAAACCCCCTCCCGTGGACGTAGGCTAGTTTGCCGAACCACGTAAAAATCTCGTGTTTGTATTTGTCTTATCTGTGAGTTGCCATAGCTTGTAGGTTCCCTCGAGATTTCAGTCCTTGAACTGATGAGAGGAAGAGTGTATATTTCACTTTGATGAAATATATCACTTTCGATTCTTGTTTCCTTTGAGAAATAAGAATTTCATTATCTATTCTCGTTTCTTTTGAGAAACAAGAATTTAGAGGTTGACTTGTGCTTTTGTGACAACAAAGGCCAGGGCTCTCTCTCAGGTGATATCGTCTCCGCAGCGGTGGGCGTGACTCCGACCCAACAATTGGTATCAGAGTCCTTATTCAGACTGGAGGTGGTAAAATTTCTGATCTGAGGTGGTGGTTGAATATGGTATGGTAAAACACAAAGAAATTGTTAAAAATTCCTGAGAGAAGCGGATTGACATAATACAAGCGGAAAATGACTTCTACAAGTAAAATACGTAAAGTTGGAAAATACGAGATTGAAAAATTTAATGGGAAAAATGATTTTTCCTATTGGAGGATGCAGATGAAAAATTCGCTGATTTCGCAAAAATTGCACAAGGCTTTGGCTGGAAGAGAGAAGCATAAAAATATGTCTGATGAGGATTGGGAGGAGCTGGATCTGGAAGCACGAGCGTCGATTATCCTATGCCTTGAGAGGGATGTAGCTTTCTTGGTAGACGGGGAGGAAACGGCTGCGGGTGTGTGGTTGAAGTTAGAAAGCACCTTCATGACGAAGAGTCTAACGAACCGGATCTATTTAAAATCCAAATTGTATACTTGCAAGATGGAGGAGGGCTCGTCAATCCGGGAGTACATCAACAAGTTTGATAGGATCTTATCAGACTTGAAAGACATTGAGGTGATAGTGGAAGACGAGGATCAGGCGCTTCTACTACTTCTATCTCTGCCGAAGTCTTATGAGAACCTGGTACAAACACTGATGCTTGTGGGTGATACTTTATCGATGGATGAAACTAGAACGGCGCTTCTAGCGGATGATCTTCGAAAAATTACAACTAGTGATATGGTCACTGGTGGTAACAAAGAACAAGCGCAGGGACTGTTTGCCAGAGGAAGAGGCAATGAGCGAGGAAAAGGCAAGTGAGGAAAGTCTAGATCTAAATCGAGACCTCTTACGGGACGAGCGTGTTTCAAATGCGGTGAAGTTGGGCATTTCAAGGTCGATTGTCCTAACAAGAGAGTAGGTGGGAAAAAGAACAACAACAAGACTGAAAGACGAGAAGGCAAGGAAGAGGCGAGCTACGCTTCAGAGGGGATGGGAGCGATAAGGAATGTTATATCGTCACGGATGGCGAGGATACCTCCGGGAAGTGGATTCTTGATTCTGGTTGCTCTTACCACATGTGTCCAAACAGGAAGTAGTTTACTACCTACAGGAGCATTGATGGTGGAACCGTATTGATGGGGAACAACAATGCTTGTAAAACGGTGGAGCTAGGTGATATTAAAATCAAGATGCATGATGGAGTGGTTCGAACCCTGACGGACGTACGACACGTTCCGGGCTTGCGGAAGAATCTCATCTCAGTCGGTGCTTTGGACTCCGGGGGTTGCAAGATTGTAACAGAGAACCGGAGTGAAGAGGGTTGTTCGGGGTTCCTTAACAGTGATGAAGGGTGTTCGTCACGGTAATCTATATACTCTCTCGGGTACGACAGTGATGGGAGATGCAGCAGTTGAAGCTGAAGGAAGTGGTGGAGACCAATGTGAGCACACACGGTTATGGCATAGGCGGCTTGGGCACATGTCAGAGAAGGGTCTGGATCTGCTTGGTAAAGAGGGTTTGCTGAAGAATCTGAAGAAGCCTTGCATGGATTTTTGCGAGGACTGTGTGTATGGAAAGGCGCACAGGGTTCAATTTCTGAGGAGCAAGCACAAGAGCAGAGGGATACTAGATTATGTGCACACGGATGTTTGGGGTCCGGCTTCGACAACTTCCAATGGTGGTTTCAGATATTTTGTCTCATTCATAGATGATCATTCGAGGTATGCTTGGGTGTATTTCCTGAAGCATAAGAATGAGGTATTTGAGACATTCAAGAAGTGGAAGGCGATGGTTGAGAACAGGACGGGCAAGAAATTAAAGACGTTGAGATCTGACAACGGTACAGAGTATACAGATGGTGCCTTCAAGGAGTTCTGTGATCAGGAGGGCATTGCCAGACACTGGACAGTCAGGTCTACACCACAACAAAATGGGGTCGCAGAGAGACTGAACCGAACACTGCAGGAGAAAGCAGTGAGTATGCGATCTTATGCTGGTTTGGGCAAAGAATGGTGGGCAGAGTCGATTGCTACAGCTTGCTATATTGGAGAATTGTAAGCGGGAGGGGCCCACCCACGTGTGGGTGTCTGCCCAGGATGCCGTTTTTTTCGTGAGCGCGCACGCGATCACGAGCGCGGGAGTTTTCCCGCGAGTTCCTTTCCCGCCGCAAGAGTTCCCGCCATGAATTTCTCCAGCGCGCTCTTTCAGGCCGCCAAATTCCTTCAGCCCGCCAAATTCCTTCAGCCTTGCCCTTTGGTTTCTCCTATAAATAGGAGAGGTGGTGGTGTTTTTGAGTGGGGAAATATGTGAAAAAAAAAATCTCAAGTGGAGTATTTTGAGAGAAAAGTAAAGAGAGTAAGAGAGAATTTGTATAAGTTTGGTATTTTTCCTCCATAGTGAAACCCCCTCCCGTGGACGTAGGCTAGTTTGCCGAACCACGTAAAAATCTCGTGTTTGTATTTGTCTTATCTGTGAGTTGCCATAGCTTGTAGGTTCCCTCGAGATTTCAGTCCTTGAACTGATGAGAGGAAGAGTGTATATTTCACTTTGATGAAATATATCACTTTCGATTCTTGTTTCCTTTGAGAAATAAGAATTTCATTATCTATTCTCGTTTCCTTTGAGAAACAAGAATTTAGAGGTTGACTTGTGCTTTTGTGACAACAAAGGCCAGGGTTCTCTCTCAGGTGATATCGCCTCCGCGGCGGTGGGCGTGACTCCGACCCAACACTGTCTAAAGTAGTTGATCTTCTTTTAACTTGACACAACAAAATATTTGATACTGGTCATAGATTCTGAGCTCTACTATCAAAAGTATAACTCAATCTTCAACATTCTATTCACATGTTGTGCATAATTTATACTCCGTTACTGTTATTAAGTTTTCCAATTGTGTTACAGGGTATCCCTCTTCTCACAGGCACGTCAACTCGTTAGCAGCTTCTCTCCAACAACATGCCCAAGGACTCAAAATTCCCAAGGGTTTTATGCATGCGCAAGCAAAAAACCTTCCGAGAGAGATTTTTCAAGTGTTGGCGACACAAAACAGTCTCTCAAACTCCAACCAATTCTGAATCTTCAAACACTGACCTAACCTCTACAACCGCATGGGCCAACCTCCCACAGGACATATTGGATATCGTTATCCATCGCCTCCTGCTACCTGACCGCATCCGCTTAGCTTCAGTATGCACATCCTGGAACTCAATTGCTCGTTCCAATCCCCTCTTCTTCTCCGCTCCTCAACCACCATGGCTCTTGCTCGTCAACAAGCTCACCCTCAAAACCGCGACTTTTTTCAACCTCTCAGAAAATAAAATCTACAAAATCTCCCAGCCGGATCCACCTATATGCAATCGTACTTGGTGCGGGTCCTCTAGTGGTTGGCTTGTGACCATGGACGTAGTTTCCGGATTGCTTCTTTTAAATCCTCTTACCGGGTCCCAGATCCAATTACCTCCTCTTACAACATTACCCAATTTGGCTCGTCCTTATCGAATGGCCAAAGTTTCATGGAGCTCTTCACATTATACAGTTATGCTAGCTTTGCTGTCGGCTCCTTATCTGGCATTCACTAAAGAAGGAGATGAAGCGTGGACTTCACTTGAAGGTACTCGAAGGATTGCTGACCTGGCAGTTCATAACGAGAGATTTTACACCCTTGACCTTGATGGAACGGTAGTAGCTTGGGACCTTAATGGCCCTTCTCCCTTAGTTGTATCGGTAATTTTGCCTGGTTGGTTGCCATCGAAAATTTCTTATGGGTATTTAGTAGGTTCAAGTGTGGGTCTTTTGCAAGTTTGGAGGGCGCGAGATGAAATGGATTTTGTAGTTCTTGAGCTGGATTTGATTAGCGAGGAATGGATCAAGGTGGAGAGCTTGGGAGACCGAGCTCTCTTCTTGGATTTGTTCTGTTCGTTGTGTGTGTCATCGAGAGACCTTGCGAATCTGCGAGGGAACTGTATTTATTTCACTACTGGACATCTTGAGAAGCCGAGAAGGGAGTGGGGAACTCGGAGGTTTAGTTTTGAGAACAGAAGTGTTGAATCTACTACTTATAATCCACAGTCTCATATCTGGGAGACTTGGGTTTTTAGCTTGGATGGTCGAACTCTTGAGCCGATCACTCATCCTCAATCACATTGGAAGCAGCCTCCAATTTGGATAACACCCAGTTGGACCTGAAACAAGTATTTGAACAGGTAACAGATTTTTTTGTCGTATATAATGTATTATGGATGCATAGAAACATTTCATCTCCCTTTGGAATGGTGAACCTCGGGGGTTTTGTTTATTGATGTGGAAGCCTTTTTTCCCCATCTCATAAAAGAAGGTGCAGTATGTATTTGTTGTTGTGGAAATGTCATTCGTTACATTTTTGTAAGAGACGTCGATGTTGAATTGTGTTGTTGAATTTATTCTTAATTTTTTGTAACCGTAGGACGTGACAATGTATATTCTTTAATACTTGAGAATATGAGGTCTCAGATTCAACAACCACCACCACCACCAAGCCTTTATCCCAAATGTTTGGGGTCAGCTACGTGAATTTTATTTTTTTCATTCAATTCTGTTATGAGTTATCTCCTCTGTTAAATTAGTCTTAATCATATCCTTTTTTATTGCTTCTAACCAAGTCATTCTAGGTTTACATCTAGATCTCCTAGTCTCATTAACTCTAATATTATCGCTTTTCTTTATCGGTGCACTAAGGGTCTCAATTTTTATGAACATTATTTAGTTGAATTCACATGCAATTGGTTTTGCATCTGTACTTCATGTTTAGTAACCAATATGGTGTTTTGCATAATGCTCATCTTCGTATTTCAATTCCTGGTATCTACAGGACTTTTAATTAATTTTCCGAACTTTGATCTTTTTCTCTCTTGCATTCCTGTAATTAGTTCTTCTGCGTAAGTGTTTGGACCTACAGATATCTCTGTTTCAGTAGCTGGTTGTAGGGATGTCTGTGTTTTAATCTCTTTGAGAGGACTTATTGTTAAACTAGAACAACTCACTTTTTCTAAAATTATAAAAAATTGATCTCGTGCGAGAAATGAAGTCCATTGCATTTCATGCAAATCTTGAAGATTGTAATTTGGTGTTTGGTTTCGCATCATTATAGGAATTGTAATCTCTTATTTGTTTCAAAAAAAAAAAAAAGGGTGGGGGAAGCATAAGGGCGCCATGTGATTGGGAATAGGTAAATGGGTTTGGAATGAGGTGACATTGGGGTGTCAGATTCACACCCTAAATCCTCTCTAAGATTGGAGATTTATAGTTTGGTCATTTTTCCTACACTATAGAAAGCAATTATTCTCCTCCACTCATTCAAATGGGGGGACCACATTCACATGAGTTAGAGAGTGTATGTGGATATGCCATCATTTGAATGAGTGCATAGGAATGAGACATCTCACTACCAAGCACAAAATTTATGCTACATTCAACCCATGTGAATGTGGTCCCCCCATTTGAATGAGTGGATGATAATATGTCACCTCACTATCAAACATAAATTTTGTGCTTGGTGCCAAACATACTCATTTTCCTATATATATAAAAAAACTAAGTTGTTTCATTTCTATTATGGTAATTTACCATCCAAAGATAGAAATGTCGGGAGAATGTCTGCATAAGCACAAGGGAGCTATGGTCCAAACCAACTTAGAGGCTCAAAAGCCCAGTCAAGGCCAAGTCCCTCGACCAGACGAGCAGACAAGCCATATTTCGATCAAAGATCATCATAACCGACTCGAAGTACTGGATCAGTCGCCCTCTCGCAATTAAGACGACTCCTCGAGCAGACGACTCGACTATATACCCGACCCGAAGCTCACTCGACTATCAGGTCGCCAAATCATAATGATGGCTCGCAGATCAATCTGCCTCGGCTAAAGGGATAAAAGCCAACCAAGTTCACTTCAGATGTCAATCGAAACAACAGTATCGATCAGACCCATCAAGATCTCCATTTTGATAAACCTCGTGCCCAAGCCGTTTATTCGGCTTACAAGTTATTTCTCAGAAGATTGTCATGATGCTTTCCTGTGCACGAATGACTTCTCATCAAATCATCAGCCGCCACCTAGAGAGAGAAGAACGGCCACGCAGCCGACCTATCATACGCCCTACCTCTTCTGACAAATCCAGGGTACTGAGAAGACAGATCTCTCCTGTACCCGAATGACTTCCCTTCCAATCGCCAGCCGACATCTGGAAGGAGAAGGATGACTCAGCAGTCTATCTGCCCGCCCAGCAACCGCCCTCCTGTGCAAAAGAAAAGTCAAAATCTCAGAGGCAATGGAATATAAAAAGGAGGTAAGGAGGGTAAGGACAGGGAGGCTGATCTCTGCTTCTTCTTACACCTGAACTTTACTCCCTTTTGGATCTTCTTTTTACATAAAGAGAATTTAATAACTCTTAGAGAGGAACCCCCTGCAAGGACCCCAATGGCCCAGTGACCTCTCAAAAAACCTCCATCAAGCTTCACAGCTGACTTGACCGTCAGAGGTACCACGGGAAAACTAGCCCCGTACTCCTGCGATTCTTACATGTGCAGGCTATCAGCCCACCCTGCGCGCTCAGAATCGAGCATAAAGTCGGAGGAGGAGTCGGCCCCAACATTCATCCTCTTATTCTTCCCCCACTGACGCCAAGATCGAAACCGCATCCGACGGCGGAGGACCCCCATCGACTGTTTGTTCACGAGCATCAACATAGAGCAAAACTTGTGTCAACTTAAGTGAATAGCAAAAAGTTATCCACCAAACTTTTTAGCCATTCATATTGCCTAGGGATCCTTACATGATATAAAATGGTTTTTTATATTAATAAATGAGTGGCTAGGAAGTTTAGTGGACGTCAACTTAAGTTGATAGGAGTCTTATTCTATATATATGTATGAGCTTATGTCAACTTAAGTGGATAGAATGCATTGTCCACCAAACTTTTTATCCACTTATCTTGTTTTTAGATTTGTGTCATCAAAAGATGCACAAATTTTAAAAGACTCTTCATATCTTTCAAGGATCTCAAGGCAACATCAATAAATAAAAAAGTTGGTTGATAACTAACTCATATCCACTTATGTTTACATAAGATTATACATATATATATATACACACACACATTACAACTTTTAAAATACAATAGTAATTAACACCACCTAACAAATATAAGTTCAATTAAGCAAATTGAACACCCAAACGATCAATTATATTGTAATTAAACAATCAAGCACCCCTAATTAATAAACCTAGTCCACGTATGAAAGAAATGTTCATGACTTCAACAAAGTGATCAAGCCATCAAGGAAGGTAGAACTTAAAACTATAGGTACAATTACATTCAAAGACTCAAAACTGTAGTTGTTGGGAATTTTTTTTTTTGACAGAAAAAACAAGGGATATACCCTGTTCATTAAAATCAAAAGTAGTTACAAAAGAAGGATACGAATTGTATCCATTAATTGGTAGATAGAAAACTTAATTTCTCTTGACTATTGATGTATAACCTTCTTCTCCCAAACATCCATGAAGATGAAGAGAGGGCCTTGCCGTCATTCATCGTTGACATGGATATAAAGGAGAACCAAAGCTGGCCATACATTTGGAGAAAAGAAATTAAATTTTCTATAGACCAATTATAAAACAAAAGTATAACATCAATATTTAATATGTACAAACAAAACCTGATACCAAAAAACCCCAACTTTCTTAGCCACTGCTGCGAACAATAGGCTTCTCTTTTAAAACTTTTGTTAACTGAAGAGCTGCATTCCTTTTACCAGAACCTGCCCAATCATGAAGAGCCAGTATCGAAGTGTTAATAATTGACTGAGCAGAGAAAGGTTTTTGATCAAAGATAAATTTATTCCTTGAAGACCATATAAACCAGCAAACAGTCAAAATAAGAGTGCGCCACAAAATACCATCCAGATTATGCAAGGTTGAAACAGAAATCAGGAGATCATCTATAGATGATGGCCAACAGAAAGGTAAATAATAATCTCTAAAGTGTTGCCAGACCACTTTAGCTGTTGTGCATTGGAAGAAGATATGGTTCTTTGTTTCAGACTGAATGCCACATAAAACACAATTAGGATCTCCTTGCCACCCTTTTTTCATAAGATTTTCTTTAGTATGTAATCGGTTCTGGGAAAGAAGCCAAGTGAACATTTGAATTTTGCTAGGCAAAATAGGATTCCATGCTAATTTGTAGAAAGCATATTTGACTACTATGCAGACTAATAAGATTCATCGAGGAAAGTCAGTCTGATTTGTCACACTATGCAGACTAATAAGATTCAAGAGATCAGTTTTATCTTTAAGTGATTCAGATGAGATACTACGTTTCAGCAGAGGGTGCCAGTGCCATAAGTTATTTTGGTAGCAGCCTTGACTACTAATGGAAACATTGTTGGAGAAAGCTAGCCTGTATAAGGACGGATATAAACTTGATAGACTATTTGAACCAATCCATTTGTCCTCCCAAAATCTGATTTTCTTTCCTGAACCAAGAGACCAATATATGAAATTTTGAAAGACTTCCTTATATGAGATGATATCATTCCAAAAAGGGGAATTGCAGGCATTGCTATTAGCTAATTGCAAGAAAGAAACTTTTCTGATATAGAGTTGATGAAGGAGAGCTCCAATAAAAGATTCTTTGTCATAGCATTTCCATAACCATTTGGACAGTAGAGATAGATTGAAAATTCTGAGGTTCTTCACTCCTAAACCTCCTTCTGATTTGCTTAGACAAACCCTTTTCCAATTTACCAAGCATTTGAAAGGTTTTGAATCACTTTTTCCTGTCTAGAGGAAATTCTTCCTAATTTTGTCAATGTCTTTGATCAACCATACTGGTAGCTTATAGAAAGACATAAAATATAACGGGATGGAAGATAGAACCGAATTCAACAGTATTAATTTACCTCCCAGAGATAAGCAGTTACTCTTCCAAGAAGCAAGCTTTCGGTGCAAATTATCTAACAAAGGTTGTCAATCTGATTTAGATAATTTGCCTCCTTTCAAAGGCAAGCCTAAATATTTGATGGGGAGTTTGTCTAATTTGCAGTTTAGAGCTGTAGCTAGAGAGTCTCCTCTGTTTTGAATATTCCCAAAATAAATCAAAGATGATTTTGTAAAATTAATACCCAGACCAGAGATATCTTCGAAGATATATAAGATAGTCTTGAGAGCAGATATGTCTTTGATAGAACTTCTAACAAAAATTAGAGTGTCATCTGCAAATTGTAAGCTTCTTATAAGATTTAGAGGTTCCTTAATGTGCAGACTAGATAAGGATCCTTCTTCCACATTGCACATAATCATTTTACTCAAAACATCAACTGATATGTTAAACAACATAGGAGATAGGGGATCTCCTTGTTTAAGACCTCTTTTACATTTAAAGAACTTGGATGGAGAACCATTGACAAGAACTGCACAATTTGAAGAAGAGATGATATGATAAATCCAGGAACACCATTTATCTCCAAACCCTCTAGCTTTTAGCAAATTTATAAGGAAACTCCAACTGATAGAGTCAAAAGCTTTAGCAAAGTCAATCTTAAGCATGGCCACCTCCTTTTTCTTTTTGGAACAAAAATGTATCATTTCATTAGCAACTAGAATTGAATCAAGAGTGGATTTTCCTGTTTGAAAAGCAGACTGAGTAGGGGAGACAAGATCCTTCAACAGAGGTGATAATCTCATGGCTAAAATCTTCGTAAAGATTTTGAAGATACAGTTAATCAGACTGATTGGTCTAAAATCCTTTACAGTTGGACAGATCTTTGATTTAGGGATGAGAGTTATGAGAACTTTATTCACTCTTTGAAGGGATGATGGATTCTGACCCAAAAAATTAATAAGAGCAACAAGATCATATTTGACAGTGTCCCAGAAATATTGGTAGAAAAGAACAGAATAACCATCTGGACCAGGTGCTTTGTTTGGATTCATGCTGAAAACAGCTTGTTTAACTTCTGATTCTGAAAAGGAAGATTCAAGAGATGAAAGATTTGGAATTGGCTCATGATATAAAATAGACCAGTTGATAGACATGTTACTTTCATGTTCCTGACCAAAGAGTTGTAGATAATAATCATGAAAAGCCTTTGATATAGATTCCTTATCTGAAATTTCTGAGCCCAAATGATGAATAGATACTATATGATTAGCTCTTTTATGAAGAGAAGCAATCTTGTGAAAGAAAGATGTATTAGCGTCTCCCTCTTTTAGCCATTGTATACGTGATCGTTGTGACCAGTATGATTCTTCCTCTTGAATGATAGAAAGGAAAAGAGATTGATAAGATTTCCTATCATTTAACTCTGATGATGTTAGGGGTCTCTGTTCTTCAATTAAATCCAGAGCGTTTATTTGGGATAGCAAAGAAGATTTTCTAAAAAATAAAGATCCATAAACATTTTTTCTCCACCACTTAATTCTCCTCTTTAAAAGGTGCAGTTTTTTAATAAAGATCCATAAACATTTTTTCTCCACCACTTAATTCTCCTCTTTAAAAGGTGCAGTTTTTTAATGAAGGTATCTGCTGGATTACCCTCACATTTAAAAGACTTCCAAGAATCTTGAATGAAAGGAACAAAAGTCTGATTATGAAACCAGCTCTTTTCAAATCTAAATAGAGGTGGATTAGGCTTGATTCCACCAGTATCTAGAATTAAAGGGCAGTGATCTGAGCCTACAAAAGGAGGAGAGTATTGAAGACTTAGTGGATGGACCCTATCCCATTCTGCACATATAAGAAATCTATCCAGTCTAGTCATAGCAGGAATATGACGTTTATTGGTCCAAGTGAAAGAACGTCCAGGCAAAGGAAGATCAATAAGAGCTGTAGAAGTAACAAAATTCTTGAAGGAGATGATATCTCTCAAAGAACCCATTCTGCCATTTCTTTCTTCTGAATATAAAGTAGTATTAAAATCACCACAAATGACCCATGGTCCTGTAAAGGTCTGACGCAAACGAGAAAGTTCCCACCAACATACATCCTTATCATCTCTATCAATAGGAGCATATACAGACAAGATAGTAAAAGACCAAGCTGAAGGTGAATGAGTCAAGGATACTGATGCCGAAAAAATACCAATGTATGAATCAAAGAGGTTGAAAGAATTTGACCATCCAATCATAACACCACCCCTAGAATCAGAGGAATCTAAGATACACCAATGTTTAATTCTATTACCTCCCAAAGAACGAAGAATTCTAGCAGATGGTTTGGAGAGTTTCGATTCTTGAATACAGATAATGTCAATAGAATGACGAAAAATAAACTCTTTAACCAAACTTCTCTTGTTTGGGTCATTTAGACCTCTAACATTCCATGAAGAGAATTTCATTATAAACAATAAGTTGAAAAACCTCCTGTCTTAAAACTTAAGGTCTCCTAACAACCTGATGTTGTTCTGACCACTTCTTTACCCTTCAAGATAACTATAACATCCTCATTCAAATTAATACCACAATTAGCTGCAATTTCTTCAATAGCATTGTCACACATAGAATTTAAAGGCATTTGAACAGAGGAAGATGAAGAAGAGGGTCTTTTCGTACCTTTTTTAGTAACTTTTGAACCAGATTTAGAAGTGGAGATATGTTTCAAGAAGCCTCTGTGCTTACGACTAGTAATTGGCTTCCTAGATGAGCGAACAGATGTTGAGACAGCTTGTTTCTGAGAAAAGCCTGGAGGAGCTGATGTGGAAAGTTGAATAGCTGGAGTATCATAAGATGCTTGTGGAATTGCTGACTCAGATAATTTTGAATTTGATTTGGCTAAATTCCCGCCAAAAATTTTATCCCATGTTTCTTTCTCCATATAGACTGTTTGACCTTTCCATGAATGCTTAACCAAATCAATAGGAAAATCCTTCAAAGATTCTGAAAATGATTTTGAGCTGGCATCCGAAGATATCGCCTGAGAATCAGCTTGGTTGGTTTTTTCCAAAACTGGTGAATTTTTAAAAGACTGCTGTTTTGGTAACGGATTTTCTCCCTGAAAATCCTCCGCATTCAACTCATTATTCAAATTTTGTGAAATAACTGTTTTACCCTTTTCTGATATCTGATCAGTGCTGCTGATTTGAACCTGCGCTTTTTCCGATGAACTTTTTGCCGGAGACTTATTGATAGCTTCTTCCTGAGGAGTAACCTGGTCTAACCACTGAGAGTCAATAACAACCTCTCCTTGCATTTCCATAGCTGTAATGTTACCAATCACTTCTGATCCAACTTGACCAACACCAATAGACTGAATATCTAAAATAACTTCTCTAGTGAAGGAGTCTATCTGAGATGTATAGGAACAGACAATGGTTTTAGGGATACACTCCGCAGATTTAACCTTAACAAGCACTCGAACATCTTGACCATTGATTTTATCCTTTAAGTTCTTACATCCTCTCACCATTTCTCCAAAAGAACTAATAATCTTCTCAATAATGTCAAGAGACCAGAAATGAAAAGGTAAGTTTTTAATCTTAATCCATTGGAAAAAAGAGGAGTTTACTATTTTCATGCCCATGTTTTCTGTCCAAAGCGCAAACCATCCCTTAAAACTCTCAAAGTCCAGAATTTTTTCATCAATAGCCTCAGACATTTGAAACATAGAAGGGAATTCAACAAGATAATGATTATCTTGAATAGGTATAACTTTACCTTTCCATGACTGCCATTGAAAAAGCCAAGAAAGCTTAATTTTGATCATATCCAAGGAAGGATTACCTTCAGAGACGGTGAGGATAGCAAACGCAGCAAGGACCTTTGCATTTTTGCAGAGGGTATCTAATTCAGATAAGTCAATTTTCTTCTCTAGAGGTCTAAGATGAGATCTGCAGTTCTTGGCAATATGACCTTCTTCATGGCACTTAAAACAAATGAAAGCTCCTTTGGGGCAAAATCTGACTGAATGACGATCATCACCACAGTTGAAACAACGACGAGGTTCCTTTGGATCCTTATAATCCGCCGGAAAAGGATATCGCAGAAGTTTGCTATCCATTTTATTAGAATTTTTCTTCCGATTAACCAGAGTCCAACCTTGATCGAGATCAGGATGAGGTTTAACAAGGCCAATTTTCTTTTGCATAGAACCAAAAGATGAAAAAGTAGGAGGTTCCTTCTGATTGGGGCCCTGAGACGGTTGATTAATGAACAGGGAGTTGAACGGACGGGGGAAAGAATGCTGACATGGCTGATGCATGGTGACGGCTGGAGCTGCATGGGGAAGGGAAGAAGAGCGGCTATGGACAAACTTTGATATGACGTATCCCTTATGGCCATCATGAGTCACCTGACGACGAGGTGAAGAAGATTAATGGGTATTATTGTCATAGGAGGAGATTTCCCTCTTTGTCGCCTATATGACACAATCCTCACCATCCTTATAAAGTAGGCACAAATCTCCACCAACTCACACTCTCTCTCCTACTTTATGAGGAATGGGGATGATAGAGATTATGCCACATAACGTCAAGGAGGAAATCCTCTCTTATGACAAGGATACCCATTAATCTCATATATATATATAACATGGAATAGACATCTTAGAATGCTCAACAACATATATTTTCTTCCTTTTCATATATTTTCACGTGTTTCCTATTATTCTGCGTGAACCAGTCAACCCCCAACTCAAAGCTAACTCCAAAATTTGATGATGATAGAAAGCTTGTTCGTGTGTATCACATAAGGCCACAGTCATCACAGTGATTGGAAGCTTAATGTTGTGTTTGGATGGAGGGTAGAGAAAGGAAGGAAATAGAATTTTGAGTTTAACATTATTCGGGAGTTTTACTGGGAGAGTAGAGGAGGGGAATGTGGAAAAATTTTAGGCTAAAATTCTAGACCCCAAATCAGATTGTCAAAGACAGGAAGGGAAAATTGACAATTTTCCTTTCCTTACTGTTCTTTCCTTTCTTTTAGTTAACTTCCAAACAGATCGTAAGGGGAAAAAACGTAGGAAAACGATTAGAAATGCATACATGTTATATAATTTTTTTCTTGCAATGGATATTCGTATTTTGATTTGCTTTTAGAATGAAATAGATAAGCATATTGTAATGGATTTATATTCGTATTTCGATTTGCTTTTAGAATGAAATAGATAAGCATATTGTAATGGATTTGAAAAATTCCTCAAGTACCCAAAATATGAGACCAATAAAGGGGACAAGTAAGGTGTCTCCCTCCTATTGGATAATGAGTTGATCATCATTAATGATTGCCAACTCATTATCCAATAGGAGGGAGACACCTCACTTGTCCCCTCTATTGGTCCCATATTTTGGGTCCTTGTAGCAAAGCTCAATGGATTTATATCGTTTCTATTAAATTCCTAACTCATTTAGGTGGCAGATTGGTGTAATCAAGGATTAGAGGTGAAAACTTGTAGAAGGTGATTGACATTAAAATTCCCTGTGAAAGGTCAAGTCTCCGCAATTTATAACAAATATATATAATGAGTATTGCATGTTATGTAAGATAATTTTCTCATATACAATGATGTGGATTATTCTTAACCAAATATTGTTATGAATTTTTTTCTTTATTTATTCATATGGTAAAAATTGCATCATATCATTGTCTGATATAATCTCCTCATATAACAAGGAAATATATTTTCCTGTAATAAAAAATTTGATAAAGCAACGGTTCCTTCGGCAATTTTTTATTGGTAGTGGAGAATATACAGACGCTAACTATATCATGTTTGCATTTTACTTCCATCACTCAAGCAATGGATCCAATTCGGTAGAAAATTTTTGGGCTTCAATCCTTGTTTTTCTTTTTTTAGTAAGTTTTAGAAATAAATAAGAAGAAAAAATTAATCTTGGCTAAATTGCACTTAAATGCCTTAAAGTTTCACTAACATTGCACTTAAGTGACCCTCTTTTAAGACCAAGCAAAAAAATAAAGAATTTTTAAGAAATAAAGAAATTAAACATTGTAGATAAATGCCCCAAAGTTTAGAATCGTTGCATGTTGACATCCTTTTGGTTATCCAATGTTGCAAGTTGATGACTTTTTGTTCACCCAATATTGCATATAAATACACTCAATTTGTAAATGACCTAATTTAAATGTCCTAAATTTTTTAAACAGTTTCATTTTAGTAAATGACCATTTGTTATACGACATTGTCCTATACATAGAGAAAAGTTAACACTGGCTTATTTTTTTAACTATAGAGCATTTATTTGTAATATTTAAAAACCTTGGGACATTTTTTCAGCTCGATTTTAGATTAGGGATCACTTAAACGTAATGTTAGTGAAACTTCAGGGCATCCAACTGCAAAATCTTTCACCCTCTACTTCGTGGCTGCGAATGGCCACGTCATCTTCGCCGCATGATTGAAGCCGGTAATAAAACTAAAACCTTCAATTTGAGCGGCACTGGAAAAAAATTTTGGCGGCAAAAAGAGGGGAAGAAAAATCCCTTCCCCCCCTCCCTCCCTTTTCTTCTTCCAGGCCCCAAACCCTATTCTCCTTCCTCGCCGCTTCTTTCAATTCCCCCATCCCGTAATTATCTATTTACACTCCCCGTTCCCAAACTCCAAAGATCAATTTTACAAACCGAGCCCAACTTCAACAACCAAAAATGCCGCTCTTGAAGAAAAAACCCTTCTCTCTCTTGGAGCCCCCGAAGGATCTGAGCCCAGATGAGCAAGTGTGGCAGATTCGCTTCACCCATGAGATCTTCAGAGACTACTCGTATCCTCTTCTCACCTCAACCCATTTCTTTATCATCATCATTACTATTATTTTACTAATTGGCAATATTTGACTGAAATTTGAGTTCTTAACTCGATTTAGGGTGTATTTGGAGAGGATGAACTTGTATCGGCGGAGAATTTGGGCGTGCAGGATCACGGCGAGGACGAATATGACTTACGAGGAGGCGCTGGTGTCGGAATTAGAGGCGATTGCTAAGCTCCGGCGGTTTCCTGAGGAGTTCAAGGGTTTCGTGCTGCAAAATACCCAATTCAGTAAGCAGTTCTAATGACTGGAAACCCCTTTTGTTTGGGTAAATTGCAGATAACCCCCACCCATCAACTACGTTATTAGCAGTTATCGCACTTAGGTTGCTAAGGTTATAGACGACGGAGGCTGTCTGCAACTGACATATTTTACTTTCTTAATTCGTGATTTTAGTAATACGTTTGTATCCAGGACGATGCAAATTAAACATTAAAGCAGCTGCTAATGTGAATTAATTCAATCGCGGTCTCTTGCACCGAATAGTTCTGTAAATTTTAATTCAATTGCAACACTAATGTGATAGTTATATGTGCAGGGATTGGGTATTTTGCATATGCGTGCAAATCTTGCCCTTCACCAAATCTTCTTCCATATGCGTGCAAACAAACAAGACTTTGAGTATTGGTCTTTCTAGATCTATAGCATTCATCAAAATGCGATCCATGAACCAAACAGCCCTCTTATGTGCAACTATTAGTCTATTAGGCTCTAGGTTAGGAGCCAATCTTCACAAGCTAAGGGTCTATGTCGCTAATATAGTTTGCTGTAGTTGGTGTAAGTATCTTGGTATTAGATAGCATCATGCTCTTCATGAAAGATATCAATCATGACAAGTTGTGTTTCATGTTCGTAGTTGTTTTTGCCATTTTGCTAGTACTAACGAGGTGTTTTGGCCATGGGACTACTGATGCCTTTTCAACATCTGAAGATTTTTCCTTCTGATATTTTCTTGTACCTTGAAAATATTAAATACATACAAATATTTTGCTTTCTTGGAGCTCGACCAGTCAGTTTTCCATTGTACTTCCACTATCGAATCTTAACATAAAAGGTCACTGACTCAGTGGCTTATAAGTGTTTGCTTTGTCTTGACTGTCATACAACTGCCTTCAAATCACATATATTCCAAATTAATCTTTTCTGAATCAGAGATCCATTGCCAGGCTCATTTTTATGAGATATGAGAGAAGAGGCTTACTAACCTGACACAAGAATATATGTACTTATGTTTTGTAGTACGTTTGAAAGTATTGATTCGGAGTATTTTTGGAAAATATTGATGATGCTGGCACTCAGATTTGAGTTGTTAATCCACCACCCAAACTGGAAATCCACACTATCAAATGTCATCTACTAGGTGTGAGCTACTCTGGAACAAAATTTTGAAGTCTTTTCATGACTTATCCATGTATCATCATTTTCATGGCCCATATCATAATGCTCTTGAAAGATGAATATTTTTGTCCATTTTGATTAACGGGCAAAACATGAGGAAAACCTTAGTTTTGTTTCAGATAGTTTATGCATAGAAAATGTCTGGATCTTAAATTTGGACCATTGCATGTAGTGTCCACTAAAGTAACCTTACTCAACTAACTGATGTTGGTATCGACAGGTTACGCTCAAGTTGGTTCTCGAGTACAAGCATCTGTTCAGTTTCTATAGTATGACTCAGACCTTCTTAAACAGCACTGCTCCTATATTATATAGAACTTCTTAAAACAGGATGGCTTTATTTAACACATTGTGAAAGTTTGTATATTTCTTTTGCGGTTAACTTATTCAGTTTGTTGAGAGTGTTATTTGGCACATTTAAGAGCGTATTGATGGTGGGCTTTCTTATGACAAACACATTCCAATCTGCCTTACTATAGAATCCAAAATGTGAAATCTCTGTAGGAACAACAGAAATTTTGCATCAGATTGTTGTCAAGAAGAAAATAAGTGGGGAAAATTGATGGATCAGAACACTTCAGATGATGTTTGGCAGCTTTCGCTATGTTTACGTCTCTGACCGATATTGTTTAATTCTATTCTGATTGTAATCTTACTTCAGGCATGCTGAAGATAAATGATCTGGCAACAATGGTAATTGAGAAACTGAGAGAGACACTTCTACCAGGTGAAGAGCTCCTAGGACATATAGACAATTGTAGCGGTCCCTGCAAGATTAAGAAGGTATTGGGTGGCAAAGGTGGCACCGCTTATGAAGTTGGTTGGCTTAGTGATAATAAAGAAGTGACTAAGACTTCTGTTCTGGACAAAAAGAATTTGATCAGGAAAAAGTTCCCTTTCTCAAGAGAGCTATTGAAGCTATACATAAAGGAATCAACTCTTCAGACTAATCCCTGGGTAGTCCAAAATAATCTGGTGAAAATGTATGGATTGCCTACAAAACCCCCTCATGGATTAGAAGAAAAGATAACTAAGCACCAGGTAAGTAATAGAATATTATTGTGAACACGTAATGAATTTATTGCATAAGAAATGTTCTGATGTTTCTTATTTTATCCCACACAGAAAGTTGACGGTGTCTCAACTATCAAAAAGACAATCGAGAACATAGAAACAGGTTAGCGCTCATTGTTGTATTATTTTTTATTGTTCTCTCTTGGAAAATTCTTTGTGTCATTTACATTGTACAAAAGGACATGTATGGATGTATGCCTAAGGGATGTATCCTGTTGACTTACATATTGATATATCTACTGATATTTAATTACTACCTCCGTATTTGATTATATTTTTCCATTTTGTTCTATGTGGTATGTAGTTAAGGGATTTGAATGTTGATACCTACCTAAATTTACTTTTTGGCATTGGCTATTAACATTGTCATTTTTTCAATTTATTGTTCAAGTTACTAAAACTGGTTGGTTCTCTTCTCTGAAATCTTTTCTTCTATATGAAAGATCAAGTGCAAGTCCAGACAAATAAGTCCACAAAGAGGGGAAAGCAATCGAAGCTAGAAGAGATTGTCTACCCCATTGAAGATCTACTTGTGAAACCTAGTAGGGATGATCCTGAGTTTACAAAGCGGCCTGTTCCTTCTGTTAACTTTATTATTCCAGTGGCTGATGTCGGAAACCTTCTCATGGTTTGGGATTTCTTATCATGTCTTGGAAAGACTTTGCACTTGTCGCCATTTTCCCTTGATGATTTTGAGAAAGCTATTGCTTATGATGGTGTCTCGAATCTCATTGCTGAAGCACATATTGCACTGCTAACCCTGCTTGTAAATGAAGAAGGTGAATATTATGTTTTTATCCAGCAAAAGAAGAGGGAGGAAAAGGTAAAAACTATACACTACCTTTATTGCTTGTATTTGATGTAATAGATTGATTTGACTGGTTGTTTTTCTTCTATCTATTGCGTACTTGTGGGTTTTCTTCTGTGTAGATTATCATGAACACTTGGTTGCAGTATCTGTGTGATTTCTTAGAGTTAGAAAGCAGAAGCAAATTTACAGATCACATCCTTAGGATAAAGGAAGGGAAATACGGTGGGCTCCACGTGCATGATAAACTGGAAATTCTTAGCAAGCTAGTCCATTGGGCTATTTCAGCTGAAGCAATTAGGAATGAGATAGATAAATGCATTGAGAAGCAACGAGACCTTATGGCTAACAAAAGGGAAGAAGATTTGGAAGAGTTGAGGATGAAACGCGAGGAGAAGCGACTAAAAAAGGAAATTGTTAACAAGACGACTCCAGACTCCATGACCAATCATGCGCAGGCGGAATTGAATGGAGATGTTGACATGAAAAATCCATCATCAATTGATGTGAATAATTCAGGCAACAGGTACAACATGGTGGTGTTTCTGTATGTGAATAAGATGTATAGTTATCAGGTTAACTACAAATCAATCCCTGTAGTATCACTGTTTTGAACTTCCTAGCCCTTGTTTCACTGTTACAGATAGACCACCTTGGGTTAAATATCTTTCGGCTCTTTCACCCTGGGTGAAATTTTAGAAGATATTAGCCATGGGTGAAATTAGTGAATCTATCTGAGGGTAAAAGAATAATAAAAAATCTTGAGTTCTACCTGCAAAAATAAAATAGGGTTGGCAAGTTCAAAACAGCGATACTGCATGGGGTCTAAGTGTGATTAACCTGCCTTTGTTTAGTAGATGCTGCATGATTTGTTTGGTGTTGACTTCTTCAGAAATATATTATATAATGTTTGCATACCCTGAAAATCCCATATTGCCACTATGATACTCCTATTGGAAAGTTCATGTTGATTGGTGTAGAAAATGCTGACAGCGAAAATTGGTAGGATTTCCTTTTAGTTTGAGATAAATTGTTAGGAAATGTTGTGGCTACAGATAACATTTTTTCTCCAGATTTATGGTTGGTTGCCTCATTATAACCATTCTGGTTTGTTTCATTTTATTTCATGTTTCGTGTTCAGGGGGAGCAAGCTTGAAGTGTTGGCATCAAGAAGAGCTCTTATGATGAAAAACTTGACTTTGGAGAAGGAAAAAGAGAGTTCAAGGAAGAAGGAGCTTCAAAAGTTACGTGAAGAAAGCAGAGCTAAAGAGAAAGAAGCAAGAGAAAGGAAATTAAGAGAAAAGAGGGTATGCCTATGTAATCCTTATTCAGCTTCATCAGAACATAAAATTCTCTCTTGCCCTCATTTAGTTTCTGCCTAACAATTCATCAGTGGTACGGATATAATAAATGAGTTAGATTTTGTGTGCTAATTCAGAAAACTTAAAACTTTATTTATGTAGATTTTCCACAATGCATATACATGTTACTTTAACAGCTAACAGAAGTTCTGACCAAATGATAATACATATTGTTATAGTCCGAGCTATATGAACAAGAGATCGAGAAGTCGCACATCTGGACTAGTGCTTTAGGTAAGGACTGCGACCACAATACATATTGGTTTTTCCGAAGGGATGGGAGGATTTTTGTTGAATCATCTGATCATAACCAATGGGGATTTTTCTCTTCCAAGGATGAGGTACGTTGTAAGACACAATTCCGGTTATATGTGACGTTCCTGTCAATTACAGTTCTTTACTCATTTGTGCTGTCCATTATTTTTCAGCTTGATACTCTTATAAGTTCGCTTAATCCAAAAGGTCAAAGAGAATTGGCCCTCAAACGTCGTCTTGAAAAACGCTACACAAAAATTTGGTAAGTTCATAGATACCTACTTTGAGGATATACATATGTTCAGTCTCATGAGAAAAGTTCCAAATTAAATATGGTAGTTTCTGAATTCATTGTTGCTTCTCAGTTCTGCACTCCAAAAGAGATCCAAGGAAATGGTACGAAAAGTTGTACTAGAAGATACTGCCATTTTAAGACGATCTGTTCGGGTGTCCGCAACTCCAAGAAACGAGACTCCATCTTTTCTCCAATATGTAAATAAATTGTAATTTTGGCTCTAAAGAGTTTCGATCTGTGCATTTTGTCAGCACCACAAAACAGTGCATGCTAAAGAAGCACACTTCTGGTCCTTCCCAAATGTTGAACTGTGGTAACCTTGCCCTCGTGGGAACTCTCATCCCGCCTGATAAAGTTGTAAAGGATTTTTTTTTAATGGGTGAGGGAGCTATATGATGATTTTTAGGTGGAGGGAACTACAGTAATAGTTGTGATATGTTCTTTGATTTTGCTTGACGTTTTTAGCCCAGTTTGTGATTGTTCACCAGATAATGTGGGTGACGTCTAGATCATGAGGCTAATTTTACAGACCCCTGTAGTGTAGTATCACTACCTAGGGTTAGGTGTGGGCCGGGTAGGCTCGTGGGCTAACTCGGCCCTCGCTTTGTCATGGGTCATGACCCGACTTGGCCTGTAGCGGGTCGGTCGATCCCTGCTTTGATATATCGGATCATGGGCTAAGTTGGGTTTAACCTTAGGCTTGAACCTACGTTGGCTCGGCCCATGGGCTAAGTTGGGTCTAACCTTAGGCTTGAACTTTACGTTGGTCGGCCCATGCCCTATCCATCTTGTTTTGGCCCATAATATTTTTTTTTGAAATTTCAGCCTAACATAAAATCAGCCCAGTATTATATATATATAATATATATATATATATATATATATATATAATATTATATATATATATATATATATATATATATATATATGGAGGGAGGAGAGAGAGAGATAGATAGATAGAGTAAACTTGTTTCAAGTTTCTCCATTGAACTTGGTAGTGATATAGACTGATCTGGTTCACGCATCTAGACAGAGAGAAGTTGATGTTAAGTTTTGTAAAAAACCTACTTTTTTTAAAAAAATTCTCTCCCCTTATTTACTGCTCCAATCTCTCTCTCTCTCTCTCTCTCTCTCTCTCTCTCCTCTCTCTCTCTCTCTCTCTCTCTCTCTCCTCCTCCTCCTCCTCCCTCATTCACTACGCTCCTCCCCTTCCACCCTACCGTCGTCGTAACCCACATGTTTGGAAGGGAGAGCCTGCGAGTTTGGAAGGAAGAGGCAGCGGTGGGTGTTGGGTGTAGCTCAAACCTGCGCGCAGGCGAGCTCGAGCTCGAAGCTTCAGGCGGAAGAAACTGCAGGCGAGGTCGTCGAGTGGCTTAAGGTGAGCTCGAGGCATGCGGCAGGCGAGCGGCGCAGCTCAATGGTTGGCGAGGTCAGAGCGAGGAGCCCGCAGGCGAGGTCGGCGCTCCAAGGCTGTCGACAGACTGTCGCGAGCTTTGGGTTTCCCTTTAATAGGGAAACCCTAGGCTATCGACATGCTGATTGACAGCCTGTCGATAGTACCTAGGGTTTCCCTATAAAAGGGAAACCTTGAGCTCGAGAACCCGATGCTTTTCCCTCTCTCTCTCTCTCTCTTGATCTAAACCCTAGGCGCACGTGGCGGCTTCTTACTTCTCTCCCTCCTTCGTGTGTTCAACCCCTGGCGGTGTCCCGCCCCCCTTTCTTCTCTTCTTTTGCCCTTTTTTTCTCAGCTCATGTTTTGAGGGAGGAATTTAAGAAAGGGAAATTTATTTAAGAGAGAGAGAGAGAGAGAGAGAGAGAGAGAGAGAGAGAGAGAGAGAGTTAAAATTTAAGAGGGGATTTAAGAAGAGAATCTTCACTATAGCTACAGTGTTGATTGTTACATTTATTGAGAGATCTCAAGTTTGAGATCTGCTCTTGTATTGTAATTTTTAGACCCTAGAGAGGGGGGGTGGGGTGATTAGGGTCTTATGCTAATCTAATCCAATTTTATACCAATTAAAACTAATTAACAAGTTATCCTAGCAAGTATAAAATACAACAAGATATGTGAGCTAGGATAAGTGATATACACAAGGGTAAACAAAATAAACAAGATAGTGGATGATATAAATAATGAGTAATGGACAATGGCGAATAGTGGATGATATAAATAATGAGTAATGGACAATGGCGACAAGAAATATAAACATAAGAGAAGTGCGCTAAAGCAAACTCAAACACACGATATGATCACGGATCGGACCTTTCGTCCTACGTCTCCGCTCCCCACTCCCGGGGAGAAATCCACTATCACAACCGGGTTTTCTACGCTCACCCGAATAACGTTTACACCTCATAATGTCGGTTTTCAACGCTCACTGATTAATGTTCACAATCACTCACAATGTCGGTTTTTAACGTTCACCGATCAACGTACACAATCACTCACACTCGGTTTTCTAGCTAACCGAAAACTTTACAATCTCACAATGTAACAAATGCAACAATGGTTGTTCTCTATTATGGATGAGAAGTCAGTGAAGCACAAATCAATGTTACAAACTCTCACAACCCCAATTATACTATATATGTAAATACTATAAGCTCAATGTGGGTATGTGTAACAATAAGATTTATTAAATCTAAACTCAATGTAAAAACTAGCTTTAAAAAAAGATAATCAAACAAATATGTAAATGTAAAGCTAGATATAAGTTTAGAAATTTTTCTCTGAAAAAAAGATGGAGAGATGGATTAAGATGAAGCCCAAATAATGTAGATGATCTCCTCCACTTGTGAAACAGTCTTCACAAACCAAACTCTTTTAAAACACACAAAACAAACTTTAAAACTCTTGTTAAACTTGTTTAAAACATTCTCATTCTTTTTGGAGAGCTGAAGGCAACATGGTATTTATACCCACTCAAAACTTCAGCAAAAACCTCATAAAAATGACAACAAAGCCCCCAGAAAAACAGCTTAGAAAATAGCCATTGGAAGCCAACGGTCAAATCGGCGGTTGACCGCGAGCAACAAAAAGACAAAACTGAGCTCTGGAAAACAGACGGTCGCGAAACTCTTTGGACTGCATCCGGTCGACCGCCACGGTCGACCGCGAGTAATAAAGAAACATACTGAGTCTCTGGACTCAGGGGCGATCGACCGTGGCGGTCGACCACAAACAGATATATGCAATATGATAGGTTTGAAACAGTTTTCTAATTTTAAAACCCTGTTTAAAAATATCAAACAAATTCAGAAAAATATAAAACTTTTGAAAATGATTGTAGACATGATAATACACATGCTACAAAAATTGGTTTTCAAAAAGAACCTCCCAAATGAAAAATATCATCATTTTGCAAAATAGTCCAAAACATGAAAATGTGAATATATGAGACATTTTAGCTTAACCATGTCTTGAAACAATACAAAATAATTTTATAGACTTGAAGAAAGATGTAAACTATTATTATGAAGTCTATAAACAATGAATATAGTATTTTCACAAATACAATAGAATATGAAACATATGAGTATGAATATGAATATATATTTGTTTCATATCTATGAAATTAAACCAAACCAACTTATCCACATAAAAACAAACATGTATGAATATAAATATTTATTTATATGCTAGTAAAAACTTTGTTTGTGGATAAACAAAAAACCAAAGCATATATGTATATATATAACTATATATATACAAAACCAAAACGTGTATGTGTGTATATGATTAAGCTTAAAGTACTAACACACATAATATAACACCTAAACTAAATATAGCCAAGCTTGATAGATCTTCGATGTAGCAACTTGGTACACTTACGGATGAAGCTAGAACTTGGATCTTCAATTTGAATTGCATAGGCTTCACTCCATAATTCCGCCAACCTCTATTTGATATGACCGTGAATGCTCGATTCCATCCATCCTCTAGCATATTATTTGTCTACAATAAATAAAAAAATACGAATACTAGACAAACAATATTAGTGGTAAATTATTTGTTAAACATCATCAAAACAAAGAGGTCAATAGTAATTTCTTGTTGATTAATGAGAAATTAATTGTGTGGCTCCCGAGGACGTAGGCAAGTTTTCCGAACATCATTAAATCTTGGTGTACTTTTCTCTATACTGCATTTCTGCTGTTTTAGGGGTTTAGCGTAGCCCCGGGTATTCCCTAACAACTGGTATCAGAGACTGAAATGATTTAGAGGAAGTCAGATTCAAGTGAGAGTGATAGCCGCAGATGAAGGAAATGTGAGATTAGAGAAGTTCGATGGAACAACTTTTGGATTATGAAAAATACAAATAGAGGATTATTTGTATCAGAAAAATCTGTATCAATCTCTCTCGGGGAAGAAGTCGGATTCTATGAAGGAAGATAAGTGGAACATTCTAGACAGACAAGTCCTCGGAGTTATCAAATTAACGTTGACTCGTAATGGTGCGTTCAATATTGTGAAGGAAAAGACCATGGCGGGTTTTATGGCAGGATTCTCAAATATATATGAGAAGCCATCAACCACGAATAAAGTTTATTTGATGAGGTGGTTATTTAATCTGAGAAGGCGGAAGACGTGTCAGTAGCACAACACCTCAATGAACTCAACACGGTCACAACCCAATTGAGTTTAGTTAAAATTGAGTTTGATGAGGAAGTTCGAGCGTTGATCCTTTTATCTTCCCTATCAGAAAGCTGGAACGCTACAGTCACGGTTGTGAGTTTTTCATCGGGAAGCAACAAGTTGAAGTTCGATGACGTTCATGATCTGGTTCTCAGTGAGAAGATCCGACGGAGAGAGTCGGGTAAAGCTACAACCTCTTCAGTATTGCATACAGAGTCAAGACATCTATCAATCGTTCCATCTCTGCTTTCCCCGAAAGGAAGAATCTGGCTTATCCTATTCTCTTTATGCTAACTGTATTAAAATCAATCATCACTTTATGGTTAGACCAAACCATTCGAAAGACGAACATTAGAAATTCAATAAGAGAGAACGGAGATGGCAAATCAAACTACAGAGGTAGATCAAAGGATAAGAGGTCCAAGTCAAGGAATCCAAGCAACAACTCGAAGGCTATCTAGTGTTGGAATTATAAAGAGATCGAGCATTAGAAGAATCAGTGCAAGAGTGCACAGAAGGTGAAGGAGGCGAAGGCAGAGGTGAATGTCACTTCCACCTCAGGAGGAGACGGCGCATTGATATGCTCTTTGGAGAGCAAGGAGGAATCTTGAGTGTTAGATTCAGGAGCGTTGTTCCATGCTACTTCTCAGAAAGAATTCTTCGAGAAGTATGTTCCTGGAAATCTTGGATATGTATACATTGGTGATGATAAACCATGTGTGTAGGCTGTCTAAAAATCACAACAGATAGCCAATCCTCATCAAACACCGATGATGGAAGTTACAATCTGACGACTTCCAGAAGGTTACAATTTGAAGACTTTCACATTTTCAAGGAGCCAAGACGAAGATTATAAGATGATGATCTTTGCAACGCTCTAGCAAAAGAGACTACAAATCGACGGTCTCTTCAAATCAAAACACAGATATCTCTCAAACCGTAAGGAATTTGGCAAAACTGATAGAGCAAACCGAACCCTATGGGGTAGGTTTGGTCGGCTCTGTCTCGTTGAGATAGCCGATTTTCATATATAATTCGTCCAATTCCGACTTACGGTTTGAAAGTTATGACATGTTCTTCGCAGCAAGTTATGTTCTGAAGTCCGTCTGCAAGACTGGACTTCGTCAGAACATTAGACTTAGCCTGAAGCTCGCCAACCCCGCCTAAGGTTTGCCTCTGCATTATAGAGTCAAAACACAGAGTTCATGGACTTAAAACGCAGAGTTTGTGGACTTAAAACGCAGAGTTCAACTCTGCGTCCAACAACAAAAACGCACAGTTAATGCGGAGCCTAACTCTGCGTCCCAGGTCCAGAGACGCACAGTTAATGCAGAACCCAACTCTGCGTCCCAGGTCCAGAGATGCACAGTTCATGCAGAACCCAACCCTGTGTCTCAGGTCCAAAAATGCACAGTTAATGCAGAACCCAACTCTGCGTCCCAGGTCCAGAAACGCACAGTTCATGCAGAACCCAACTCTACGTCCCAGGTCCAAAACGCAGAGTTCATCTCTGCGCAGCGCGACCTGTGCGTTTTCAGCCTAAAACATGCCCAACTCTGCGTTTCAGGTCCAGAAACGCACAGTTCGGGCCCAGAACGCTGTTTTCAGCGTTTGACTCGTTCAAGCACGATTTGAACGGTTCCAGAACCATTTTCTCCCCAAGATTTGAGGGGATCACTACCCTATCATGGAAAGATTTATAGAAGGCAGTTACACCCCATTAAACCCTCACTAAGGAGAGATTTAAGGGGGCGGTTACACCCATAAATCCCCTATAAATAGTGGGAAACTCAATTGAGTTAAGGCTGGCTTTTGGGATCTTGGATCTGGGAATTTTGGAGATCAAAAGGCCCTCTTTTAGAGATCGGTTGGACTTCTTCAGATCTTCTTGGAGCTTTGGAGATCAGCAACTTGAAGAAACTCTTGAGTCATCTTGGAAGGCTTTTAGTGAAGCCTTTGAGATTATTCGGCTTGGCTTGGCTTGTGAACTCTTTCTAAGAGTTCTTCTCAACTCGATTAGAGTTCAAAACTTGCTCTACAAGTTCTTCTAAAACTCGCTCTGCAAGTTCTTCTAAAACTCGCTCTGAGTTATTTTCTCGTTAAGAGTTATTTTCAAACTTGCCACGCAAGTTCTCCACAACGTCAAATCGTGAGGAGAAGATATCGTTCCAGTGAATCAAGACGTTCGGATCGTCAACGGAGAGCAAACTCGACGTGAGCATTCGAGGGAGGCACTCCATCGCTACCATGAAGAACCCAGAATTAAACAAAGGGGAGAATCCAGATCATTCTCTTCTCTTTTGTAATCAGGAAATCCAATTGTAATTAAGATCGAGAGAATACAAATCAATTTTCCTTTATTTTTTTTACTGCAAATTTTTCCACAAACAATGTGCTATTATGGGCAAATGTGTAGTGAAAATTAAGTTGAATGGGTTAGTATGAGAGCTGAAGGATGTTAGGCATATTCCCGACCTGAGAAAGAACTTAGTATCCGTAAGCCAGTTGGCTGGCGAATGATACACTACGACCTTCCATGGTGATGATTGGAAGATATCAAAGGGCACAATGATGATTGCCTAAGGCAAGAAGACTGGTACCCTGTATATGACAGCAGGTACACGTTGTTTGATCTCAGTTGCAGCAGACAACGAGACTTCAAAGCTGTGGCACCAGAGACTTGGTCATATGAGTGAAGTGAGAAGGGGATGATGATTATGCACACAAAGGGAAAACTCCCAGGTCTAAAATCAGTGGAGATGGACATGTGTGAAGAATGCATACTTAGAAAACAGAAGAGAGTCAGCTTTCAGACAAGTGGCAGAACCCCCAGGAAGGAGAAGCTTGAGTTCATTCACTCAGATGTTTGGGGACCAACCACCATCACGTCCATTGGTGGGAAACACTACTTCGTGACTTTTATCGATGATCACACTCGAAAAATATGAGTCTACTTTCTGAAGCATAAGTCAGAAGTATTTGAGGCTTTCAGGAGATGGAAAGCCATGGTCGAGAATAAGACTGGTCTGAGAATAAAAAAGGTCAGGACCAACAATAGCGGTGAGTATGAAGACACCAGATTCAAGAAGTTCTGTTATGAGCACGGGATCAGAATGGAGAGAACCGTGCCCAGCACACTTCAGCAAAATGGTGTAGCTGAGCGGATGAACAGAACATTGGCAGAGAGAGCCAGAAGCACTCGGATACAGTCAGGCCTACCGAAACAGTTCTGGACAGAACCAATCAACACAGTAGCTTACTTGATCAACCGAGGTCCATTGGTTCCATTGGAGCACAAAATACCAGGGGCGTATGGTGCGGAAAGGAGGTAAAACTCTCACATCTCAAAGTTTTCGATTGTGTAGCTTATGTGCATATTAGTGATCAAGGCAGGAATAAGCTTGATCCCAAGTCAAAGAAATACACTTTCATCAGCTATGGTGAAGATGAGTTCGGCTACCGCATTTGGGACAACGAAAACAAGAAGGTGATCAAGAGCAGAGATGTGATATTCAACGAGAAGGTGGTGTACAAGAACATGCACAAGACAAATGACTCAGAGAGCGAGTCAACATTTATAGATGCAGATGATATTCTGAGTAACCTCTCGAAAGAACCCAATGCAGAAGGTCCTTAGTCAAAAGAGCCTATTGGACAGAACGGTGCGCAGAGTCCCGACACACCAACTCTGATATTAAGAAGATCTTCTCGGCCTCCAGTGCCCAATAGGAAATATATGAACTATCTGTTGCTGACAGATGGATGGGGGCCTGAAAGCTACGATGAAGCTAGTCAGAGTGGAGATGTGAGCAAGTAGGAGCTTACCATGAAAGATGAGATGAAGTCTCTTATCTCAAACTAGACGTGGGAACTAGCTGAGTTGCCCACGGGTAAGAAGGCACTCCACAACAAATGGGTGTACCAGGTGAAAGAGGAGCATGATGGCTCCAGAAGATATAAAGCGCGGTTAGTTGTCAAAGGATTCCAACAGAAGGAATGAATTGACTACACCGACATTTTTGCTCCTGTGGTGAAGCTAAATACTATCAGGACAGTGATGAGTATTGTAGTTATTAAAGATCTTCACCTCGAGCAGTTGGATGTGAAGACGACGTTTCTTCATGAAGATCTAGAAGAGGAGATATACATGCACCAACCAGAAGATTTCTCAGAAGAAAAGAAGAAGAACCTGGTGTGCAAACTCAAGAAGAGCTTGTATGGCCTGAAACAAGCCCCAAGACAGCGGTACAGAAAGTTCGACGGCTTCATGCACAAGGAAGGTTTCCAGAAATGCAACGTCGACCACTGTTGCTATTTCAAAAGATACTAATCCAGTTATATTATCCTACTATTGTATGTTGATGATATGTTGGTCGCGGGTACAGATATAGAGGATATCAGGAGTTTGAAGCAGCAGTTATCAAAGGAGTTTAACATGAAAGACTTGGGTCTAACAAAGAAGATCCTTGGAATGCAAATCACGAGATATAATAAGAGAGGTCTCTTGCAATTATCTCAGACAGAGTACATCAACTGTGTTTTGCAGAGATTCAATATGAGCGACGCCAAGCCAGTGAGCATATTTTTGTTTAGCCATTTTCGCCTATCAAAGGATCAGTCTTCTCAGTTAGAAAAAGAGAAAGAGAGTATGGCTAAGGTTCCTTACGCCTCAGCCATTGAAAGCTTGATGTACGCAATAGTCTGTACGAGATCAGATATTAGCCATGTAGTGGGAGTGATCAGCGGTTCATGTCGAATCCAGGAAAAGCTTATTGAGAAGCGGTCAAGTGGATTCTGAGATATCTATGAGTCACTACACAGAAGTGTTTGCACTTTGGTAAGGGAGAGATGGAAGTGTAAGGGTACGTAGATGCAGACTTTGGAGGTGAAGTCGATCACCGAAGAAGCACCACCGACTATATATTCACTGTCAGAACTACCGCTGTTAGTTGGATGTCACAAATACAGAAGATTATCACTCTACCACTACAGAAGCTGAGTATGTAGCAGTGACTGAAGCCAACAAAGAGATGATATGGATTCAGGGTTTATTAACAAAGCTGGGATTTAAACAGGTGAAGAATGTTTTGTACAGTGATAGTCATAGTGCGATTCACTTGGCTAAGAATTCTACATTTCATTCTAGAATGAAGCATATTCGGCTTCGGTACCACTTCATCAGATCCCCGTTGGAAGATGACATGTTAAAACTAGAGAAGTTCCAGGAAGTAAGAATCCAGCAGATATGTTAACAAAGATGGTGACCATTCAGAAACTAGAGTTGTGCACAACTTCAGTTGGCCTTCATGCATAGGTGATGAGGGCGGAGCCACACAGGAGAATGTGCTTGTTGAGATAGTCTGCTGACGACGGTTTGGTCTCCAAGTGTGAGATTGTTGGTGTTGGGTGTAGCCCAAACCTGTGCAGGTAAGCTCGAGTGTGATTAGGCGAGGTCGAGCACGAAGCTTCAGGCGAGAAGCTTCAGGCGGAGCGCTGCAGGCGAGTCGTTGAGTGTCAAGTGAGCTCGAGGTACGGCGACGAGGCAACTGCGGACAGATCGATGGTGGCAGGTTGAACAAGGGCGTCCAGGCGAAGTCGGCGCTCTCAGGCTGTCGACACACCTGTCGCATAGCGTGGCCGTATGTGTTCCCTAATAGAAAGGGAAACACCGAGAGCTCGAGAAACCCGATGCTCTTCCTCTCTCTCCCTCTCTCTCTTTCTCTCTCTCTCTCTCTCTCTGTCTCTCTCCTCGGTCTCTCTCTTCTCTCTCTCTCACTTCTCTCTTCTCTCTCCGATTAAAACACTAGGCGTGTGCGGCTTCTCTTCTCTCTCCTTCGTGTGTTTAACCCCTGGAAGCATCCCCCCTTTTCTTCTCTTCTTCTGCCCTTTTTTTCTCCAGCTCATGGTTTGATGGAGGAATTTAAGCAAGGGAAATTTATTTAAGAGAGAGAATTGGAATTTAAGAGGGGATTTAAAAAGAGGATCTTCAATGTAGCTACAGTGTTGATTATTGCATTTATTGAAAGATCTCAAGTTTGAGATCTGCTCTTGCATTGTAATTTCTTATTGATTAATGAGAAATTAATTGTGTAGCTCCCGAGGACGTAGGTAAGTTTGCCGAACCTCGTTAAATCTTAGTGTACTTTTCTTTATATTGCATTTCTGCTGTTTTGGGGGTTTAGCGTAGCCCCGGGTATTCCCCAACAGTGGGGTTGGAAGGGAGAGGTGGCTGCGGCAGGGTTAGAAAGGAGAGGCGGCGCGGCGGGTTTGGAAGGAAGGCGGGGCGGTAGCCGGTTGGAAGGGAGAGGTGGCGACAGTGGGATTGGAAGGGAGAGCGGTGGCGAGGGTCGCATAGTGAAGGCGGGGTCGTGACAAAGGCGAGGTAGTGGCCGCAGAGGCGGGACTACGAGGTGGCGGGGTTGGAAGGGAAGGGCGATAGCGGTGGTTAGAAGGAACATGGTCTCGACAGCGAAGGCGCGGGGTCGTGACGACGAGTTTTGGAAGGGGAGGAGGTAGTGAATGGGGGGGAGAGAGAGAGATTGAGTAGTAAATGAGGGGAGAGAGGGGGAAGAGAGAGATAATTTTAAAAAAAGGGTTTTTTGCAAACTTATATCAACCCCTCTCTATCTAGATGTGTGGATCAGATCAGTTCATATCACCACCAAGTTCAATGGAGAAACTTGGTGTGTGTGTGTGTGTGTGTGTGTGTGTGTGTGTGTGTATGCTTGGTACTAAGCACAAAAATTTGTGCTTGGTAGTGATGTGACATAATACCCTTCACTCATTTCAATGATTGCATATCGCCATGCACTCTTCAACTCATGTGAATGTGGTCCCCCGTTTGAATGAGTGGAGGAGATTGTGCCACCTCACTACCAAACACAAAATTTATGCTTGGTATCAAGCATACTCATA
>NC_033794.1:105951793-105955027 GCF_001876935.1 Asparagus officinalis | reverse complement strand
CTGAGAGCCACAGACAACAATAAGTCTAAGGTGCTGTGTGACCCTCTCCGGTCCCTCTCTCTCTCGTCTCCGGTCGTCTATTACTTAGAACGGTGAAGCTTAAGTGATACATCTGTATAACGACAGACCGGTTATATAAGTCAGGTACTTATATCATGATATCCGGTACTAGTTAGTGTCGAGGACCGGCGGACCACCTATATGCCGACGTACGGGACTTCAGATTGGAGACAGGCCGGAGGGCCGATAGGTGTGGTGGTGTTGCTGTGCCAGTGATAGCGGGGGTATCTGATTATACTATATCAGTAGACTACAATAGAAGATATATATATATATACTATACCTTCCTAAATCTGGCTATATCCATACACTCGCTACGCCGTCTGGCACTTAGTTGTTAGTGTTGTATCTATGACTGAATATTTGTAGACAAAATGAGGAAACTTGGTTACGAATGTTGCTGCTAAAGCACCCACTTGGAGTGACGCATGATATCTTAGGCATACACTCACACTTTAACAGATAATATGCCTCAACCACTATATCACAAACTCCAGTATAAGATTATAGGAATCTGACAAGATTAGGGCACATCCACTACCAGTTTCTTGGGCAAACTGTGGTAACCGAAGTTCTACACAATTTTTCTCTCTTTCAATAATAATACGCTATGTCTGGACATATCAATACTAAGCCCTATCATCTTTTTTTTAACTAATTCTTCATCTGATTACCTGTATCATAATAGTATACCTCCACTTTATATATGGATACTCAACCTGTAAGTTAAAAAAGTATGCCTGTGGATACAAAGCACAAATTTTGTGCTTGGTAGTAGAATGTGTCACATCTTCATCACTCATATATAACCACCATGTGAAATCGTTGAGTAACCCAGTTAATTTGAAGATAGGAGGTCGATGGGAATGTGACACATCACTATAAGCATAATTTTGTTGTGCTTCGTACCAAGCATACCCATCATATGCTCTTCTCTCCTCCGTGCTCTCTCCTCCTCCTATATATGATCGGTTCTACTATAGATATATTATCATATACCAATATACATCTTATAACCACGCTATCTAATATTATTTTGACATATTTACACATGCCTCATATTATATATACTAGTCATGAACACCAACCTTGCTAACTCTACTACAGCCGTCAATATATTGTTAGTTCAGCTCATACCTAAGGATATTAGTACTCAGCTACGGACCATACTCGCATTCACTATCCGTAGCTATATGCACTGTTATTATATATAATAGTACGATATATTATCCTATGGCTCGTTATACTGTATATTAATAATTACTTCATTCATAGTACCTTTACTGTATATAGAGAAAGAGAGAGAAGAGAAGAGAGAGGAAGGAAGATTTAATGAGTATTCCTTATCATCGAGGCAACCGGCCGTGTTGGGATTCCTTCCCAATTGATGGACGCGGTCCGTCTAAAATGCACATGTATGATGGATCGACATGAGTGGATGATCCGCTCTGTTTGTGTTTTTGTGTGGGAGGTTTGTGTTTGTTTGGTTTGAACTGATCTACATATTCTAAAACCCCGAACATCACCAAGTTTGGGGTGAACCTCGGTCTCGTTGACCCTCCATCGAGCCATGTGAAAAGTTCTATTCATCACATACCGTTAAGAATTGTAACGAGGGATGAAGGGTCAAACGATGACGGAGTTCACCCTAAACTTGGTGTGTTGGGGTTTTAGGAATTATGCTAAAGATCTAAGTTAACGAGCGGATCATTCCCACGAATATGTCCGCTCTAATCATAGTGATGTTTAGAGTGCGTCCAGGAGGGAAATCCCTCTTTATGACAAGGATTAACCCATTTTAACTCCCCCTCCCTCTCTCTCTCTCATCTCTCTATATATTTCACAATCCCCTGAATATAATTATACTATTCTCCTAAGTGTGCATGATATTCTTTTAATCATATATAAGAATTTCTATCCCACATTCTTTTTCCGTAGGGGGGTTAGTCACCTAGAACTTAAAATTAGAATTGGGATAATCTGTGGGATAAATTTTTAAGGTGTTAGTCACATAGAACTAAAACTAAAACAAAATTTTACAGTGTTAGTCAAGTAGAATTCTAACAAAACTAGAATTTGGATAATGGTACAAAATTATCCTACTTTTTTTAGTTTTTTATACAAAAATAAGAGTTCTAGTCTCTCAAATTATTCCAAGTTTTAGCTTGGAACTAGGTGGTAAAAACTAGAACTCGTATTTATTTTGTTATTTTTTATTTTTTATATTTCTTTTTTTTTTCTTTACTTCTTTCCTATTATGGTTATCACCATCATTAGACCATCATTATAATAATAATTGTCAATATCTTATAGTCTAACCAAAAGTTATTTAATAGTAAAGAATATTTTTTTTTTTGGTGTAAGTTTAAAATACATAAATAGTATTTAAATCTTCAAAATGCATAAATATATATTTCATGATTATAAAAATTTATCCCATGTTATTTTATCAAAATATCCCGCTTCACAAAATTGTTCCTATTTATCCCACTAAAATATCCCACTAGCGAAAAATTATTCCACTTTAACAATTATCACATTTTGCATGAAAATGTCCCAATTGACTAACACCCCCGTAGTTGCTATGCTATTCAACAGTACAGTGTATAGGGAAGAGGTCCGCAGGTAGTGATAACTTCTAAGAGACTTTATCCCCCATTGATATTTTGAAGCACCAATAACCAAATTCAAATCCTAATAAAACTATAATTATGACTTTTATCCTATCACATGCAATACCTCATGCCTATATATAAACCCAAAAATTACATAATTTTCATAATAACTTTATCTCCTTCAACATGTATGTTTATTTTTTATTTTCATGATTTCGTGATTATTATTTACAAATATTGTGTATTTGATTTAATGGTGAAATTTCTTCAATTTTCATGCAGAACTTAGAGGATTCAAGATTTGATTGTTGCATGTTCTCCCATCTATCGAGGTAATAGAAAACAGATACCTTTCCTCTGTTTTTTTTTGCATGCTTTTAATTAATTTCTATTTTTGTGTAGATTACAATATATTCATACTCATGATTGTTTTTGAAATTCAATCACATGATTACATATCATTATTTAATTTTTTAATAAGATCTTGATCAATTCTTTATCAATCCCCCCAAGTGTTGGTTTTAACTTGCTACGTAACTCATCTGATGGAGGAAAGTTT
>NC_033794.1:105950404-105950793 GCF_001876935.1 Asparagus officinalis | reverse complement strand
GAGTTTGCCGTCAAACTCACAAGTTTGAAATACAACCCAAAAATAATTAAGCACAAATAAAATAATCTTTTAGCCCTTTAGAAAACCGTTCTTCAAAGTGATGAAGATGAAGATATGTGAAGAAACCATGTAGTGATGTAAGCATAGGGCACTCCTTGTTGAATGAAACTCCGATGAAAAGCGCATAGAGAAGAAGGTAAACAAGGCTTAAGGGATTTGATCAACTCTCTCAAACTCTAGAATAAAGATCTCTCCTTTTGTGTATTTGGCTCCTTGAACTTCATCGTTAATTATGATCTCCAACTCCCCTTAAATAGACATTGAGAGGATAGGAAAGAGATACTCAAATATGATTGTAAATAGGAAATCAAACGGGTCAATGAATAGCT
>NC_033794.1:105949003-105949404 GCF_001876935.1 Asparagus officinalis | reverse complement strand
CGTGCATGTTTGTGCATGTTTTAAAAAATAGATGAGTTTTTATAAATGGGAAGTGATATTCAAGAAATTCTTTCTTTGACATGCTTATCTACATGTTTAGAAACTTTCCTCAAAATGTTACCATTTTTGGAGTTGATTTACTGTGCCCAATTGATTTTACAAAATCGTGTATGTCTGCAGTTTTTTAGAAACTGTAAATCTGTGTTCAAACTTTTATTTCTCTCAGCTGGGAAATAGTTTTTCAGAAATTATTTCTCTACCATGTTCTTATACATGTTTACAACCTTCCCTCAAATTTTCAAAATTTTTATAGCTGTTTTACTATTTTTAACTGATTTTATAAAACTGGATATACCTGCTACAGTACTGGCGGTCGACCGGAAATTCTCCCGGTCGACCGA
>NC_033794.1:105947569-105948003 GCF_001876935.1 Asparagus officinalis | reverse complement strand
GCTTGTCAGATACATGCGAATTATATGCATCAACCGCCAGAGCAGTTGCATACGTCAACCACGTCATGGACGTTCGAGACATGGGGTATGGACATTGTCGGTCCTATTTTGGCCCCTTCAGTCAAAGATGATCGATTCATCTTCGCAATCACAGATTACTTCTCGAAGTGGGCTGAAGCAATTCCGCTTAAAGAAGTGAAGACGAACAACGTCATCAATTTCATCAAGCATCATGTCATATACCGACACGGTGTGCCAAGACGGATCATTCATGACAATGGTCCACAGTTCATAAGCAACGCCTTTATCAGGTTTTGTGACAAATTTAAGATTGAAGATGTCTCGTCGACAGCTTATTATCCTGGCGCAAACGGACTAGCTGAGGCTTTCAACAAGACGATCATTAAGATTCTGTCAAAGCTCGTGAAGACCAA
>NC_033794.1:105945976-105946569 GCF_001876935.1 Asparagus officinalis | reverse complement strand
TTGTTAAGATAAAGAAATTACAAGTAGATAACATATTATAATACATGAAGTATTGCAAAAAACCATAAAGTTTTAAAATTGCAGAAAAGACCCTGAAAAGTTCAAAATTATAAAAATCATCCCAATGTCTCAAAACTTAAAATAAAAAGAACATGAAATTAAAAAATTAACATCAGTTTGCAAAGAATTTAAAATTTACAGTTAACACCTCAATGTCTCAAAATTTATAGAAACACCCTCAAAAGTTTAAATTACAGACAAGCACATTAAAATTCTAAAATTTTAAAACTTACAAACAACACAGATGAATTCAAGAGATTACCATGATACACCTAAAATTTTTGATATTTAAATTTAAATTTTTTAATTAACACCCTCAATATCTTAAAAATTATAGAAACACATTCAAAAGTTCAAATTATAAAAAACCACCCTAAAATTCTAAAATTTGTAAATAACATAAGATGAATTCAAGATATTACCCTTAGACACCTAAAAAAATAAAATTTGCCGAAATTAACCTCAAATTTTTTTAAAAACTCCTTCAAAATTTAAAAATTGTAAAAAAAACTCTAAATTTTCAAAATTTTTAA
>NC_033794.1:105944379-105944976 GCF_001876935.1 Asparagus officinalis | reverse complement strand
TTGTTGATGAGGGGAACTAACTGTTTGTATTGGGAGATTGTTAAAGTTACGGGTTAATTGTTAATGTTACGAGTTAATTGTTATGGTTATGGATCCCTTCTCTCTCTCTCTCTCTCATGATGTTACTGTGATGATGTTGAAATGATTGAAGGGAATTATTATTTTATTATTTTTGTTTTTTTATTATTTTTGTTGTTGATGAGAAAACCAATTGTTTTTGTTTGTATTGGGAGATAGTTAAGGTTATGAGTTTAATTGTTAAGGTTACGTGTTTAATTGTTAAGGTTACATGTTTAATTGTTAAGGTTACGGATGTATTATTAAGGTTACGGGTCGGTTGTTAAGGTTACGGGCCGATTGTTAAGGTTACGGGTTGGTTATGAAGGTTACGGGTTTAATTGTTAAGGTTACTGGTTTAATTGTTAAGGTTACGCATTTAATTGTTAAGGTTATGAGTTTATTGTTAAGGTTGTAAAGGTTACGGGTTGGTCATTAATATTACGGGTTGGTTGTGAAGGTTACACATTAGGATATATATGTATATATATTTTGAGTGGAATGAATACTTTGGGTCACTTGGCCTAGTGGTAAAGTTTA
>NC_033794.1:105942764-105943379 GCF_001876935.1 Asparagus officinalis | reverse complement strand
GCTCGTTGTCCCTCCCCCTTTCACGTAACGAGCCAGGAGCCCGGAGAGTCGCAGGTTGATGGCGAGACATTTTAGCTTCAGCTGTTTATTTAGTTATATTTTCTTTTGAGCTCCACTATAGACTTTTGTTTAGATATTTGAGAGTTTTATTCTAGAAGTTGTAAAGGCGGTGTGCCTTATTTCCTCTTGTCAGACATTTTGTATTTGAGACTTGTTGAGAACTTCAGTTCATTTATTTCAGACATTTACTTGTATTTCAGTATGTTAGACGATGAAATATTAATTTCATCTCTATTATTTCATCAGTTGATTCTTGTATTATCTTTTACTTGCTTTTGTACCTACACCTGTTATTGATTCTACTAGAGAGATAGTAATTGTGATGGTGAAACATGTTATTGCACGGTGTGGTGCATGACAGGTTTGACATTCCTGGTTTCATCTTGGACTGTAGCCTTGTGTGAACCCAGGGGCGTCACAATGCAGTCCAGAGAATTTCGCGGTCGACCGCCAAGGTCGACCGTCTGTTTTCCAGAGCTCAGTTTTGCCTTTTTGATGCTCGCGGTCGACCGCCGCGATCGACCGCCGATCTGACCGTTGGGTTCTAACGGCTAG
>NC_033794.1:105941147-105941764 GCF_001876935.1 Asparagus officinalis | reverse complement strand
GAAACTCACGAGGTTAACGCCACGTCGCACCAACAAGTATGGCAATTATATTTCGATGGTGCTTCGAGGTCAGTTAATAGAGTAATAACCCCGGGAGGTTCTACAGTTTCTTCCGGAGTTGGGGTTGTATTAATTTCCCCGGGGAAGCATGTGATGCCTCGGGCTTATTCACTGACTAGTCTGTGTTCCAATAACGTAGCCGAATACAACGCGCTTCTCATTGGACTTAGTTTCACCAAGGAGCTGGGGGTCGAATATCTCAAAGCTTTTGGGGATTCTCAATTGATAGTCAACCAAGTCCGTGGAGAGTATGAAGTCAGGAACCAAGACCTGATCCCGTATCACCAGGAGGCCATCAAAATGGCAGAATCTTTTGAAGAATTCTTTATTGAATACATCCCTCGTCTCCAGAACGCTTATGCGGATGCACTGGCAGCACTAGCGGTTTCACTTGCGTAGCCTCCCGAAACTGAGCTGTTAGTCGCAGTAAGGACACATCAGTTTTGCATACCCATATACGATATGGATATTGAAGAGGAAGATGACGGAAAGGAGGTGAATTCAACTCAAATTGGGTCTGAGTCCCGAGATTGGCGTTTTCCTATCATTGACTACGT
>NC_033794.1:105939391-105940147 GCF_001876935.1 Asparagus officinalis | reverse complement strand
TAATTTCAGAATAATAAAAAGAATTTATTCTTCTCTCATTTGAGAGTTTCTTGTTCAGTTGTTAAAAAAGGAGAAAAAAAAAGAAGAAAAAGAAGAATAAATTTTTGATTTCATCCTCCTCAGACCAAAGGTAATTACAGATTTTTATCAGCCGACCAAATGTAAGTGCTTCACTTCTTATCTGCTTTACTTTATGCATCATAGAGTTTGCATTGAGGACAATGCAAAATTTAGGTGTGGGGGTGGGAATTAGTTTTTTTTCTCTTTATTTTACATTTTTAGTTACATTTTTGTCCCCCCCCCCCTTTTCTTAAAAAAAATTATAAAAATATCGTCACTTGCCAAATTGATGGAGTTATGTAATAATTGTTTTATTTGATAAATTTGAAATTTTCTAATTCCTAGTTAGTTACTAAATAAATTTCTTAAGAAATAATTCTCAAAGTAGTATACTTTACTTAAGCTTTAACTTGGACTTAATAATAAAATTTTTGCATGCTTAACTTAGAGTTGAAAATAATTTTTTCAAAGTGTCTTGATTTACATATTTTCAAAATATATATACATATACTAAAAAAATCTTGCAAAAGAAGAGTGCGAAAAATGGGCACTAAAAAGGAAAAAAAAAACTCTTGGATTCAAGGTGATTCTATCTTATAAAGCCTAAGCTGACCGAGTAATTAAGCGCAAGGAGTATTTCCATACTTAATGACCTAAACCCATTTGGGTTGGGATCCATTGGCCCAAAACTCGTTA
>NC_033794.1:105937444-105938391 GCF_001876935.1 Asparagus officinalis | reverse complement strand
TTTTATCATTTTAATTTTTATAATTTTTTGTATTTATAATTTATGTAATTTCAAATGATTAATAAATAATAATATAAATTTTTTATTAAAATTATGTTCACTTTTTAGTTATGTATTATTGAAAATTTAAAGAAATGAAAAAATGAAAAAAAATTTTAAAAACCAAAAAAACCCGGGTAGCCCGGAGCCCGGCCCGCTCAGGCCCGGCTTGAGCCCGGACCAGGCCTAGTGCCCCTTGGGCCTGAGACTGGGCCTCAGTTTTGTCCGGCCCGGCCCGTTTGGATACCTCTGGCTAGGGCTGAGCATGGTTCGATCCAAACCGAAAAAACCGATCGAACCGACCCGAAAAAATTAGTTTTATGAGTAGGGCAGTTCGAGTCGGTTTGAAAATTTTTTAACCCGAACCGATCTGAACCGATCGAATATAGTGCAATACTACCCATTCTGATCTTAAGCCCTACCCGACCCGTCCCCAAAGAATCAAAGACTCAAGCCCTAAACTCATTTTTTGAATCATTATGGGTTGAAAACAATAGCATTATATCGGTGTTTAATGCTTCATAATCTCTTACTTTGTTGATATCTTTTTTTCTTTAACACAGTTTGTTGTTTGATAAGAAGTTTGATGAAGTAAGAACCGAACAAACCGAACTGAACCGCACCAAACCACACCGAACCGACTTGCAACAGTTCGGTTCGGTTTTGAATTATAGACGGTTCGGTTCGGTTGTTTGAATTTTGGTAAAAACCGAACCGAACCGACCGTTGCACACCCCTACCTCTGGCTGCAGCCCTTTGATGTTTCAATATTCTACTATAAATTTGTAAGGGTCACCGCATGATGGACTGGAGGTCACTTTAATATTTCAATATCTAATGGAAAATGATTTAAGGACCCAAAATATGGGACCAAGGGAGGGGACATGTGATGTGTCCCCTCCCTATTG
>NC_033794.1:105935459-105936444 GCF_001876935.1 Asparagus officinalis | reverse complement strand
ATACTCTTTATATTTATATATTTTTTTATATAATTAAAAACACTTATATACATCTTATAAAACTTTTTGTATGGTATAGAACAAATTTCCAAAAAAAAGGGGTTTACATTAAAAAATCTCTCAAAAACCATTTTTTCCTTTACCTGCTCTTTCACTTTCTCGCGGTCGACTGACCCGGTCGAAACAATATTCATGTTTTGGTGTGTGGAAAATAAATTGCTTTTAAGGAGTTCTTTGTTTTATATATTGTTTATGATTGTTTAGTGTGATTAGCTCCTTTACATACTCTTTAGTGTCCTTTATTCTATTTGACAGTGGGAACTTTTGACATTCACTTCTTTATTTTTATTATCTATGCTTATAAGCAGAGGGAGCATTGCTCCTATCTTTCCTTTTTGATGTTGTCAAAGGGGGAGAAAAATCCACATATAGTTCATATAGATCATATACTTGCTCCATATATGGTTAATGCTCTTTCTTTGTTGTGTGTTGAAATACCTGTAAAGAGAAACATAAACACAAAACTAGAGAATATATTATCGATAAATTGTTTGATAAATCATCATCAAAATGTTGACCCTATAGTTTTGATGATGATTTGGCAAACAATTTATTACTAATAAGTTTTCTAGTGTTTTTGTGTTTATGGTTTCTTTTCAGGTATTTCAACACAAGTCAGTCAAGCGTTAAAGATTCAAGTTCTTTTGTGTGGTTTTACCTAGGTATATTGTTTAGTTTACTTACATATATTGTATGATTATATCTAAGCTCAATATATGTACACTTAACACGATTTTTGTCGTTTTCTATCACATAAATGATTTTTCATCAAACGTTGTTACAACAACCTTTATCTCGTGTTTACAACTCTTTCATACTTCATTATATACATATAATATATGCACAATATATATATAAGCTCTATGTCAATTTTCATGTTCGCGAAAAACAGGTATTTTGAACACTTTTCAAAAACAGGGAGTTT
>NC_033794.1:105933268-105934459 GCF_001876935.1 Asparagus officinalis | reverse complement strand
TCGTGAATTCGGGAGAGGTAGCTTTCGGCTTTGAACCTTTCCTTAGTGAGTTCATCGCCACCTGAGGGATATAATGGACTAGGCCTTGAATTAGACCCCTTGAACCAGGTATTGACGAAAACACACACAATACATCTTTATCTATTGAATAAAGCAGGTTGAGCATTAAAGGCCATGCTCACAATAAACAGACTCATGAGAGGTTTGGTGTGGCAAGACAATAAATCTCTCACACTTGCGAGTATTTTGTTGTGTGGCATATGTTCATATCAGTGACCATGTCAGAGACAAGCTAGAAGCTAAGTCACAAAAATGTATATTCATTGGATACGGTATTGATGAGTTCGGGTATCATCTGAGGGATGAGAAGAACAGGAAAATCATCAGGAGTAGAGACGTTATATTCAATGAGGAGGTGATGTACAAGGATAGGGAAAATGATAGGGATTGCCAAAGCGGTGGAAACAGCACAAAGGATGCAGGTGGATCCGAATACATGGATTTGGAGGAACTTCCAAATGGGAGAGACAATGTTAATTCTGACCGAAAAACGGAGACGAATCCAAGTGCAGAGATGACTACACGAGGTGTGGAGCTTTAGAGGTTATCCAGGGTACCCAAACAAAATCTCATATATCTTTCATCACTTGATTATTTGCTTTTAACAGATAGCGGAGAACCAAAGTACTAAGAGGAGGCTATTCAAGTTAGTGAATCTCAGCAGTTGAAGCATTCAATGCAAGAAGAGATTAATTCTCTATACTTGAACAAGACATGAGAGTTAGCCCAACTACCTACACAGAAGAAAGCTTTACATAACAAGTAGGCATACTGAGTCAAGCAGGAGAGTGATGGCAGCAAAAGATACAATGCCAGATTAGTTATGAAAAGATTCCAACAGCGAGAAGGAGTGGATTATACGGAGATATTTTTTCCCGTCGTTAAGGTTATAACCATCAGGGTGGTGTTAAGTTTATATATATAATTAGTTATTTCAATAATACTGGTTCAATAAGGGAGGTCTGTAGGATGTATCATATGTCTCTTCATTACAAGAAAACTTCTAGTTTAATGTTGGACCCTATGCCACTAGGAAAGAACCCTAGAGGGGGGTGAATAGGATCTTATGCTAATCTAATCCGATTTTATGCCAATTAAAACTAATTAACAAATATATCCTAGCAAGTATGA
>NC_033794.1:105930428-105932268 GCF_001876935.1 Asparagus officinalis | reverse complement strand
CACTCGAACAAACCCTAACCAAAGATCTCTCAACTCGCTCACAAGTTCTCCCTCTCAAAGTGCTCAGAATACTCTCTATTCTCTGATCTGGAACCCTAGAAAATCGTGTTTCAATATATACCAAAACACAATCCCAAAACAAATAGAAAACAAACCCTAAAGCCCAGCACGATACGCGGTCGACCGCGGCGATCGACCGAAACCAACGACAGAACCTAAGAAATATTACAGGGTCTCGCGGTCGACCGTCACAGTTGACCGTAACTAATCGACAGAAACTAAAATCCACTACAGGGTTTGGCGGTCGACTGCAACGGTCGACCACACCAAGTCCAGAAACCACTCAGGCTTTTGTGCACGTTTCTGGTGGACCGCGCTTGCCTAGCCGTCGACCGCTGGAGATCCAAACTTGTATTCTTCAATTCTCCACCTTGGTAAAGTTTTCCCAAAACTGAACCGACACCAATACCAACCAAACATCCCACTTGTTGCGTCCAGTATGAAGTGGAACAAAACCACGACAACAGACTCAATCCATAATAAGTCGAGAACCCAAATGAGAATGCGAATAATCTCTAAATGTCGATATCAGCACATCAAATAGGCTGCATCAAATTGACTACCTACTTACCCCCTCTCCCAAGGGATCAAGCCGTCCGTAGTTCATCCAAATGGTCGTCAACGGCCTCAATAATCACGAACGCGCAATAAGTTTCAACAATGATCAAACTGTTGCTCAAAACCATCTTTGTGAGCATATCCGCCGGATTATCCTTCGTGGACCTTCATAATTTTCACATCGTCATCTTCAAGAACATCCCGAACGAAGTGATAACGAACGTCAATGTGCTTCGTTCTCACATGAAAAACATGGTTCTTCACCAAATAGATAGCACTCATGCTATCACAATAAAAGGTGACGGACCGTGCGATATATCAAGTTCCTCTAAAAGTCCCCAAAGCTAAATAGTCTCCTTGACAACCTCCGTAATCGCCATATACTTTGCCTCCATCATCAACAAAGCCACCGTAGACTGTAAGGTGCATCTCTAATACACCGATACATGGGTCAAATTAAACACATATTCCGTCGTAGACCGGCGCTTATCCAAATCACCAGCATAATTCGAATCAACATAACCAATGCCCAACTGCCCACCTCTAGTGTTCCGCTTAAAACATAAACTAACGTTGAGAGTACCTCAAATGTACCTCAAAATCCATCTCACGGCGTCCTAATGACCACTTCTGGATCGTGCATGTATCTCGAAACCATGCTTATCGCCTGTGACAAATCTGGTCTTGTACATACCATCGCGTATATTAAGCTCCCAACTACACTCGCATATAGAGTCTTCGACATCAACTCTCTATCTTCAACTGTCTTCGGTGAAAGGTTAACTGAAAGTTTCAAATGGGCTCCCAAAGGTACACTAACTGGCTTCGTATCCATGCTCATATTAAACCGTTATAGTACTTACTTCAAATAAGCCACCCGTGTCAAATAAATTCTGTCCTTTTCTTTGTGTCTACCGATCTCCATCCCTAAAATACGCTTTGCTTCACCCAAATCCTTTATCTCAAACTCCTTGGAAAGCTGTTTCTTCAACTCATCTATAGCGGACTGAAAATACAAGCAACTGTTTGCGGAGAAAATTGATTGTTTCATTGTGGTGTTCATTACAAACTTCAGACATTTACAATGAAAATAATAATTAGTCTTTTTATAAGACCTTTACACAATGAAAACAAAAAAAAAATACAATTCTCTTCAAACAAACGCAGAGATCGTTTATCGGTCTTCTGCTTGCGTGGGATCTTTGCCTGTGCCGGGGTTTAT
>NC_033794.1:105926986-105929428 GCF_001876935.1 Asparagus officinalis | reverse complement strand
TGCTCGTCTTGGTTGCGGATGAAGCTTGAACTTGTACTTGACTTGAAATGCAAAGCTTCATTCCGATATCCTTCCAACCTCCTTTAGATATCATTATTAAGCTCGATTCCATCCAACCTCCGACATCGATGCTTGTCTAGAATACCTAATAAAAAAATATGAACACTAGACAAACGATGCTAGAGATTATTTGTAAATCATCAAAATAAGATTAGATCGTAGGCTCATAAACATGAGACCTAACAGTCTCCTCCCTTTTGATGATGACAAATAATCTACATAAAAAGATATATGATATGCATGATATTAAATAAATATAAAAATTATGATCCTCACACATATAACTAATAGGAAGCAATAAAAGAAATACTCACAATTGACTTGTTTATCCCCCTTTGTCAACATCAAAATGGGGAAAACAATAAAAGATAAGAGAGCATAAGCTCTCCCTACAAATTAGCATACGTGAGTATAAAAACAAATATAGGGAAAAATCTTCCCCTATCAAAATGCCACATAACATGTATCAATGGAAATGATAAAGCAAATAAAGGACTCAAGATGATATATGCATTAAGGCATCAAATTGTGAGTAAACATGGATATATATAAAAATATAATAATCCCAACTCACATTCAAAAATGATACAAGAAACCCATATAGATATATCATTATGAAAATAGTGTTACAAGGGTCTTAAAACTAAAAAATTCTAAGATGAAAAAATAAATATTCAAAAATAAAAAAATTCAAATGTTTGATCAATATATCCAAAAGTTCACAAATCATTAAACATAAATCATGATTGATTGAGCACACACATAGATATATTATCATAAAAATTGTGTCTCAATAAAATCAATATGTATAGATTTATGAAATCAAATGAAAGAAAAAAACATGATAATCATGAAAGATATTTTCACATGAGAACAAGTCATGAGAACCATGAAAATCATAACAATCATGAAAGTCCAAATAAAAATCAAAACAATCGAATGAAATCATAAATCTTAATCTAAACCATAATCTAAATCATAATAACATCGAAACGTACTTAATCTACAAATCATTATTTTTGAAGAACAAGCGATTAACAACTAGTAATGTCAAAATATTTATATGTTTTATCCAAAAAGATTAAAAGAATTATGCTTATGAAAAAACAAATGAATATGAATAATATCATTTTTGACAAGAAAAATAATCATGCCAAGCTCTTGGAGCTTGTTTCAACCCATATAGAAACATTTTGCACCTGATAAACTTGATATAAAAAAGTACCAATGAAAGACCAATAAATCTGGGAGGTTGCTCAAATACAAACCTCTTTATCACAATTAAAGACAATAAAATGAAAACAAGAGTATTGTCTAAAAAATGTTTATATTCTCATTAAAAATTTTTTAAAACACATTTTCAAAAAAAAAAACAAAAAAACAAAAATAATCTTGATTTCAAGATAAAAAAGATTTTAGTACCCAAGTACTCTGGGTACTGAAAGAGTTAGGGATATGACCCTATTATTTAAGCTCAATGCCCTTGAGTTATGACCCTCTTTAGGCGGATTTAGTGCTCGGACACAGTCATAGTAATAATTGTGCAAATGACCTTTCCGATTGCAATAAGTACAATGAAACGGGTGCATTTATTTTTGTTGACCTTGTTAGTGTGCACGAGAAACATTTGCCAACAAAAATTATGTTTTAGAAATATTTTGCAAATGTGAAACATTTGTTAAATCGAAATAAAATTTGGCCAAATGACCAAAACGACCATAATAATCACACTTGAACATATGAACATGCTTTTCATGAACAATATGTGCATGTATATGTGTGTGTGATGAGGAAACTTTATGAGATGATCAACGAGCATTAGCATTCTTAGGTTTGTATGCATCATAGCAAAATTTAGCTAAATGGCCTTTACGATCGCAAATAGGGTATTTGTAAACTTTGATATACATGTGTGCATAATGAGTGAATGATTTTGAATTATTTTTCCTAGACTTAGCACGCATATTCACAAGCTTCTTATGATTATCAATACATTTGGTTAAGGTTGAATCTAAAGAAGAAATACAGTTGTTTACATGATTCAACTCTTCATTTTGCACATTTATATTGATAATAGAAGTAGAACAAATATGATTAGTCTTGAAAGAATCAAATTTATTTCTAATAGTTTCTACTTTTAAAATGATATTATTTTTCTCATGAGTTAAAGTAGCAACATATGAAATTAAAGAATCATGATCCAATTTTAATTTTTCACTGTTATCTTTTAGGATCACATTCTCTTTAGAAATTAAATCAAACTTGGATACTAGCAATTCATGTTCGGACTTTAATTCAACATGCTTGCTTTTCAAACTAACAAAATTATTATGCAACTTAGTGTAGGCATGCATTAATCTATCATATGCACATGCGAGTTCA
>NC_033794.1:105923450-105925986 GCF_001876935.1 Asparagus officinalis | reverse complement strand
TAGGAAAGTGATTGCATCTTCCTAAAATGAATAGTCTCAAGTTTTGAGCAATTTTAATTGTACTTAAAGAAAAGGAATACTCACAGTTGGTGCAATATGAGTGCAACCCTGCCAAAAGAAAAGAGTTTCATTAGAAAGTGTTTATGTTTGACGTCTTAAAATGTATAGTCTACTTTCAAGCAAGTGAAGCATAATTATCATTCTTTAGTTCACACTAAGGTGTAATACAAAATCAAATTACTATTTTACTTACATAATAGCTGATTCTTTGACATGACTGGTTACTATTAATATTTTTATATACTAATTCGAACAATAAAGTCAAAGGAATTTTGGTTAGAAGAATTAAATTAATTATCAGTTTTGCATTACTAAATCCAAATACCGATCCATGGACATGGGTTTGACAAATAAAACCAAAATAAGTAATAGAAAAGGTTTGCTTTAAGTTATGATTAGATCCAAAAAATATGTTATAAACTATCTTATGAATTTGGACACAACGTATTCAGATGAAACTAAGACATTCGAAACATTCGATTCACAAATTAGTGTATCATACCGGTTTTGGGTTATCTCTGCATGATTGTTTCCACCAATTTTGCCCTCGACCATTTATTATACCCCCACCAAAGACATTCAGTGTGCCAACATGCTGAAACTGCAACCAGCGAGATGCTATTCCTTCCCACCTTCTGGGATCGTTTGGTGCTATCAGTGTGCCTTCCATCTAATAAGAAAAATGAGAGACGAAAACATTGAGTAAGTGATCATAATTGAAAAATATGGTAACAAGAAACTAAAGGCCCACTTTAAATTTGAGAAATTTCCGTTAATCATTTTGAAACATTTCACTAAAACCCCTCCTGAAGTTTCATGACCATACTAACCCCTGAACTACTGGAAATCTCACAAATGTTGACGGGTAGAGTAATAAGTTTGAAATATGTCTAAGCAAAGTTTATGATGAATATTTGAATGAAGAGCATTTATATGGGAGGAAAATACACGTCAATCATGTCGTATTACTCTGTCCATTACCCCATTTTCTCTTATTTATAAAGTCTAGAAGTTCTTGTATAAAATTTACCGAATTTTTGGGGCTGCTCTAAAATTTACCCTTTTTATTAAAATTTACCCTTTTTTATTAAGATTTACCCTCTTATGAAATATATAGGTATTTGTTTCTTGTGTTACCTGAAATAAAACTTTCTGGAATCTACAAGGACCGTTGAATGTTATGGGCGACACAAGAAAAGTCCTGCCCTTAGGCACATACATTGTTGGTGGTCCTAGACAATGTCAATTCTGACCGAAAAATAAAGACGACTCCAAGTGCAGAGATGACTACACGAGATATGGAGCTTTAGAGTTTATCCAGGGTACCCAAACAAAATCTCATATATCTTTCATCACTTGATTATTTGCTTTTAACAGATAGCGGAGAACCAAAGTGCTAAGAGGAGGCTATTCAAGTTAGTGAATCTCAACAGTTGAAGCATTCAATGCAAGAAGAGATTGATTCTCTACACTCGAACGAGACATGATAGTTAGCCCAACTACCTACACAGAAGAATGCTTTACATAACAAGTGGGCCTACCAAGTCAAGCAGGAGAGTGATGACAGCAAAAGATACAATAACAGATTAGTTATGAAAAGATTCTAACAGCGAGAAGGAGTGGATTATATGGAGATATTTTATCCCGTCGTTAAGCTTATAACCATCAGGGTGGTGTTAAGTTTATATATATAATCAGTTATTTCAATAATACCGGTTCAATAAGGGAGGTCTGTAGGATGTATCATATATCTCTTCACTACAAAAAAAAACTTCTAATTTTATTCAGCAAATTGTACCAGGACCTAACAACAACAACAACAACTATAATAACAACCAAGCGTTTATCCCAAATATTTAGGATCGCTACATGAATCTTATTTTTTCATTCCATTCTGTTATGTGTCATCTTCTCCGTTAAGTTAGTTGTAATCATTTCCTTTTTAATTACCTCTAACCTACCGCTAAATCTCCTAGCCTCATTAACTCCAATATTATCGTTTTTCTAATAGGTGCATTAAGGGGTCTCCGTTGTACCAGGACCTAGCTACTTAAATTCATAAAATCTTCTAGTGTTTGTAGACAAACATGATCTCCTGCAGGCAGCATGATCACTAACATTCATGGATCTTTCCATAATTTTGGACTAGCATGATTCTACAATACACGAATCAGACGTTGTCATCGTCCCAACATCATGAGATATACCCTAGACTTTCCTACTTGAGCCGCAATATTGGTTTGATATCATTTACTGTAGAATTATTAAATTTTCTAGGAATCTTTTTGAAGTAAAAATAAGGCGAGGACCCCTATTCAAAAGATATATTATAAACCTCTCTAAATGGTGTGCGATAGTTATTCCAAAATGAAAGTTTGGAAGTCTAGTAAGATGCAGAAAGTGGAGAAGACCTTTGTCGTCATTTGTGAAATGTGACTTTGAATGAAGAGAAGAGAAATCAAGATTGCATTTTGAT
>NC_033794.1:105915644-105922450 GCF_001876935.1 Asparagus officinalis | reverse complement strand
CACAAATGGGAAATGCAATTTGGAAAATTCTTTTTGTAACATGATCATTTACATGTTTATATACATTTCGCAAAGTTTCATAATTTTCAGAAGTCAAATGAATATTTTATAAATTGTTTAAATGTGTCAAAAACCTATTTTTATTTATGTTAGTTTTCGGTCGACCGAACCTGAGTTCATATGCTCACTGGGCGACAGAGAGTCTGTCGGTCAACCGGTCCGGTCGACCGATGAAATTTTCCAGTCGATCGATGAAATTTCCGGTCGACCGACAGTGTCTTTTTCAGCTTCCAACGGCTCTTTTTATTACCGTTGCTTTGGGCTGTTTTTGTCTTTTTGTTTGGGTTTTTGGCTGAGTTTTGAGAGGGTATAAATACCCCATTGCCTTCAGCTCTCCAACTAGCTAATGAGAGTTTTAATACAAGTTTAAGAAAGTTTTAACAAGGGTTTATGTTTGGTTTAAGTTTGTTTAAAAAGCTTTTAAGCATTTGAGAGTTTGTTTTTGAGAAATCAATTTCACAAGAGCTTGAGGAGATCATCTATTAGTGTTTGGGCATCCAACTATTCTCCCTCTACCTCTTGATCTATTGAGAAGTTTTCTAAACTCTATTTCTAGCTCTTTTATATATTTGATTATCATTGTTATTAAGCTAGAACTACATTGAGTTTAGTTTTGATTTATATATCTTTGTTCACACACAACCTTTTGAGCTTATTGTATTTACACTCATAGTATAATTTTGGGTTGTGGGTTTGTGACTAGGAGTTGTGCTTAATTGGGTTCTCACCTTGTTTAGAGAACAATCAATTGACTTATATTGTGCTTATTGTGAGATTCACTTTGTAATATACTTGTACACCGAGAGGAGTGTGTGGTGAGAGTCGGGATCGTCCCAAGATGAGTGGCGTCAGTTGACGTGCCTAGAGAGAGGTTGTAACCGAGCACTTGAGGGAGACACGGCTAGGTCCAACACTTAGTGGGTGTAGAGTGTGATTGCAAGAGTGTGAGTTGTAGAGTTTTCGGTTAGCTAGAAAACCGAGTGTGTAGAAGAAGTTCCGGCTTCCAAACCGGATTGTGTTAGTGGATTTCTCCCCGGGAGTGGGGAGCGGAGACGTAGGACGGAAGGTCCGAACTCCGTGATCATATTGCTTGTTTGAGTGTGCTTTGGCGTTCATTCATATTTATGTTCTTATCTTATATCGCCATTGTGCATTGCTCATTTCTATATCATCCACTATCTTGTTTAGATTGTTTATCCTTGTGTAGTTTATATGTCCTTGCATATATATTTTTATCATGTAGGATATATCTCTTTGTTGTTCATATTGCTTATCCTAGCTTACATATCTTGTTATATTTCACTCTTGCTAGGATAACTTGTTAATAAGTTTTAATTGGCATTTAATCAGATTAGATTAGCATAAGACCCTAATCACTCCCCTCTAGGGTCTAACAATTGGTATCAGAGCTTGGTACTATTTAATTTAAAGGTCTAACCGCCTTGAGTTAAAGATCCAAGTTATCTTATTTGTGCTAATCTAGTTAAGATTACTTTCGTCTTGCATGCATATTTTCACATATATATCATGAATATGAATATATTTCGTTTAGGCTATGAATCAAATATTGCTCCATAATTGCCTCCTCAATATGCATGAATGGGCCCGATGCCACAAGTGGGCCTGCTAGATGGAAACGATTGGGTGAAGCGAGAAAGAGCAATCGGATGGAAGGGAGAGTGGCCGTACACATGGCCACATGAGGAGAAAGCCAAGGGGACGCCGAGCAGGATAACAAAATAAAGGGTGAAAGTATGCAACAAGCGGGGGTAGAAGGTGGGCGGAAGGCCCGGGGACGCAGGCGGGGCGAACAACAGGGGGCAGGTGGAGAGCGGCGGACAAACGGTGGAAAGCGGTAGTGAAGCCACACGCAAGGGGGACGGGGCAGGCAGCCAACAAGCGGGAGGCAGGCTCGGACAAGGGCAGGTGCGAGGCAGCAGGCACACTGATCCACACAGAGGAGAACGCGCGTGCGAGGAAGCCAGGGCCAGGCGAAAAGGAGGGAGCGAGGGAGGGAACGCACGGGCATAGGAAAGCAGGGCGCAGGCCGATACTAAAGGGCAAAAGAAGGGGAGGCAGCGGAAATAGCAAGGAGTGGAGAAGGGGAAAAGACCGAGCAGGAGGGGAGAGGGTGCCAAAGGGGAGCGGCAGGGCCCAAATAGAAAAGGACGAGGCTGAAGAAAACAGGAGGACGAGGGAAAGGGGCCGAAAAGAAAAAAAGGACACAAGCAGCCAGGGCGGAGCGGAACGCAGGCCCGAAGAAGGCAGACCAGGCGAGAAGGAGAAGGGCCAGAGAATAGGAAAGGGGAGTCGCGGACAGAACGGAAGCCAGCCAGGGCGCGACGGCGAGGCGCCAAGACAGGGATGCAACAAGGAGGAGGGAGAGGCAAGGGAAACAGCATCAGAGCGAGCCGGCGAGATGGCAACCGGGAAAAACAGGTATGGCGCGCTGAACAAGGATAAGCGGAGGGATCAGGGCGGCCCGAAGGCGGCAGGCTCGACTGACACCGAGCACATAGGACATCAGCAGGACACACAGGCCGAGAGCTAAGCAGGGACAAAAGGCCCCTCCAGGGGGGCGAAAAGGCCCAGGGAGCCGACAAGGGGGCGAGTATGCCACAGAAAGCCCACAAAGGCCGCAGAGGAACCCGTCGGGGCAGCGCAGGACAAGCTGCAGCAGCACAAGGGGCCACAGGACACAGGCACAGACTGTCAGCAGGCGGCAGCAGAAGCAGGCCTCAGGTAGGAAAGGGGAGCAGGGCGAGGGCGCAGGGGGGCAGGGGCCAAAGGGGGCAGGGATAGAGAGGGCACAAGGGGCAAAAGAAGGGGAAAAGCAAACAGCCCAGGGGGCAAAGGGGTCGAAAGCGGGCGCGGGGGCACAGCTCCAGGCTGTCAACAAAAACGGCAACCAGGGCTCGGGCAGGCAACGAAGTGCAAGCGGAAAGGCTCAGTGGACACTAAGGGTGGGTGGACCGGGAGAGCGGTGCCAGCAGAGGGGCCCAATGAGCGGCGCAGAACCCGAGGGCGGGGCAGGGCAAGGAGATGGCGGCGCAGGCCATACGCAAGCCGTGCCGCACAAGAAAGGCGGGGGCAAATAGGAGGTGGAAAACTCAAGAAGGGGAGGGGGCGGAGGGGGGCGGGCGGGGCCGGAGGTCTGAAAAGGAGCAGGGGAAAAATCGGAGGGGCAAAACAAACCGGGCGGGAGACAAGGCGGGGGGGCAGGCACGAGGGAGGCGAAGGGCCCAGGAGATGGGGGAGAGGGAGGGAACCCCCGGGGGAGGGGGGGCTGGAGGCCCAAAGCACGGGAGCCGTAGGCGAAAAGGCCAGGAGAGAGGGGGGGAACAAGCGCAAGAGCCGGGAGATGAACGGGGGCCGACGCGGAAAAAGGAGGTGTGGGCAGGGGCTGACGGGGCGGGGAAAGCAGGAGAACCGCACGGAGGAGGAGGAGAGGGAGAGGGGGGCGCGCAAAGGGAGCAGCGAGGCGCGGTCCCGGAGAAGGGAGCGCGAGAAGGGGGGGGCAGCAAGGGCGGACAAAAGAAGGGGGGGGGGGAGTCAAACAGCAGGGCGGGGACAAGGAGGGAGGGAGAGGCGGGGGGGGAGGGGCCAGGAGGAAACAACGGGGGCATGGAAGCGCAGGGGCCGACGGCGGGGGAGGGCCAGAAAGCGAGGCGGGGAGAGGGGAGGGAGAGGGGGGCGGCCGAAGGAGACACGTGCGTGCAGAAGGAACAGAGGGGAGAGGCGGTCGCAGGGCCGTGGGGGAGCGGGCAGGGGGGCGGGGAGCCACGAGGGGGCAGCGAGGCGGGCCCGCACGCAGAAAATAGTCTAGAAAGAACCGAGGCGCCAGGAGCGGCAGGGCAGAGAGGGCGAGAGGGCCGGGGAGAGGGGGCAGCCTAATCCGCCGATGGAGCGGGCGAGGGGGGAGACGCACCCGAAGGCAGAGGGGGAGGCGCGCGAGCGGCGCAGCGTCGGACGGCCGGGCGGGGGACGCCGCGGGGGGAGGGGGGCAACAGGGCGAGAAAGAGGGGGAGGAGAGGCGAGCCGGGGGAGCGAGATGCCCATGGGAGCGGATGAGCGGGAGAGGGGAGGGCCGGGCAGGCAGGAGAGGCCAGGCGGGGAAAGGAGCTGGGCAGCAGCAAAAAGCGAGGGCAGAGGGGTGGCGGCGGGGTAGCGGCCAGGGATAGAAAGAAGGGAGAACGAAGGGGGAAGGCAGGGCGGGGGTGCGGAGGGAGGCAGAGGACAAAAACAACGGAGCGGAGCGGGGCGACCAGGCGAGGTAAGCCGGAACGAGCAGAGCAAAGGAGAGCGGGGGAGCGGAAATGGGGGCGAGGCGAAGCCAGCGGACAAGGCAATTGCGCAACGAGCCAAGGCGGGAGCCGGGCAGCCGCCAACGGGCGGACCAAAGGGCAGGCGCATAGGAAGAGCAATGGAGCAAGCCTGGGGGGAAGTGGAGCGGGAGGAAGGTGAGAGGAGGGGGGAGGACGGGAAGCCGCAAGCAGGAGACACAAACAGACACGGGGGAGGCGGGCGGAGAGAGAGAGCGGAGAGAGAGACAAGAGAGGGGGGGAAGAGGGGCGAAGGGGATAGAGGAAAACAAAGGAATAGAAGCGGGAAAAGACGAGGGGGCAGGGTGAGGGGGCTCCGAGAGAGGAGGGCGGCGGCAACAAGTGGAGAGGGAAGGGGACAAGCAGAGGAGGGGGGGATGAGAGGGCCATAGCAGAGGCAAGGGGGGGAATAGAAGAGGCGGAGCGGGACGTAACAAGAAAGTCAGAGCCAGATGGGAGGAAGGCGAGAGAAGCAGGGGGCAAAGTGGCAAACAGGCGGGGAGCCAAAAAGAAGCAACAAGGGCAACGGACGGGCGGCGGGCGGGCAACGAGGGGAAAAGGCAGGCAGGGGGCACAAAGTGCGGAAAGATCAAGGGAAAAAGGCGGGTGGGAACAGGGGCAGGGACAGGGGGCGAGAGACAAGGCCCAAAGGGGCAGAAGGCGGCAGAAGGCAAAAAGGAATAGGGGACATAAGGGGGAAAGGGGGGAAAACCGGGGGCGGGGAAGGCGCAGGGCGGGCGACCGCCACCGCACCGGCGACCCGGAAAGGGCAGGGGCGCAGAACGACAGATGAGCAGGGCGCCGCGCCCGGCGAGCGGGTCGGCGGCGGACGACGCGGGCGGGCAGGCGCCCAACGGCGAGGCGAGCCGGGGCCAGAAATGGCGGGCGGGAGGCCGGAGGGCAGGGGGGGGCTCGTGGGTGGGCGCGGAGAGGCCGACGGCCGAGAAGACCCCAGGGCAGGCAAGGCGAGAAAAAAAAACAAACAGAAGGGGGGAAAGAGGGGAACAATGGGGAGGAATAACGGGGGGAGGGGGGGGAAGGGGGGGGAAGAAGCGGGGAAGCAGGCAGCGGGGAGCGGGGGGGAGGCAAGGCGACTAAGAGCGGGAGGAGCAGGCAAGCGAGGGGGGCGGGGGCAGCAACGCAGGCGCCCGGCAACGCGGGACGAGAGGGAAAAGGGGCGAAACGACGCGAGCGAGGGAGAGAGGGGAGGAGCAGGGAGGGAGCGAGAACGACAGGAGGGGATGGGGGAGGCGAGATGCGCGGGCCGCAGACACAACTCGGGGGAGCGGAGGGGAAGGGCAGCAGAGGAGAAGGGGCGGGCGGGGGGGGGCGGGACGAAGAGGCCGGAAGGGACGGCGCAGCCGGGGGAGAACAAGCAAGGGAGTAAGGGCGGCGGAGGGGGAGAAGCACGGGAGAAAGACACGGGGACACCGAGGAGGAGGGGGGGAGGGAGAGGCGGGGAGCGGCCGAAGATGGAATGAAAAATTGACTTCATCTATTGCTAGCTTAACTCATGCCTATAATAATGCCATGATAGAAGTAAAAATAATTAGAAATAAGTTTAATTCATTCAAATATGATCATGTTTCATCTACTTCTATTTCCAATACTTGTATGCCTAACAATGAGTTGGATCATGTTAAAGAACGCATATCATCTTTAGATTCAACCCTTAAAACATGCATTGTAGATAATAAGAAACTTATGGACTTGGGTGCAAAGTCTCGTACTACACAACTTCTAAACACGTACACTTTGCACACTTGTATAGCAAAACTTATAAGTGTTCTATTTGCAATCGTAAAGGTCATTTAGCTAAGTTTTGCTATGATGCACAAAAACATAAGAATATTAATCCTTCTTGTGCATCTCATAAGGCTTCTTCTTCATCACATGTACACACACATGCAATGCTCATGTGTATAGATGTGATCATTGTGGTAGATTTGGTCATTTGGCCAAATTTTGTTTTGATTTAAAGAGAGTTTCACATTTGCAAAATAATTTTAAAAGATCATCCATGTTTGCAAATGTTTCAAATGTTTCTCGTGCACATCCACATGGTCAACATAACCAAATGCATCCTCTTCATTGCACTTATTGCAATCGAATGGGTTATTTGCATAATTATTGCTATGACCGGACCCGTGCACTAAATGCGCCCAAATGGGTTCATAACCCAAGGGCTTTGAGCTTAAATGATAGGGGTCATGTCCCTAAATCTTTTGGTACCAAGAGTTCTTGGGTACCAAAACAAATTTGATTTTTAAACCAAGAATTTTAATGTTTTTTTTCCCTTCTCTTTCTTGGTTTTGAAAAATTATACTTTAAACTTTTGAACATGAAAACAATTCCTTTTCTTTGGTCAAATTCTTTTGTTTTCATGATTATTGATTTTGTTTTTGATGAGAGGTTTGTATTTAT
>NC_033794.1:105910833-105914644 GCF_001876935.1 Asparagus officinalis | reverse complement strand
ATGCACAATCAAATGTAATTATTATTATTATTATTATTATGAGAGTTATCTGGAAAAGTTTAAAGTCGACTAAGTGATAGTATTTTAGTTTTGATGGTTATCTCAAAATAAGCCCCAAGTTAAGGGTGGTTTTGTGAAATTTGTGCTACTTTCAAACATCTAGTCTAATATTGTTTGCATTTGTATAAACTTAAGAAAACTATGGTATGGTATGTAACAATTGTTCTCTTTTACTTTTTTTTTTGCAAATAAGAGTACGTATCACATCAGAATGGGTCGTACTATTCTGATTTTAGTATATCTTTCATATTCTATTAAGGCTTCTTTAAGAGGAGATAGAGATCATAATAAATAACAAAGAGAATGAAGAAAAATCAGAGATCTATTCTAGGGTTTTGTGAGAGTTTTGATTTGAGAATTTAACCTCTAAGCCTTATTCAGCTTCTATTTGTTGCGCTTAACATCGAAGGATTATTTTGGAGAGGAAGTACTATTTGCATTCAACTACAACATCTCTTCTTCAACATCAATATTTTGGAGAGCAATTTATTTAAAGGGTTGTAAGATCTTTTCAATTGCGCTTTAATTTATTTTTAGGTTCGTTTTGTATTTCAAACTTGTGAGTGTGACGATGTATTCAATCCGAGGTAATTGAGGGTTGGCATATTCAAGCCAGGTGAATTGAGGGTGGCTAGCTAGAACTAGGTTTCTTCAGGTCATTGTGAGGAGTTGGCTACCTTGACTATTTTCAGCTAGATTCTAAGATCATGTTTGTAAGGCTTACTGAAACGGGTTATGATTTAGGAGAAATCTAGTCATAGTAAAAATGACCCTTAGTGAGAAGGAATAGTGGACATAGTATTTTGATCCGAGCCACTATAAAGATCTCGTTTGTTCTTGTGTTAGTTGTGTTAGGATTGTGTCTTTGATTCTTTGTATAACTTCATGAGAATTAGATAGGATTAGAAATCTATCATGATTAGGAGATTGGTTCTCATTATCATTAGGAGTTTGAATCCTATTCTAATTAGGAAGTTTGACTAGGAGTAGAGTTCTGGTTTCCATATATATATATATATATATATATATATATATATATATATATATATATATATACTTCTATTATTGGAGGAAAAACCAAGGAAAAGGGAGAGAGCCAATATTCTTATAATTTAGGATTAGTTGTTGGCGTAGCTAGATTCAAGAATATTGTACAAGAGGTGAGGATTTCGTGGTCTTTATCCGTGTAAAATATTACAACATTGGGATTCGTAGTCTTTGTCCATTCAAAATATTGTAAGGAGTGGGTTTTGAAGAGGACATGAGAGTTGATTATGTATGTAAGGTTGAGAGATTGAGAGACGGGAGTTGAGTGGTTTCTTTTGTAGTTCTCCTTGATATATAGTGGATTTCTCGTATTGTTGCCCCATGGATGTAGGTCGAAGTTAGTCGACCGAACCATATAAATCTTGGTATTTCTTCTTCTTAATTGTGGTTATTTTCTATCTTATTAATTGTGTATTGGCTTCCGAGTTGTTGAGGTCATAGTACACGAGGAGACTAAAATTCCCCAACAGATTGCTTTCAATTTTTCACATATTTTATTTCTGTTGCGTACTCTAAGTCTTTTCAAAAAATTGTACCAATCCTATTCACCACCTCCACCCCCCCCCTCCCACCTTTTTTCTAGGCTTGCATCTCATTTCCAACACAGAGATGGTCAAGATCACAATCCCTAGTGGGATAGAGGGAGGGGGAGAGAGAGAGAGAGAGAGAGAGAGAGAGAGAGAGAGAGAGCTCTTATAGCCGTGGGTAGGGCCTATCAGTAAGTGACAACTTTATAGGATTGGGAATCCTATGAAGTTGCACGGTTGCAACCGCAGAGAGTTGGTTTTCTATGAATGAGACCCTGAAGCCGCACGAGATTCAAAATATTGTGGAGTTTGAATTAATTAAAACTCCATGAAATTCTGAATCCCGTGGAGTTTATTGCAATGCAAACTTCAGGATTCAGAATTTTTCATAGTTTAACGTAATTCTAAATTACACGGGATTAAGAATTCCATGTAGTTTCTTAATCTCATATAGTTTAATTTTCTACTAAATTGTATGAGATTCTCAACCACATGTAATTTGTAGCACTTATTTATCAATTTTGACCCAATTTTAGCTGCGTGACTAAAACTTGGTCAAAAATGATAAATAAGTGCAAGGTGTCCTTTGAATTCCTACAATTTAGATCCTTATTGAGGCAAATTGATATGGGACTTTTGAGCAATAAAATATTGGAAAATGGGGAGTTCAGCCGAAAAATTTACATGGCCAGAATTACATGGGCTGCTGAAAGATATAGGCTTCACAAAGAGAGTCATATACTCTGATATGATCATAGTAGAAGTATCTGAACCTGCTCCAAAAATTAAAGCAAATGCTTTTCGAAACGCCTGAAATTTTTATTAAGAGAAATTAACAATCTATATCGGCAAGGGGAAAAAAAGAAAGAAATTAGACCATCTATATATCCACATTTATACCTTAGTAGTAAGGATTATTTTTTTCCAAATTTTTTTTGCTAAATTTTTCAAGAGGAACTTCTTCATAAGTTAATAGCAATAAAAATGGACGGCTAATTGTCATTCAAGTGAAAATTTTAGAAGATATAGGGGGGAATAAAACTTTTATTAACTATTTTACTTTACAACAATGGAGAAGAAAATCATATGAATTGTTAATTTTATCAGAAAATATAAAAAGGGGAGGAAAATTTTACGTTAATTTGTATCATCAATAGTGCCATCGCTAATGGCTCCAAAATCTAAAACATTAAACACAGTCCATGTAGTACTCTCATGGGCGTGTGGTTGATTTATGCATAGAAATTATCACTCATTAACTTATATTTAGGACTGCATTAATAAGAGACCACTTGAACTGTAATTGGCTGTTAGCGTTGACATTAGAAAAAATTGTTGATTTTCTGACTTGATAGAAAACAAAGTTACTCTCAGTTTTCAGGTCAAAACATAACTTGGGTTGTTTCAGTTAACTGAAACAGGACTTACTGAGTTAGAATTAGCACCATGCAATGACAAAATTGCTGTCAACCAGGTCTACTAATCGCCGAGCATATTGCATTATTTGTGTATTAAATGTATAACTACTTTTGAAATATGGAACTACTTCTGAAATTTATTAATTTAGAATTGATATTTCTCTGATACATCATTAATACAACGTACTGAGGTCAGTGAATATTTTCATTTTTGATACATCATTCATCCAATTAATCTATCTTGAATCGAATAGAAAACTAAAATTATTTATTATAATAACTTATAGTAAATAAATTCATGGGCGGTTGGAATGGAACTTAGATTACTTTGATACCATGTTACTCCTTCAACCGCAGTAGCGATGGCGATTATAAGTTCATAATTTTTTTAAAATGGCAACAAGCAACGAGTTTAAGAACGGAAGAAGCACTTTCCACGAGATTCCATTGCGTAAGCTGAAGCAAAAAACCTCACCTCCTTCTTATTATATCAAGTACATAACAAAGAATTAACTCAACTACAACAAACATCACAGTGATGCAATTCAAATGTTCTAGGTGTAAGTTCATGCTGGTGCTCGAAGACATGAAATTTGCGGATATATGAATCCCTTGGTGAAGCCTTGGGCATTGATGCAAGAGGCTTTTGTGCTAACCCGGCGGTTTGATGAGAAAATATTCAAAGTATCAAACTCCATCAACGTGCACGGTACATTCTGGCTACAGTTAAGACTTACTGCAACTGGGGTGCTTGAACTT
>NC_033794.1:105909048-105909833 GCF_001876935.1 Asparagus officinalis | reverse complement strand
TCGTCAAATACTTGTCATTAAGTGTTTCCCGCAACCGTTTCGCTGATGTTTCATTTATTACATCATAAACCAAATCCAGCATCAAACATGATCTAATAACCCCACATGCTCTACAATTTATTTTTTTCCAAACCTTATCCTCCATATTATCGGATTTCTCTTGTAATTCAAGAGTCTCCTCCAAATTTTGGACATCTAATGCATCCATCACTTGACACATCCACAAACCAAAATTTATATTGTCATCAAAATTTTGAACATCAAATTTTATATTGTTAATGCTCAACCCTTGTATCGCCTTAGTCTAGGACGATCCCAATGTACTTGCTTTGGTCATTTTGATAATTCAATCTCTAAATTACACAGCTACAACTTGAATTGAAAAAGAGCAAAATTAGGGTTTGTACCGCCAAATGAGAATCCGCACTGACTCCTCCAATTGATTTCTCCACCACCCCTTGGAAGATGAAATCCCTTGTAAAAACCCTAGCTTTCTCCTCCAATCCTCCAAATTGAACCCCAAGCCAGCCTAGAGCTCTGATACCACTTGTTGTACGCAGCAGAATCGTAATCAAATACAAGATAGGAGCATAAATCAACAACCAAACGGATACGAGTCGCCGTGCGAGCACTCTTGATCACGGAATTATCAAGAGTAGGTAAAGAAGAAAACGACTGAAGAACACAAGAGTTATAATTAGGGCGAAGGAAAATACCTTCTCTAGATTATGAGAATCAATTGGATTTACAAAATCTCTCTCTCACAATCTCTCTAGATCAAAGAA
>NC_033794.1:105906092-105908395 GCF_001876935.1 Asparagus officinalis | reverse complement strand
GGATGCCTGGAATTATACCCCCGTAACATATGCACCATAGTCCGGTTGACTACCTCCGTTTGTCCGTCTGTTTGTGGGTGAAATGCCGTGCTCTTCTTCAATTTGGTGTCCATCAAACTCCACAAAGAATCCCAAAAATGCCCGAGAAAACGGCTATCTCGATCCGAAATAATCGAGCTCGGTAACCCAAAGTGCTTCCATACATGCTCAAAGAAAAGTTGTGCTGCACCCGCTCCCGTCACGGTCTTCTTACAAGGAATCAATATCACCATATGGCTGAACCGGTCCACCACAACGTACAAATAGTCATGCCCGCGCTTCATAGTCGGCAACCCTCCTAGAAAATCCATAGAAATGCTCTCCCATGGCATAGAAGGAACCGGTAATGGTAGGTACAATCCCCTCTTTCTGTTAGAAGGTTTTGAAATACAGCATAACTTACACCCTCCAACATACTTGGTAACATCATCAGGCATCCGTGGCCAAAACACATGTCGCCGTAGATTGAGAAGCGTTTTCTGAATGCCAAAATGCCCTTGCACACGCGAGGTATGTGCTTCCCGAATCCATTGCAACCTATCACCATCTTTCGGAATGCATAGTGATGTCCCACGATACAACAAGCCATCTTCTCTAAGTGCATACTCCCCCCTTCGACCAGCCTTCGCCTGCTCAAACACACTACCGAAGTCCCTACTAGATGCATACAGCTGTACATATGGATGCATACAACTGTACATACTCCAAAGGAACCAAGGGCTGAATACGCGTCGCCACCAATAAAGACCTTATCGGCGGACGAGATAACATATCGGCCAACTTGTTCGTCGCCCCTTTCTTGTACCTAATAATGATGTTGAAAGCCATCAAATAGGACATCCACTTCATGTGTTGTGCCTGCTGTAGCTTTGTCTGGGCATGTAAGAACTCCAATGGCTTGTGATCTGAATGCACGACTACCTCCTTCCCTAACAAGTACACCCTCCAATGCTTAATTGCTTGATATAGTGCATAGAACTCCTTGTCGTAGGTTGGGTAGTTCGCAATAGCACCCGAAAACTTCTCAGAATACACTGCGCCCATCGCATAATTAGACGCGTCGGTCTCCACCTCGAAAGTCCGCTGCAAATACGGCAACGCCAACACCGGTGCCTCCGAGATCTTCCTTTTTAGCAACTAAAAAGCCTCCTCATGCGTCCTTCCCCACTCAAACTAAACTTTAGCCTTTATGAGGCCATGTAACGGTGTTGCATAAGTCAAAAAATGTCGAATGAACTTGCGCAAATACTGGCAAGCCCCCATGAAGCTCATCACCTCAGTCACTGTCTACGGCGTCGGCCACTTTGTGATCACCTCCACCTTGCCTGGATCTATCCTCCGCTGGCCCTTCCCTACGATGAAGCTGAGATACACCAACTCGTCCTTCCCGAACTCGCACTTTTTCCCGTTGAGCTTCAGCTGTCCGTCCTGCAACACCTCAAATACCTTCTCAACATGAACGAGATGCTCCTCCCAAGTCCTGTTGTACACCAAGATATCATCAAGGTAAACTATCACAAATTCCTCTATAAAGGGTCGCAACAAATCATTCATAAGACTCATAAAGGTAGCCGGAGCATTGCACAATCCAAACGGCATCACCAACCACTCGAACAGGCCTTGCTTGGTCTTGAACGCAGTCTTCCAAGTGTCTTCCTCCCGAATCCTCACCTGATGGTAACCAGACTTCAAATCCAGCTTCGTGAAAAACCTCGCTCCCTCCAACTGGTCCATAAGATCATCGATCCGTGGTAATGGGTAGTGATTCTTGATGGTTATCTTGTTGAGTGCCTGGTAATCCACGCACATGAGCCAGCCTCCATCCTTTTTGGGCACCAACAACACTGATGACCCACAAGGTGAACAACTCGGCATAATCACTCCCGCCTCCAAGAGCTCCTGAACCTGCTTCTTGATCTCCTCGGACTCCAGTACTGATGTGCGGTATAGGCCTATGTTAGGTAAGGAACTCTCCCCGGTCAACATAATCTCATGCTCTACACCTCGACGTGGTGGTAGTCCCGTAATCTCCGAAAACAAGTCCGCATACTTGACCTTCAACCTGTCAAGATCTCCCTCCTGGAGCTTGCTCAAGGTGGACAAGCACATCCTACTCAGTTGCTCTTCATACGGCCGAATAAACAATAAAACGAACTTCCTGCCCGCGTTTACCAACCTCTTAGCCTGAGTCACTATCACCAAGCTCGTCTCCTGTTGAAGAGATGCTGAACGAAAAATGAATTGCTCGCCATCCTTGTTGAATG
>NC_033794.1:105900463-105905092 GCF_001876935.1 Asparagus officinalis | reverse complement strand
ATACGGAGCCACCTTTGTTTGCTTTCGGTGGCTTATTGTCAAAAATGGGAGGAAGAGCTTTCAGTGTTGACAAAGAGAGAGAGAGGGGAACCGCCATTGTTGACAAGAGGGGGCATGGAAGCTATTAAACCTCCTCACCTCTCACTTAAATCATAATAAAAAATTAGCTTCTGAGAGCTTGAGTGAGATTAAGAGAGTGATTAGGGTTTGTTATTTGGGCAATTTTGTGAGAGAGTTTGAGAGAAGAGGTAAAAATAAACAGTGATTTGTCTGTGAGATTATTGAGTGATTATAATTTCTATTTATACTCTCTCTCTCTATCCATTAGTGAGATCTATTCCCTCCTTGCCCAGTGGACGTGGGCACATTGCCGAACCACATAAATTTGGTGTCTTTCCTGTGTGGTGCTTGTTTGTGATACGGGTGTATCTTCTCTTCGGGAGCTTAGCGATCCTCATGGGAGCTTGAGGATAGATGATTCTCATGGTATCTTGAGAATAGAGTAGAGGAGTCGGACGAAGTCGAAGGATTCGGCAAAACTGCAGGATTTGCAGCTGGACTCTGGCCGGTCGACCGGCTTGGTCACGGCGGTCGACCGCTTAGTGCACAGACCCAGACTATGTCTCGGGACTGAGAGCGGTCGACCGAAGGTGGCACTGCGGTCGACCGGAAAACCCTATAATCGATTTCCCAGATTTCGACGTTCTGACCGGTCGACCGCAGTTTTTCGTCGTTCTGACCGGTCGACCGCCTTGGACACTGCGGTCGACCACGTAGCGGTTCCGGGCCTGGGTCTGTTTCCTGCTCCAGTTGGGATTTCTGTTTAGTATAAATAGAAACACGACTTTTCTAGGGTTAGGAACTTAGAGGGTAATCAGAAAAGAGATCAGTGAGGTTGTTCTTTGATCTAGAGAGATTGTGAGAGAGAGATTTTGTAAATCCAATTGATTCTCATAATCTAGAGAAGGTATTTTCCTTCACCCTAATTATAACTCTTGTGTTCTTCAGTCGTTTTCTTCTTTACCCACTCTTGATAATTCCGCGATCAAGAGTGCTCGCACGGCGACTCGTATCAAGTTAGTATCAGAGCCTAGATCCTGTGAAGGGGGGAACTGTGTATGGTCCTTACTCGCTCACAGTACAAGAAGCTTGGCGAGATCCTTAATTCCTCGGAGGGGGTCCAGAAATTAAGGAAGGAGAAGATGTCTGAAGCAGATAATTCAACAAGACTTGATGCCATGGAGAAGCAGATTGAGACGATCGAGACGACTCTTACTCAACTCGTGGGTCTAATCAACGGAGGTGACAAAAAGGAGGAATCTTCTTCGAAGGGTAAGAAAGGACTCTACGAATCCGATGAGGAGAGCGAGAAAGCTGATTCAGAGGGGGAGACTAAGATTGTCAAGACTGCTGGACATCAAGGGGGTAAGAATCATTACCAGAATCTGAAGATTGACTTCAAGGTTGAGATTCCTGTTTATGATGGGAGTATCAATGTGGAGAAGCTTGATGATTGGATCGAACGCATGGAGATGTACTTCACTCTCTATGGATATTCATCCAAGGAGAAAATAGTGTTCGCGACATTGAAGCTTTCAGGGCACGCGTTGACGTGGTGGAAATCCTATTGCAAACAAGAGAAGAAAGCGGCGTCGTGGAACAAGTTCAAGGAGCTACTTCGGAAACAGTTTTATCCAGTGGGGTTCCTTGAGGAGCGTTGGTACAAGTGGTATGGCTTGCGCCAAAAATTTAATCAGACCGTTCAAGAGTACACAACGGAGTTCCAGCAACAGGCGATGGTCCTAAACATCGCAACGTCAGAATACCCCCATCTTCATGAAGTACATGGCGGGTCTGAATGATTACATCCGGAAGGAGATGAAGCTGTTTTCAGTGGAGACAATCGCAAAGGCGAGCGTGAAGACCATTGCCATTGAGGGCCGGCAAAAGAAGGGCAACGAGACAAAGGGGGATTCCAAACCATCGGGGAGCAAGACGGGTGGCTCTCAGTCTAAGGATGAGAAGAAGAAGGGTGACTCGGGGAAAGCAGGATTGACATGCAATCACTGCAAGCAGACAGGGCATGTGGCTGATCGTTGCTGGGATAAGTATCCTCATCTGAAGCCAAAAGGATTGAAGAAGAAGGAGGAGAAGAAGGCGTACGTGATAGCACAGGGTCCGAAGGAGGTTCCCGGGATGACCGAACCCAATAGCAGTCTCAACCTTATGGCGGGAAAGCATGCCACCAAAGAAGATGACGACCCGAGGGAGCAGCTCTTTGTTCTGAAATTGCAGGTCAAGACCAGCTTAGTGGATGCTATTGTAGATCCAGGGAGTCAGAAAAATCTGATATCTGAGGCATTAGTACAGAAGCTGGGATTGAAGACGGTGAAGCATCCAAAGCCCTATCCATTAGGGTGGATTCAGAAGGAGGCGGGATTGAGTGTGGTGAACCAGTGTTCATTCAGATTTGCACTCCACGAGTCGTATATTGACGAGGTCACATGCGACGTGGTTCCGTTAGATGTTTGCCAAGTTATTTTGGGCAATCCTTATTTGTGGGATAGATACGCAGTATATGATCGGCGAGCCCAAAAGTACACGTTCAACAAGGATGGCGAGCAATTCATTTTTCGTTCAGCATCTCTCCCACAGGAGACGAGCTTGGTGACAGTGACTCAGGCTAAGAGGTTGGTGAACGCAGGCAGGAAGTTCATTTTATTGTTCATTCGGCCGTATGAAGAGCAGCTGAGTAGGATGTGCTTGCCCACCTTGAGCAAGCTCTAGGAGGGAGATCTTGACAGGTTGAAGGTCAAGTATACGGACTTGTTTTCGGAGATCACGGGACTACCACCACGTCGAGGTGTAGAGAATGAGATTATGTTGACCGGGGAGAGTTCCTTACCTAACATAGGCCTATACCGCACATCAGTACTAGAGTCCGAGGAGATCAAGAAGCAAGTTCAGGAGCTCTTGGAGACAGGAGTGATTGTGCCAAGTTGTTCGCCTTGCGGGTCACCAGTGTTGTTGGTGCCCAAAAAGGATGGAGGCTGGCGCATGTGCGTAGATTATCGGGCACTCAACAAGATCACAATCAAGAATCGCTACCCATTACCGCGGATCGATGATCTTATGGACCAGTTGGAGGGAGCGAGGTTTTTCACGAAGCTGGATTTGAAGTCTGGTTACCATCAGGTGAGGATTCGGGAGGAAGACACTTGGAAGACTGCGTTCAAGACCAAGCAAGGCCTGTTCGAGTGGTTGGTGATGCCGTTTGGATTGTGCAATGCTCCGGCTACCTTTATGAGGCTTATGAATGATTTGTTGCGACCCTTTATAGAGGATTTTGTGATAGTTTACCTTGATGATATCTTGGTGTACAGCAGGACTTGGGAGGAGCATCTCGTTCATGTTGAGAAGGTATTTGAAGTGTTGCAGGACGGACAGCTGAAGCTCAACGGGAAAAAGTGCGAGTTCGGGAAGGACGAGTTGGTATATCTCGGCTTCATCGTAGGGAAGGGCCAGTGGAGGATAGATCCAGGCAAGGTGGAGGTGATCACAAAGTGGCCGACGCCGAAGACAGTGACTGAGGTGAGGAGCTTCATGGGGGCTTGCCAGTATTTGCGCAAGTTCATTCGACATTTTTCGACTTATGCGGCACCGTTACATGGCCTCACAAAGGCTAAAGTTCAGTTTGAGTGGGGAAAGACGCATGAGGAGGCTTTTCAGTTGCTAAAAAGAAAGATCTCGGAGGCACCGGTGTTGGCATTGCCGAATTTGCAGCGGACTTTCGAGGTAGAGACCGACGCGTCTAATTATGCGATGGGCGCGGTGTTGATTCAGGATGGGAAACCGGTGGAATACCATTCTGAGAAGTTTTCGGGTGCTATTGCGAACTACCCAACCTACGACAAGGAGTTCTATGCACTATATCAAGCAATTAAGCATTGGAGGGTGTACTTGTTAGGGAAGGAGGTGGTCGTGCATTCGGATCATAAGCCGTTGGAGTTCTTACATGCCCAGACGAAGCTACAGCAGGCACGGCACATGAAGTGGATGTCTTATTTGATGGCTTTCAACATCATTATTAGGTACAAGAAGGGGGCGACGAACAAGTTGGCCGATATGTTATCTCGCCCACCGATAAGGTCGTTGTTGGTGGCGACGCGTATTCAGCCCTTGGTTCCTTTTGAGTATGTTCAGTTGTATGCATCCAGTAGAGACTTCGGTAGTGTGTTTGAGCAGGCGAAGGCTGGTCGAAGGGGGGAGTATGCACTTGGAGATGATGGCTTATTGTATCGTGGGGCATCACTATGCATTCCGGAGGATGGTGATAGGTTGCAGTGGATTCGGGAAGCACATACCTCGCGTGTGCAAGGGCATTTTGGCATTCAGAAAACGCTTCTCAATCTACGGCGACATGTGTTTTGGCCACGGATGCTTGATGATGTGACCAAGTATGTTGGAGGGTGTAAGTTATGTTGTATTTCGAAGCCTTCTAACAGAAAGAGGGGATTGTACCTACCATTACCGGTTCCTTCTAGGCCGTGGGAGAGCATTTCTATGGATTTTCTAGGAGGGTTGCCGACTACGAAGCGCGGGCATGACTATTTGTACGTTGTGGTGGAC
>NC_033794.1:105890120-105894999 GCF_001876935.1 Asparagus officinalis | reverse complement strand
GGCTAAATTTAAATAGGATTTAAATTTAAATGGAATAATTAATTTAATAAATAGAGTGATAATTTAAAAATTGTATATGGCCTTTTTCCCCTTCAATTTCATCAAACACTCTGCTAGAGTGAGTTGAAAAATTAAAATGTTGAGTGGTTTTCATAAACACCGCAAACTCAAAGGAGTTCTCAAGATTGGCTAAATTAAGGGAGGAGTTCGCATGTGCATTTCTTTCACTACTTATCCTTCATAAAATTTTACATCAAGCCCTAAAATACTTCTCATGCTATTCCTAGGCCGCCAGGCACCGACAATCTCACCATTATGGCCCCTGATGGTAGCCCCAATACCGATGGTCTACAAATTCATGCTTCTGAGCACGTCAAGTTTCAGGACTCGAACATAAGCACGTATACGTATGCATGTGATCATCCTTGACACTAACCCTTTAGAATATCAAATAGAAAAGAAGAGAACCTTTTCATGGGTTTTCTAGCATGAATCTTATAATTGAAGGTTAATAATCATCAAACTTTCATTATATTTTTTTAGGACACATTTTTCTTCGGGTTTTTTTAATCTTTCAAGACTCGATTGCACAAACTGATATATGCATGTGATCATCACTGAGACCGACTTTTATGGAGTATCATATAGAGAGGAAAAGGATATTAAAGTTAATGGTTGATGCTCATTCAACTTTAACTTTTTGTTGACATTTTGTTTTTGGTTTTTATTTTTTTATTTTTTACTAAGACACTTCTCCAGATCTTTTCATTTTATTTTCTTATCTATTTCAATCTATTATGGTTAATGTTATTAATGATTACAGGTGATGAGTGCATCTCTATTGGAGACTATGTCTATGATATTGACATCGAGAGCATAACTTGTGGTCTGGATAATGGCATATGGTTTTATAGTTTCTATAAATTATTGCTACTAATTAATTTGTTGAAATGCATACTAGGTTTCTTTCTGTAGGGTTTTTTTTCCGTTAGAAGGATGTGAGTTTGTTGTTATTTCTAATGATTATGTACATTGGAATCTTAGGGAGGGGAGGGACTCGGGCATCAGTTGAAGAAGTTCATGTGTGATATGTATATTTTCAAAACATGACCAACGGAGCAAGAATCATGATAAGGCAGGTATAAAATATGTAGTTAGCAACAGATTAAGCTTAAGTAGGTTTCTCAAATTAAAGTATATTAAGAATATAAAATTATAACCCTCAATCCTTACTAAAACTTAAGTTTTGATCAAATGTTGGATCATTTAAAATAACGTCGGAACAACCCAGGTTAAAACCCCACATGTCATAAATTTAGTACGCATTTTCTAAAAATTAACACGGGTGAATGAGTCTGGTTTTCGGCCCTGAAAAGAATGCTAAACTTGTGGAGGCATGTTCAAGATGAAAATATAACCATCAACTCTTACCATGACGTCAAAAAAGTTATATTTAGGGACTTTACGTAAATAGGTAGATTGCTTATGACTTGGAAAAACTTGAATTTAAATTATACATGCAATGTATGTAGAGAAATGTTTCCTTATTTTATGTAAAAGGATTTTTAAGGGTTTTCCTTCTAGGCCCAAAAGTTGACCCTAATTTATAGATAAACCCAACATCTTTTGCTTGTATCTTTTAACACAATCAGCTTTTTATATTTACCTTTAAACCCAAGTTGTATAATTTAGAGGTAGAGTATCTCGTAGTTATGCATTTACATGGTAAAAACCCATAAATACCCCTTTTAATCACCCGCTTGAATCAAAATCTCTCTCCTCTCTTCTCTGATCTCCTCTCTCTGTCCTAACTAAAAAAACCCCAAAAAATCTCTCTCCTCTCTTCTCTGTTATCTTCTCTCTGCCCTAACCAAAAAACTAAAAGTACCCTAGAGAGGGGTGAATAGGATATTTTCTAATCTAATCCGATATCTATGTCAAATTAAAACTTATTAATTATATATCCTAACGATGTAATATACAATGAAATATGCAAGGATATATAATTAAACAATGGGCGAAATAAACATGACCACAAGAACAAGAGAGATAGTGCACAAATGACAATCGCAAACACAAGGGAAATGATCACAGAGTTCTGTCAACCCACGACCTACGTCTCTACTCCTCACCCTTGTTGAGAATCTCCACTATCTCAACACAAATAACTACACAATCGGTTTTCAACACTCACCAATAATCTTTACAATCACACGTTGTCAATCACACAATACACTCCTCTAAGTGTTGGTCTGACCCGTGTAACATTCCTCAAGCTTTTGGATTTATAACCTCTCCCTAGGCTTTACTACCAACCCGCTCCTCTTGGAATTTACCTCAGTCTCTCACCAACCACTCCTCTTAGTGTCCTTGTGTATTATAACGTGTTATCTCAATACAAGTGCAAATTATTAGATTTGTTCTCTAATACAAATGAGAATAAAATTTAAGCTCACTCTCAAAGAAACACTCACCATAGCCCAAATATACAATATGTGAAGAATACTTAAGCTCAAATTGGTTGTGTGTGAAATCAATAAGTAAAAATGAAAACAAACTCGAATTAATCTAGAAAATATAAATATGATAACTGAAATATAAACAAGCTAGATAATTGAGTTTAGAAAACTTCTCTGGTGTGAACAAAGAGTTGTAGATGATGATTTATGGTAGAACGCCTCAAAACAAAATTTTTATTCTCCTCTTTGTAAAAATATTTTCACACAAACAAATACTTGATTTTTCTTAAAACTTTTAAACAAAACTTACAAAACTTGTTTTAAAACACCCTAAAAAATAACTATATATAATCTCTCAACATATCAGTCCAAACTAGAGAAAAACACAAAAAGTGAGGCAAAACCAATATAAAAACAAAATCTGGAAAACTAGTCGTTTTTGCAACGGATATATTATCGATCGACAAATGGTCATGCATCGATCGACCGATGGATACCTATCAGTCAACTGATACATGTGTATCGATCGACTGATGACCTTGAGAAAATAAACACTGAAAAAACTTCTCTGGACGGTCGACCGATTCGACTTGTTCGGTCGACCGATGACTGATAAAATAGATACATAATTTTTCAGAAAAACTAACTTTGTAAATTCAATTAAAAATAACAAATAAAATCTAAAAATAGTAAAATTTTGGAAAAAGTTTATAAACATGAAAACAAACTTGTTGGAGAAGAAAATTTTGAAATCTCATTAACTGTTTGTGAAAACTCATCATTTTGCAAAATCATCAAAAATACGAGTTCGTATATACTTGATTTTGACACAATGATTATATACAACTTTGGAAATAATTTTGAATGGATTAATAAGCTTAATAACAAGTATAAAACATTGTCGTTAAGTCAATAACCCAAAAGCTTGATATTTTCTCAAAAAGAGAAGAATGTGTGCGTGTATGAATTTGAGCTGTAAGCATAAAGCACAAAGTATAAACCTAAGCTATTTTACCCAAGCTAGTGGTCTTCGTTAGAGCTCAATCTTAGTGATGGATGAAGCAATGTTGAAACTTAACTTGAATTGCAACTGTTTCATTTCAATATCATTCCAACACCAAGAATATCATCGTTATGCTCAAATATAACCTGAATGCATGTTAGATACGAACACAAATGCTAAAAATAAGATTAGAAATTGTTTGTTAATCATCAAAACAAGAGTAGAGAAGTAGGCTCATAACATGAGTCCTAACAACCTCCAAAAAACCTCTCTCCTCTCTTCTCCATTCTCGTATCTCTTCTCCGTTCTCATCTCCTCTCTTCTCCCTAATATTTCCCCTAATTGGTCTGACGCGTGACCGTCGCTGCGTTCTCCGTCCATTGGTTCGTTTCACTGGTATCAGCACTTATTTTTCTCTTTTTTGTCTACAAAAAGCATTGTTACTTGAATGCTTTTGTTTATCAAGCCTTGATAAATCATAAGGTTTGGGTTGTTTGTTCTTTCTTTAGGAAATTGAGAGATGCAAAAGACTAAGGCCGTCACATTAGATCTCGGTGCAATGTAGGTTGGAAGAGCTTTTTAGTGTCCAGTGTTATTTAGATTAGATTTTGTAAAGATTGGAAGGATGCTCTTGTATTTTGTTAATCATAGTGTAAAGCTTGAGGATAAGCTTTTTTGCATATCGGTTGTTTTGTAGTTAATTACAATTAGTTTGCTTAGTGTTTGTATAATTAGGCTTTCTAATATTAAAGATAGTATTTATTTGATGCAAAAATGGTTTTCAAGTTGAATGTTTTATAGTTGATTGCTAGTAGTTTCCATAAATAACAAGTTTTGCCTCCTCATATTCTATTTGCAACTCAGGTTTCTCAAGTGGTATGTGATGAATCATGGTATCCTAATTTTTGCGCATACCTAACAACCAAATATGTAAGAATAGCATGAAAATGTTCAAGTATAGCATGAGTTGCAGCAAGTATAGTGTAATATTATGTAAGTATAGCATAATAATTTGAAAGTATAGCTTGATAATCTGTAAGTATAGCGTGATAAACTAAAAGTATAGCGTGATAATATATGAATATAGCATGATAAAATGTAAGTAAAAAAAAGGTAGCCCAGTGCACGTGGCTTCTACCATTGTAGACTTTGGAGAGGGCCAAATGTACGCAGCCTTGCCCTCACATGCGAAGAGACTGTTTCTAGGATTTGAACCCATGACCTCCAGGTCACAAGACAACAACCTCACCGTTGTGCCAAGGCTCACCCTTAGCATGATAATACGTAAGTGTAGCGCAATAATATGTGAACATAGCGTGATAATATGTAAGTATGGTAGGATAATATCAAAGTATAGTGGGATAATCTGTAAGTATAGCGGGATAATCTGTAAGTATAGCAGAATAATCTGCAAGTA
>NC_033794.1:105870424-105889120 GCF_001876935.1 Asparagus officinalis | reverse complement strand
TCTTTCTCGTCTCTTGAGCGGAAATCAATGTATTGATTTTGCTCTCGAGGTTTTTAATCTTTAGGCTTTAACCTGTGTCTTCACTAGCATTCTCGTTACCACCCCCTGCATTGATGGGAGGGTTATTGGTATTACGAGTTTCATTTGTGTCTTCGTCCTCCTGATGGACTTGGTTGCGACGACTCGGCTCGCCTTGCTGGTTCGCCAATGCTTGGATTTGTTGGTCATGCATTTCTCTCATGTTTTGCATGGCCATCTGCATCTCGAACCTGGATTTGTTGGTCATGCATTTCTCTCATGTTCTGCATGGTCATCTGCATCTCGAACCTGAAAGTTTCCTGCTGCTTAGCCAAAGCGTCTTCAATCATCTTGGCAATTTGCTCCGCACTTATCATAAGCGCCTCGCGGGGTTGTCCCTCGCTGGATACCGTATTATCTGATGCGACCGCGGAGCCGGCATCAGATTCTTCATCTTCTGAAGGGCGTCTTGTCCGACCCCTACCATAGGTTGCTCGCTCGATGGTTCCGGACTGCAGACGGGTTCTAGGCCGGGAGGCTCTCAGAATCGACTCTCCTTCTTCTTCGTTGGGAACGCCTAGGCCTTGGTTTTGACGTCTCCGCACTAAGTCTCTCAAAAACTGAAACTCTTTTGGGGACTGCCTTAATGCAGTTGCATTCAGACAATACCGCCCGAATGAGTTTGGAACAGGGACATTGAATTTCCTGTTCTCGGGGACTCCTCTTCCTGGTTCTATTCGTACCCCCAGCACGATAGTACAACTCGTCATTTTGATAGTCGGAGTAACCTATCGTGTGCGGGCACGACTTCTCAGGTATAACACTATCACTATCAGATGATAATGTTTCCATCTGAGGGCGAATTGCCTTCCTTGGACTTTCAAGAGTCACGCGCCTTGAGACATGCCTTTTTGGGCGTGAATTCTCAGCGGGCTCTTGGACCTCAATGCGCAAATTAGCGCGCGCAGTTGCCTTGAGCTCCTTGTCATGTTGGAGGTAGCGGTGACCCCCAGCGTGTTGATTCGTTCGGGGTTTTCTTAGTGGGCCCAAACGTTCTTGGATCGGAGCTTTGCTTCGCTCATCGGGAATTGGACCGAGGCGCTCCAAGACTGGCTTTCTTCTTCGGGAGGATTCTGCATGATCTCCCGGAGTAGCTATGGGAATTCTCGGCGACTTAGCTGGGTTCGCCGGAGGTTGAATTTTGGTTGGAGGCTGCAAAGGTTGCTCCTTAGCCTGAATTGCCGCTTCAGACTTTGGCCTCCAGACTTTGCGAGTTGGTGGCGGCTTCTTGACCACCTCTTTCTGCAACTTTCTGCGGGCTTCTTCGGCTTGAGCCCGTGCCTGCGCTGATAGTGCGCGGCGTTTACGGATGCGTTCTTCCAGCGTCGAACGATTCTGTTTGACGCGGACCCATTCCATTGTCGGCGGCTTGGAAGAGGCGCCGTTCACCGATAATGCGCGGCGTTTGCGGATACGCTCCTCCAGCGTCGTACGGTTCCGTTTGACCCGGACCCACTCCATCGTTGATGGCTTGGAGGAACCATTCTTCACTTGATGTTGAGGCTGTTTGCCTCGTTTGTTCTTCAGATCCGCATTGTAGCGGACCCCGTCAACGGACTCCATGGCCTTGGCGAATTGCTTCGCGAGGCGTTGACGCTGCCTCTGGCGAGCTCTCTTAGAGAGAGTCACCACGCCTTCGATGGCAGATTTGACCTGCTTAGAGGCCGATGGGACTTCACCCGACGCAACTTCGGCGTCGATCGGGGTAAGGTTGTCGTTTGTGGCTTCAACTTCTTCGCACCAACGGACTTTTCTCCTGGAGGAGAACTTCTGGAATTTCTTGGACTTACGGGGGGAGGTTGATCCAGATGAGGACACGTACTCCTCGTACTTCTGCTGGTCGAACTCATACTCGACCTCCTCCACGACCGGGATCGAGATCCGCGGCTGCGTCCCTCCGATCTCGGCAGCGAGATCGGTGGCTCCCACTGTGGTCGCCAGATTGTTCGCTCGAAAAATCGTTGCTTTCTTCATTGATTCCATTGCTATCTTGGATAATAGTTTTTTGGTTACAGAAGATCCGGTCTTTTTTTAGATCCGGTTATAATGAAAATCAAAAATAAAGAAAATTAAAAATTACAACTTTTTCTCTTTTGTCGAACAAATCGCGAGCTCTTGTTTTGCGGTCGCTCGCTTTGGTGGGTTGTTTGCCTGCGCCGGGGTTATTTGCCGTGGACCACCGCACGATCTAGATCCGAGCAGATCTACGCAGTATAACGGGTATTATTTCACCAAGGAAATAATAGCCGGAGGGATTATTTCACCAAGGAAACAATCACTCGAATCTCGGGATCAAAGACCAAGCTTTGATCCGGAGTGTCACAACGTAGATCTGAGATCTCGATCCCCTCGAACTCCTGCCTTTTGTGATGCGGGTGCTCGCTAAGAATCAGATCTGGACGTCCAAGTCTTCAAGCCTTCAAAAACTCCAAGATGAGGTCTCAATCCGGCAGAGTTTCGGCTCCCCAAAAGTTCTTCCAAAAAGTCCTCTAAGTGGCTCGGTTTCGGCCGAGCCCCTCCGGGTTTTGCGTCCGTCGTTCGGTTGTTTCGGTTCTTGTATCCGCTTTGTCCGTGATTCGGTTATGCGGTTGATTGGTCTGAAATCGATTCGTTGACTTGATTCCTGATTTGATTCCAAAACTGATCATGACTCGATCGCGATTCATCCGAGTTTGCCTGTGGCGTTGCTCTGAACCCCGATTTGTTCTGAATCCTGATTTGGAAGTCTGGATCCCGATTAGGCAGTAAATCGGCTTTGGTGTCGTGGACTGACGTTCGTGCTTAGATACGTCGCCCGATGGTTCATTAGTTCGTGTTGAGCCGTGTTAAGGGACCTATAAGCAATTTTATATGCCTACACTTCTGAGTCGCTATCTACCTGATTGGTAGTGTGGCGACGACTAGATTCACCGTGCTGATTTGACAACTCTTGGAGCTGCTGGGTATGTAAATCTTTGACCCGTTGTACGGCCATCTCCATCTTGATTTTGAAATCCTCCTTCTGCTTAACCAAGGCTTCTTGAAGGAGCTGAGCCATCTGCTCAGTAGTGATCATGAATGCCTCTTGAGTCCGTCCCGTGCTAGACACAGTGGCATCTGAAGCGATTGTAGAGTTTGCATCTGATGCTTCATCATCTGAGGAATACCCTCTCTGAGCTCTCCTATAATCCCTAGGCTTGATAGCCCCGATTCGTAGCTGAGTCATTTGCTAGGATATTTCTGGGAAAGGTTCGGGGCTGAAACGTTGCGTGGACTTTCCCTTGTCAGCCATGTTGATTGTGACTTCTGAGAATTCATCATCTTGAACGGCCAACTTTCTTTTGCGAAAACCCCTTGGCTTGGGCATTGACGTTTCGATAGAATGTCTTTCAAATACCGAGACTCTCTGTGGAGCGGTCTTGGGGCAGCTACACTCTGATAATACTATCCTGATAAGCTTGATACACGGACAATGAGAATCCATTTCTCGGGTACTTCTCTTTCGAGATTTTTTCGTACCCCCAGCCTGATAGTACAACTCATTGGTATGATTACCGGAGCAACCTATCGTGTGCTGGCATGATTTTCCAAGTCTGACGTCATCGTCTTCTGACGAACATGCTTCTCTTAGGGGATATAACACCTCATTGGCGTTCTCAAGAGTCACTCGTTTAGAACCACGCCTTCGTGAGCGCGAGGCCCCGATAGGCTCTTGGATTTCAACTCACAATCTGAGGCGAGCGGTTACAGGTACTTTCTCAACATGAGAGGCTCTTAACTTTTTGGGAGGACGCGCATGACCCTCAGTCTGACAAGTTGATTGGGGTTCATTCGCTGGACCCAAGTGCTCTTTAATCGGAGTTTTGCCTTGACCTTCGTGTAAATGACCGAGACGATCTGTAATTTTCATTTTGAATCGGGATAAGTCCATGCTGTCGTGGAGCTCCACCGGAAGTGTGGGATTTGTCGGGACAGGAACAGGGGCCGTCGGAGACTCGAAAATGACCGCGGGAGGCGAAATGGGGGCAAGGCAGGCCTTGGTGGCAGTAAGTGCCAGTTTTGGTTTTCCGATGATTTCAGGTGCTGTTTTGGCCTCTTTCCTCCATACTTTGTGTAGTTTTGGTGGTTTTTGGGCCACCTCTTCCTTCTGTAGTTTCTTGGCTTCCTGCATAAGGATTTTTGCATGCGCAAGCAATACGTGACGCTTCTGAATGCGTTCCTCAAGGGTCTAACGGGTTCTTTTGACAGGGACCCACTCATCCATCGCTTGTTTGGAGGAGGAGGTGCTCGCTCGCTGTTGTAGCGCTTGGCGCTTCCTAAACCTCAGGTCCGCCTCATAGTGGATCCCATCAACTGGCTCTAAAGCCTTGGCGAGTTAGCGTGCGAGGCGCTGACGTTGCCTTTGACGTGCTCTTTTCGATAGAGTTAGCACGCCTTCAGCAGTAAACTCCTTGATCAAGAAGGGGTTCAGATCTAAAGATCCAACTTCTTCGGATATCATAGGAGCGTTGGGAGATGCAACCGCAGCAGCGATGGGGCAGAGATCATTATCTTGGGTCTTCAGATCTGAAGACCAGCGAACTTTCCTTGTGGAGGAGATCCTCTTGCGCTTCTGAGAGGAAGATGATTTGGAGGAGGAAGACATATACTCCTCATACTTCTGTTGATCGGACTCGTATTCGACCTCTTAGTCGATCGGGATGAGGATCCTTGGTTGTGACACTACAGTCTTCACAGAAAGGCCGTCGGCTCCCACTATGGTCGCCAGTTTGTTTTCGTTAAAAGTTGATGTTTTCATTATTGTCAAACCTGTTACACCGTTTATCGATTACAAGTTCAAATTGAAAGGCAAATCAATCTTTTTATAAGATCTTCTTACACAATGAAAATTAAAGATTATAACTTTGTCTAACAAAATACAATAGTAGTTTATCTCCTATTGCTTTGCGTGGGATCTTTACCTATTTCGGGGATGCGTTAGTCCGTGGATCACCGTAGATCAGATACAGTTGACAAGATTGATTAATGTTCTTGTTTCACGAAGGAAACAATCGCAGTAGCGATAATCACGACTAAGCGAGATTATGGCTCTTCTCAAGATTAAAACCAAGTTTAATCCGGAGGAAAGAGGGGGAGAGAATCTCAAACCTTTTGAATGCTTTTTCTTTATGAAAAAGGTTCGCCAAGATTCGCCAATTCTCCTCTAAAATTCGTGGTTTACTGCGCAATTCGACAGCACCTCGCCCTCTGATTTTAGATTCTCTCAAATGAAGACCCCAGGCTTCTATTTATAGGCTTTTATCGCTATGTTTTTTGATAAGATCAAATATTTTGGCGTCGTCTGCAGTTGATAACAGCCCAAGCACACTTAAGGATAGCTTCAGAATAGTTGGAGAGGTCCTTGGATGAAAGAATTCTAACAAAACATCGAAATCCACGTTTTGGGGAGTTTTGGGAGGTCAAAACACTCGTGGTGGCTCGGAGGGGGGGGGGAGCCACCATTTGGTGGCTCGCATGGGTACGAGTCACCATTTGGTGGCTCGCACTCACACGAGCCTCCTGGCCTGTTTCATTCATCTTTTTAACATTTTGGCTGTTTGCAGCTCCTTCAGTTCGCTTGTTTTGCGCTTGTTTTGCTTTTACCCGCATTTCATCGCTTCACTGACTTTTAACGATTCTCTTTATGTGTTTACCGGTGTCAGATAATTTTCCTTAACTCGGATAATGATATTCATCGTCTTTTTCTCCGTCTCGAGCTGTGTTCGGGGATCTATTTGGTAATTTTTGACGCCTACAGATACGGTAGCGTCTGAATATATGTGATGCGCTATGGCATATCATACAACATTTAAAGCCAATTTGGGGATGTCACCATACAAGCTCGTGTTTGAAAAATCTTATCATCTACCAGTAGAATTGGAACACCGAGCAATGTGGGCTGTTAAACAGTTGGATTTCAACCTAGACTCGGTAGGAAAGACCAGATTGCTCTAATTAAATGAGTTGAAAGAAATTCGAAATGATGCATATATAAACTCAAAAATTTACAAAGAGAAAATCAAGATTTTTCATGATAATTTAATTTTATGAAAAAGTTTCACTCTAGGACAAAACGTTTTACTCTACAACTCAAAATTACATTTTTTTCCTAGAAAATTAAAATCAAGATGGACAGGTCTGTTTATTGTTAATCGAGTTTTCTCACATGGAGCTGTCGAGATAGAAAATCCTAAAAATGATCATATTTTCAAAATTAATGGTCAACGTTTAAAACTATTTTTAGAATATTCTACGCTCGGAGAGGAGGAGGTGTTGGTTCTTCATAAACCATACTATTGGTAAAAAAGAAAAAGAAAAAGAAAAAAAGAAATATATATTTTTCCCTCATTTTGTTTAGACCATATATAATAATAATAATACATGGGTAGTGAGTGGATGGGGATGTGACACATTATTACCAAGCATAAAATTTGTGCTTGGTACGAAGCATACCCATATTTCTCTCTCTCTCTCTATATATATATATATATATATATATATATATATATATATATATATATATATATATATATATATATATATATATATATATATATATATATATATATATATATATATATATATATATATATATATATATATATATATATCCTCATTTTGTTTAGCACATAAATAAAATTAAAATAAAATTAAAAAATATACATATATTTAAAAAAGATTTTTTTTAAAATTTTCTTTCTTAAAAAAAATCAAATATTTTCTAGCTGATTTAAAAAAAAACTAATAAATTCAAAATTGTCATAGGCTTTGAAAAAAAATTCCAAAGCCTACATTCAATCACCTAAAAAAAAGAAAAAAAAATCATAATAACGCGTTTGGGCCGAGCGGCCCAAACTGCTTTGGGTATCAATACCCGTATCGATATGGGCATTGATACCCAGAATCAGTACCTCAAAACCCGCACCAACCACATCTTCTTCATCTGTTTTTCCTAACCCGATTTCTTTCTCTCTCAAACTTCAAAGTTCCCCACTCCATCCACACAAGATCAAGGGTAATTGGAGGTGTTTTTCTTCAATTTTTTGGGCTTCTTCTACCTCTAAACATCTCCCTATGGTATACTTTTCTCTTGATCTTGCAATTTCATTTTTTCCCCTATTGTGTGATCTAGTGGTTGAATCATGGAGGATATTGGATTATTATCATAATTGTGTAATGATTCATGTTGGAAATTGATTAATTTGTCAATTTAAAGTTTGAATTGGGGGTTTTGTGCAAAATCTAAAAATTCAATTTTGGGTTTTTTATGCAAAATCTAAAAAATTAAACTTTTAAATATTAACTTCAGTGGAGAGTGACTAATTTTCCAATAATTTCAAATTAAAGTTTGAATTTGGGGTGTTTTGTGTAAAATCCAAAATTTCAATTTTGGGTGTTTTATGTAAAATCAAAAAATTCAAACATTCGAATTTTAGTTTGAATTGGGTGTAATTATCAAATTTGAAAATATGAAAATTTGTTATAATGGAGAAGATTGGGTAATAATTGCAAATTGAGGGTGTTTTATCAAATTCAAAATTTGTAAAGTTTAGTTTATTGTTTGTCATATCAACATTCATTATTCACAAATGAAGTTATCAAAATTTTGACATTTTTGGTCCAAAAGAATAATTTCTAGGAATATTGTTGAATAACTTGAAATTAACTCATGTTGATTAATTTGTAGCTAAATTCTTTAAAAAAAAGAGATGAGAATTTTGTTGCTTTCATTAAAATATTATTTTTCTTTTCTGTAGATGCCCCCTAGAAAACGATCCTGAGCAAGTTCATCATCCTCTCAAGTTTCATCTGATAACAATATAGATAGACCCACAATCTTGGTCAGGATTGTGGGTCTAAATATTCATTTTTAGAGAGGTTTTCAGATTAGTGCATTTCAGACTTATAGATCTGCACTTGATATGTTGACCGAAGTAGGACTTCAGGGTATGACGGATAAACCCGTAGAAAAAGCCAATATTTCTTTAGTTCGTGAATTCTATACTAGATAGGAATTTGATCCAGATAGAGAATTTTTGGCTTTTTCTATAGTTAGTGGTGTTAAGGTTGTCTTTGATCTTCCCACAATTTGAGAAATTCTTGGACTTGAGGAACCACCGACTGATGTACCCGATTACTTCTAGTTAACTTCTACTTACAATCCGGTACATTAGAATATAATGATATGTCCATGGTTTTCTGTGGGAGGATCTTCACATCAGCTTTGGTTCATGAAATCTCAAACCTAGATATAGATTACTCAATCTTTTCCTGAACTTTGACCTAAAACCCACCACTGCATACACTACTATCACTACCCATGATATACTCCTGCTTTATTGGATAGCCACTGGTCGACAGTTTGGTATAGCCATGATTATATATGTGTGGATGAGATCGTAAGTGGAGGGAGTATTAGAGTGGGCCAGGACACAGTCTGGATCGCGAGTTCAGCTTATTTACCCCTATTTGATGACTAGACTCTGTGACAAATTTTCCATTCCAGTATTCGCAGAGGATAGATTAGAAGCAGGGAAGGGGTTATTAACGGATCAGACTATGAAGAGGAACATTTCAGGGCGAGATCAGTCTGGTTCTTTACATAGAGCTCCTCCCTGACACCAACCGGCTACACATGATCCCATTCGTGAGGATGCAAGGTCAGATAAATAGGATGCAGGTTCAGATAAACAATATCACCAAGTCCTTGGAATATTTGATGAGAGAGTGGCAGGGGTTGCATGGAGATACAGGTGAACTTCTACCTGAGCTTCAGAGTTTTATCACACCTCTTTAGCCTGATGATTTTCCGGGAGAGGATGAAGTTGTACCGAGTAGAGGATCTGCCACTGATGATGCGGACGTCGATCCATCTGGTGATGATCAGTGTGGGATGATTCTTTTACCCAATATTTGACTTTCATATTGGCATGTACTTATATACTGTGATATATATTGAATGTTATTGCTAGTATTTGCCTTGAGGACAATACAAAGTCTGGGTATAAGGGTGTAACCTAGTTAGCTGTTTCCTTGTATTTTGTTTCATTTTTTAGTTAGTATTTTATTTTTCTTAGTTTTAGTAACTTTTTCCATTTTTTATTTAGCACTTTCTTTTTGTTAGTTTTTAGTCAAAAAAATCATTTCTGGCAATTTAATAAAGTCAGTGCATAATTGATCTATTTGATAAATTTTAAATTTTCTAAAACCTAGTTAGTTTTCTACTCAAGTTCACCTTTTATGATAACTCTAAATTAATTTTTTAAGAAATAATTTTTAAAGTAGTATACTTCACTTAAGCCTTAACTTAGACTTTTAATTAAAATAATAAAATTTTTGCATGCTTAACTTAGAGTTGAAATTAATTTTTTAAGTTATCTTGATCTACATATTATTCAGGGTACACACACCACACACTATATATATATAGTATATATATATAATATTATATATATATATATATATATATATATATATATAATATATATATATTATATATATATATAAATATATATATATATATTATATACTATATATATATATATATATATATATATATATTATTATATATATATATATATGGAAAGCTGAATCTACGGTGACACCCTAGGCATCCAAACCTAAGGACGCGGCCCTAGGAATCCATCATTTTCTAAATTTTTTTACGATCCCGCTTCCGTTGAACTTGATCTACACGCTTCTTAACCCAAACACCACCAATTTTGGGGTGAACCGTTTGTGTTTTGATCATTCGCTTGCAGCCGCTGCAAAAATCATCTATTCATATCAAAACCGTTTAAAATTACAGCGAAGTATACAAGGGTCAAAAACACGACGGTTCACCCCAAAATTGGCGTGTGTGGCGGTTTAAGACGTGTTAGATCAAGATTTAACGGAGCGGATCGTATAAAAAAAAAAGAGGAAATGATGTTGATTTTTAGCCGACCGCGTCCTTTAGGTGGGCAGCCTAGGGCTGTCAACCTATATATTCACTTTTCTCTCTCTCTCTCTCTCTCTCTCTCTCTCTTCTCTCTATTATTTATATATATATTATATATATACTAATATATATATATATATATATATATATATATATATTATAATTATATAGTATATATAACCCTCTTGAATTCAAGATGATTTTATCTTATAAAGCCTAAATTGACTGAGTAATTAAGCCCAAGGAGTATTTCCATACTTAATAACCTAAGCCCAATTAGATTGGGATTCATTGACCAAAAACTCGTTAAATGATCACTTAGAAAGCCTAATAAAGTAAAAAAAATCATTAAGAAATAAATAGTAAAAAAATTGTACTAACAATGTTTTTATATATATATCTATAGTTATATTTGTATATATGGTCTTGAAAAATGATTTTTTTAAGAGACTTGAAAATTGTTTAAAACAAAGAGTTAGCATGTTCTTTTCAAAGATTTTAATTGAATTTTTTAAGTCAGACTTGATTTTGTATAGCTAGAATGAAAAGATTTTCTAGGAGATTTATCTTAGAGTTATATATAAAAATAATTTCTTGAGTAATAACTAGATTCAAGTAGAATGTTTAAATATATTAAGTAAATTAATTATTCACTAACTTCTTTGAATTGGCAAAATAATCAAATTTTATGGGTATATTCACTACAAACCCCCACGAGACTACAACTCGTCCTCTAGGGTAACCTAGAGGTTTAAAGACTAGTTGTATACGCTAAATACAACTGCGATTCTTGTAAAAGTGAGTTAGAATTTTTAATTTTTTATTTTCTAGAGGACTAGCAAAAGTTTAGGTATAGGGATATTTGATAATCATATTTTTATTATAATTTTATACCATTATTATCTATTTTACATGAATAAATATACTGTTAATAATTTTTTTATCTTAATTTGCAGGTTAATAAAAAAATAATGAGTAAACACCCAAGATCTCATCTTTCAACAACGCCTAAGATAAGAATCAGCAAAATAAATGAAAAAAGGCTGGCTATGGATAGCGGTATCGATACCCCTATCGATACCCATATCGATAGCGGAATCGATACCTGTATCGATACCGTTATCAGTACGTGTTCACTGTAGCGGAATTAAGGGCTAAAATGGATTAGCTTGGGGATCAAGTTTAATCCAAGGGCTTTAATTCATTGATGTAGACTATAAATAGGGGTAGGGAGTGAGGGGTTGAGGGTGTGAAAAATCTTGTAAAAGGAGTGAGGGGTTGAGGAAGTGAAAAATTTTATAACTCTATTTGGAGAGGAGAGTTATTCTTAATTGAGAATACCTTCTAAATTTATAACTTTTGTTGTAATTAATAAAAGATTTTTTTCACCTCTTCATATTTTTCTTCTCTTTATTTGATGATGATGAAGATGAAGATGAAAATGATGATCAATTTGAAGGTTTGCTTTCATGAGGCTAACCCCTCTTGTATTGTAAAATTTCTCCTTTATTTTTATTTTTCTTTTATTTTCTTCTTACTTTAGTAGTTAGATTTACATTAATGCCTTATAGAGTAGATTACATTCATGTCTTTATTTCTCATTATTGTCTTGCACTTTTAATTTGTAAAGTAAACTTATTTTCTCGCATAATCTAGATTTTTATTTATGTTCTTTTTTTATAATTTAGTTAGATTTATTTCTATGTTCATAGTGTAGATTTCTTTGTTCTCATTTCTCTTCTTTGTAATTAGTTTTTATTCTCATTCTCTCTTTTTTATTTCATTTCTTGTTGTTATTTCTTAAGATGTGGAACTAATTCTTGTAGGAATCCTAGAATAGTATATATGAAACTAGCCTAAATTCTTTTATTGTGTGAATTATTCTCTTGCACTTAAAATGATCATGTGTAGGATAATCAACTAGAGAACTAATTGGTTGAAGAAGAATTTGACAATCTATGTTTATCTTGAGTGGTTTGATATGTTATGCTTATGAATTCTAGAATTACTATCTAGTTGTTGTTCTTTCATGAATATTAATTTTGTTTAGATGGTAATTTGATAGTTTATACTTTTCTGAATTGGTTTTATAGTCTATGCTTAGTAAGTGTAAAGTAAAATGTGATACAAAAGGATAGTTCATAATTTATAATTGAAATTAGCTAGTGGATTCAATTCTAGATTCCTCATATCTTTAATTGAATCATTCATCTTACTTTCTTGAGTTTTCTTTTTATTCTTGCTTTTTCATTATATTCTTTCCTCTTTATTTTCTTTGATTCCTTTCTCTCCTCTTAGTCTCATTTTATTGTTATTTACATATATTCACAACATTCCGCATATCTCTTCACAATCACATGCAATCATCACTCCTAATTGTCACACACACAACATAAGAACCGATTCTAATTATCTCCTACTAACACCTTACTCGTGTGATTGATAACTTTTATACTATAACTTAATAGTTGTACACTTGCAACTTTTGGATATCATTTTGAACCCATCAAATCCATACATGGTTAAAATATTTTTAATTATTTTATGCCATTTCTGTTAAAATCCAATTATATGTGAGTTTATCTCACTTGAGTTTGGTTAAATAAATCTATTGCCTCATCCCTATGTCATGAGGTTCAATAATCCAGCAAGTGGTTGAACATCATGAAAAATTAGAAAAAATATATAATATTATGTAAACATGATTATTAACATATGTTCAACTTATATGAACTACGGTCTTAAGAACATTCTCTTTATTAGAATCTTAGTTATAAGTTTAGAACTATTTGTTTTCATACGTTCTTAGTAAAATTTATTTTGAATAATATATATGTATATCCGAAAATATCAAGTAATATAAATTATGCACCCTTTTAAAGTATTTTTTTATTTAAAATTTCTTATAATTTATGTATATAAATTTAAAAATAACTTGTTAATGAATTCTAATTCACACTTCAATTTCCAAGAACTTTCCCTGAAGCTTTAGTGTGCCTTATTTCTAAAAATAATGATAATTATGTTGGAAAATAATTGTTTTTCTTAAATCCCTTTCCAAGTAGTTTAGCTAACAAACCAATAGCTTATCGGTTATTTTGATCTCATGGGTTTCCCTAAAGGAACATATCTTTGTTTATGTATAATTCCTTTTCAGGCAATAAACTTATTTAATTTCGCCCACAACAGACAATGGAGGTCAAAAGTTCGAACCTCGGGGTTTTTTTCGGATTTGGATCCTCTCCACTACAAAAAAGTAGTGGAGAGACCACTGCTTTTAATCTTAATCGTTGATTATTTAGTAGGCGGTTATGATACAATCTAAATCTAACACTTACCATACCCCCGTGTATTGCACTCATTCCTAATTTGCACTAAAAGAAAAAATCACAACCATTAACTAGATAATCAATGACTGTGATTATGTAGTGGTCCATCCACTGTTTTTTTTGTAGTGGAGAGGATCCGAATCCGTTTTTTTCAGAGACAAGTCTAGTTTGGGTCGGTTTTCGAACTCAAATTCAACCGGTTGGGCTCCATTACCAAATACGAAACCCATTTGACCCATTTTTGACACTAAACAATTATATTACATATTTATTCGCCCCTCCTTTTGTTAAGATAAGTGAAGATAGGTCATTTGATACAAGATGTGTTTGATTATCAAATGTCATGTTTGATCACCTAGTGATATTAAATATGGTGGATTGTGCATGAAGACAACTTCCATAAAAATATGATTCATAATCGTGCTATCATAGCATGGCTATACCTTCCATATCAATATCCCAGTGTGAGCATTTTCTCTTAATTGTTACTATTATTATAGTAGCATTAATTAGATGATGTACCCATCTTGAATTAGACATGTTCTGGATCACGATTATTTTTCATAGTTTTACGAAAATTGTTCTATTATAACTCAGTGGTTAGTGCACAACATTTCATGTACAGTCACATAAAATAAAAAGTTAAATATGGAGTTTAATAAAGGGGAATTGGATTGAGAATATATAGTGATATAAGTGGGCTCATGCGTATTCTTGATATTCTGAGTTATATAAAAGTTCCAAGGGCCAATACTTAACTAGAAACCGTTCCTAGGACGGTTTACGGGAACCCAATTTATATACATAAAAATATTCTTCTCTAATTCAAATAACATCTAAAATAATAATAATGTGCTTGTGTGTTGTGTGATAGACTTTATCTTGACATCTACGGTTAGTATTTCTTTTATCACCTTTAATTGAGATTTTATCTTTTCTATTGTGCACAGCGGAAATTTCGGCAGTACCTCCGTACGCAAGGTGCACAACAAGAGATTAGATCACAACGAAGTTCTTGTTTCTCTAAGGAAACAAGAACAAAAAATCAGATATCTTTTTAATGTGAGATATCAGCTCTTCCTCTCGTCAGCTGTAGGACTGCGCGTCGAGGGAACCTACAAGCTATTACAAATCACGGCAAGAACACAAATTTTACGTGGTTCGGCAAATTGCCTACGTCCACGGGGCAAGGAGGGGGGAGATCTACTATTAGAGGGAGAGATACAACTGGGGTTTACAATCTCACAATCTAAACCCTCACACAAACTCTCAGATCCCTCACACAAATATCTCTCTCAAAAGGGGATGCACAAAACCCTAACACAGCGAAACAGCAGCTGCCGTTTTTTTTTCTTTTGCACCTGTACGCCACACGAGCTCTCTGCCGTCCTTGCACTTTTCTGCAACCGCTAATTGCACAAACCGCCCAACCTTGCTTGACATTAACCTAGGGAATCACAACTATTTATAAGTGAAGCAGAGACAAAAAACTCGGGTGGGCCGTGGGTTTATATATTCGCTGCTAATCTCCTTCACGTGTTCACGTGGTGGTGTGGCCCACCTCACCTCACGTCCCTTTCATTCACAATTCTCCACCTCGGTGAAGTTTCTTCCAAAACTGAGCCGACACCAACCAAACCAAATGTCCCACTCATTCGACAACAAGTCGAGGACCCGAACGAGAGTCCAAATAATCTCACCCCCATCAACTAATCCAAACCGGCTGAATCAAACATGACTGACTACGTATCCTCTTGCCCAAGGAATCAAGCCGAACGTAGTTCACCCAACGGCCTACAAAGGCCTCAACACCGAAGAATGTTCAAAAGCTCCAAACAATGACCAAACTTCACTCCTGAAACAACTTTGGTCAACATATTCGCAGGGTTGTCCTTCGTGTGGATCTTCTCTAATATGACGTCTCCTTCATCCAAAACGTCAAGAACAAAATGGAATCTGACATCGATATGCTTCGTGCGTGCATGATAAACTTGGTTCTTCGTCAAATAGATAGCTGACATGCTATCACAATATACCCGAAGGGTCTCCTGTGCATTCCCCAAGTTCTCCAATAATCCCTGCAACCACAAAGCCTCCTTCACAGCTTCAGTCAACGCCATATACTCTGCCTCCATAGTGGAGAGAGCCACAGTAGACTGAAGTATGCATCTCCAACACACCGGTGCTCCTGCTAGTGTAAACATGTATCCGCTAGTAGACTGACGCTTGTCCAGATCCCCCGCATAATCAGAATCCACGTAACCAATACAATCCTGCCTGTTCTTCTCATTCTTCTAAAATATCAAACCAACATCCACGGTACCTTTGATATACCGTAGAATCCACTTCACGGCCTCCCAATGACCCTTCCCGGGGTCGTGCATGTATCTGGATACCATGCTCACGGCCTGTGATAAATCTGGCCTTGTACCCACCATCGCATACATCAAGCTACCCACAGCATTGGCATATGGAACTTTGGACATGTATTCCCGGTCCTCAACTGAAACAGGTGACATCTTAGCTGATAGCTTAAAGTGGGGAGCCAATGGAGTACTCACCGCCTTGGCATTGCCATCATAACTGAATTTCTTCAGCATCTTCTGCAAGTAACTCCTCTGTGTCAACTTCCCTGTCTCTCTCGATCTCCATACCCAATATCTTCTTTGCTTCTCCAAGATCCTTCATCTCAAATTCGGAACACAGCTCTTTTTTTAACTTTCTAATAGCTGAAGTATTCCTGGATGCTATGAGCATATCGTCAACATATAACAGCAAATAGATATACTCACCATTCTGTAGCTTGTGCATATAAACACACGGTTCATATGGGCTCCTCGTGTACCCTCGACCAATAATAAAGCCGTCGAATCTCTTGTACCATTGTTGCGGCGATTGCTTCAATCCGTAAAGAGACTTCTTCAGCTTGCATACCAATTCTTCCTTTCCTGCAGCTTTGAACCCCATAGGTTGTGTCATGTAGATCTCCTCTTCTAAATCCCCATGTAGAAAGGCTGTTTTAACATCCATCTGGACCAAATCCAAATCCAGCTGTGCCACCAATGCCAATAAAATACGAATCGACGAATGCTTCACAACAGGTGAAAATACCTCATTGTAATCAACGCCCTCTAGCTGTGCATATCCCTTGGCAACCAATCTGGCTTTGAATCTAATTTCCCCAATAGAAGATCCCTCTTTCTTTGCATACACCCACTTGCATCCAATAGCCTTCTTACCTTTCGGTAGCTTTGCAAGTTCCCAAGTGTCGTTCTTATGAAGAGACTGCATCTCTTCCTCCATGGCTTCCCTCCACCTATTCGAATCAGAGCTTGACTCTGCTTCCTTGAATGTAAAAGGAACCAAATCATCAACGACTTCTGCTGATAAAGCATATGCAACCATGACATCGTTATATCTAGCTGGCCGACGAATGTTTCTTCTTGGTCTATTAGCTGCAATGGACTCCTGAACATGACCATGTTCCTGAGTACCAACATCCACTGTATCCTCTAAATGCCCGGCTGTCTTCTCATCTCCTCCCAGTGTCACCTATGTAGGAGGCTCAATGGATACAATGCTATCTGGAGTGGGTGGAGTCACATCATCCTCCACCTGCTGCGATATCTCCTGAATCTGGTCTTCCTCCACCTGCTGAGGAACTTGAGGCTTCATCATGTACATCGAATGTGACATCTCTGCTACTAACTATCTTCTTGTCTTGTGGATCCTATAACTTGAAGCCTTTAACTCCATCTCTAAATCCCACAAAGACTGCTTTCCTCGCCCTCGGATTCAATTTAGCATCATTGACATGGTAATAAGCTGGACACCTAAATATCCGAAGCAACTCATAGTCACTAGCTACCGAACCAGACCAACGCTCAACGAGACAGTCTTCCCTTTGTATCGCAGAGTGCCCGCAACTATTCACGCAGATGGCCGGCATAAACCAACCGCTTCGGCCCCAAAGGATCTGACAATACCACTCTGCGTCATCATTACATCGCACTTACCCAGCAATGTACGGGTCAATCCTTCTCGCCCCCATCATTGTTGCGGTGTCTCACGTAACCGTGAAGTTGTCGATCTAAATGCCTGTGATCCGACAAACTACAGAAAACGGATCACTCTTATACCTCCTCCACCGTTATCTGAACGTAGAGTCTTCACCATTCTACCTGTCTGCAGCTCCACTTTCTGTTTTCCACTCCACAAAAATATCAGGACTGATGTTATGGCTTCATCGGTATACCCAATTCCTCCTAGAATCAGGCATCAATTGAAGGACAAATAAGTTGCCCCACCGAAGTGATGTGTGCTTGGAAGGCCCCAAACATCTGTGTGAACTATAGTCCAATAACCTTAGATTGTGATATACGGTGCCGAATATCACTCTTTGTCTTCTTCCAAGTATGCAAGTTTCACACAGCTCCATCTTGCAGGTCTCGCAACCCTCTCAATAGCCCTGCCTATCGCAATACCTGGGCAGGGACTTAATCACACAGATGTGTCCCAAATCTCATATGCACATAAAGCTGTAGCATCTTCTTCTGTGTAATAGAGACTGCCAACCCCCTGTTACCTGTCTTGCCCTTCAAGTAGTAAGGTTGTATTTTCCTGACACCTCGCATCACACATGGACCCTTTGTGACTCTCAGAGTTCCGCATTCTCCAAGATCACCTTATAGCCAGCTGCCTCAAAGTTCCAAGCGAAATGATATTCTTCGTCAATTTAGGAACGAATCTCACTTCCTTCAGCTCCCGAATCACCCCGTCACACATTCGGATCCGTACTGTACCAATACCACCAATAGGGCATGTGTGATCATTACCCATGAGTACGACATCCCCTCTTTCCAACTCCTCAAAGCTGGAGAACCAATCCCTCCTAGGGCAAATATGGTATGTAGCACCAGAATCCATCATCCACTCCGTAGAGTCAGCGTAACAAACTGACGGTAATGCAGAGCAAGAATAGCCTGAAGAATCCGTATCTGAATTGTCGTCACTAGCCTTGACAACATTCACTTCCGAAGCTTGTACAACTTTCCCTTTATTCTTCCCAGCTTTGTCTTTCAACTTTGGGCAGTCGTTCTTCCAATGTCCTTCTTCTTTGCAAAAGCGACATTGATTCCTACCAATATTTCTATGGCCACCTCTTGACTTCGATCTTGAGCGATCACCTGGACGACGGTTTGGACCACGGCCTCGAACTGCTAATGCATCTCCCGATGCCTTCTCGGAGGGTTTGCCATCACGCTTCCTCAACTCATAATTCACCAAAGCTGAGGTCACCTCCTTGTAGCTAACCGTAGTTCTTCCATTTAT
>NC_033794.1:105854571-105869424 GCF_001876935.1 Asparagus officinalis | reverse complement strand
TGTACACTTAACACGATTTTTGATGTTTTCTATCATATAAATAATTTTTTATCAAACGTTGTTACAATAACTTTTATCTCATGTTTACAGTTCTTTCGTACTTCATTATATACATATAATACATGCAAAATATATAAATACATGTTTACAAGCTCTATGTCAATTTTCATGTTCTTGAAAAACAGGTTTTCTGAACACTTTTCAAAAACAGGGAGTTTTCACAAACAAAAATTGATTTTTAAAAGAGTACTTTTCAAACACATTTATTTCATCATTTAGAAACTTTCCTCAAAGTTTCACTATTTTTGGATTTGAATTGATATTTTTTATGAATTTTCAAAACTACCCCAAAACCTGTCAATATGCAAATATCAGTTTTCGGTCGACCGGTCCGGTCGACCGACAGTTGTTTTCTGAGCTCATGCTCGCGGTCGACCGGACCGGTCGACCAAGAGAATATCCGGTCGACCAAAAATTCCGTCGGTCGACCGCCAGCTCTAAACCCTCTACAACTAAGAAATCTAAGTTTGGTGTTTAACAAAATATTAATTGTGTTTAAGAGCTGTTTAAAGTTGATTTCATCAATCTGTTTTCAAGAGAAGTTTTTCTACAACAAGAAGTGGCATTCAATCCTATTGGAATCATCTCTACTGTTCTTCTTGTTTGAGAAGTCTTCTAAACTCTTTTATAGCTTATTATTTCATTTTCATTTCATTTAGCTATATCTATTGAGTTTCATTCACTGTTATCACACACACTTATTGAGCTTAATATTTTCATACTATATAGTGTGGGTTGTGGGGTGTGATTTAGTGAGTGTGAGCTTCATTGAGTTCTCACTTGTTATTTGAGAACAAATCATTGTATTTAACTTTTATTTGTGAGAATTACTTGTAATACACTTGTACACCGAGAGAAGTGTGAGGCGAGACACGGGGTCAAATCCAATAGGAGTGGCGTCGATTGACGAACCTAGGGAGAGATTGTAATCGAGCACTTGAGGAGGAGGACACGGGGTAGGTTCCTACACTTAGTGTGTAAAGTGTGATTGCATAGTGTTTGTGTAGTGTGAGAGTTTTCGGTGATCTTGTAAACCGAGTGTGTAGAAGTTTTGGCTTCCAAACTGGATTGTGATAGTGGATATCTCCTCGAGGTGAGGAGCGGGGACGTAGGTCATGGTGACTAAACCTCGTAAACATATCGTGTGTTTGTGTCTTGCTTAGTGTATTTTTTATTCATCATTATTGTTCATATCCATATCATATTTCTTCTTGCAAGATCAAATTGATCAACATAATTTTAATTCGATTTTAATTAGGATTAGATTAGCATAAGATCCTAATCACCCCCCTCTAGGGTCTAACATGATTGATTCACCAGAGGTTGAGATACAGGATGATTTGGCTACTGTAGAGATTTTAGTATGCATTCTTGCTAGAGAGAATAAAAAGTTTAGAAAAAAGTCATTCCATTAGTGAAAGTTTAGTGGAACCGGCAAAGAGCCAAAGAGATTTCTTGGGAGCGCGAGGAGAATGTTCGTCGCGACTACCCACACCTGTTTGAACAGGTGAGGTCGATATTTAAAAGTGCTTATACGCATTGAAATATTTGATTATATGTGTTGTTTAGTCACATTTATATTTAACTCTAGAATGGGTCATTCGACACTTAGCTCTTAATTATTCGGAACATATGATATATATATATATGGGGGTTCCTTGTTTGGATTTTTCACCTGACGTACTAGTTCCGTCTAATTAGGGGTTAAGTGAGAATTTACTCATTTTAGATTGTTAAGTTTAAATGTTGCTTATATTTCAAATCGGGAGATTAATGATATGAGATGTGTACGTGAGGGTTTTCTTGTTTGGATTATCCCCTTTTTGTGCTTTTCTCGTATTATTAATCTCTACCATGTGATTGCGGAATTTTGAGGATGAAATTCTTTTAAGGGGAGGTGAATGTAAAACCCTAAAAATTTAAGTTAAGATAATTAATATGAGATTAATTATGATTCATGGATATTTATTTTGATAAATATACTTAAATAGGGTATGAGTATGATACCATATGTTTTGAATATGAACAAGTTCATACATGAGAAAGAAAAGAGTCGAAACGCGCATAATGGCCAAATATGTGTAACTGGAAAATTCCGGTCCGGTCGACCGCCGCTATTGTCCACACTGCGGTCGACCGTCACGGTCGACCGCGAAACCTGTAGAAAGTCAGATTCATGTTTTGAGGTTGTTTTGGTTTTCTAAAGCCCATATCCGTTTTCTGATATATAGATATCATATGTTCACGATATTTTTAGTTTTCTAAGAACCCTAACAGCCGCCAAAACCCCTTTAAACCCTAATTTTGATTCTGGGAGAAGACTGGAGGCTTTCAAGTGGATTTTCGCGTGTTTTTTTTGGTGTTTGGATTATAGATCTTCCTTGGCTTGGCTTCTTAAACATTTTTCTACAAACCCCAGGCGAGTTCATCTCTGCTAATCCACCTCCTAGTTTTTAAAATGTTTTTAAAGAGTTTCTAATATGTTTTGTAGAGGTAAATTGACTAGTTTATGAATAAAAGATAATTCTTTTGGATTATATGTATAAAGACTAGGTCTCTATATGTTAAAAAGTTTGAGAATGAATTTACAGAAGTATGTAAGATCTGAAAATGATTTAAAACATGGTTTAATCTGAAGAAAGATGATTTGTTCTTCGTTTTGAGTTTTTATGCATGACTTAGGGTTTTGAATATAAATTTTATGCAAATAATCATGCTATATATGTTGAGTTTGTTTACAGAAGTTTTTATCTACTGTAGATATGCTCTCATGTAAGTTTTATGTTGTTTTAATCATGTTTGAATCACCTAAACACAGCGTGAACACGACACACACAACCAGATTAAGAATCTGGAATATCAGCCCACGGTCGATCGCGCCATAGAGACGATCAACCATGTGTAGGACAGAGGCCTGAGTAGGCTTTTGAACCTGATTCAATATTTATGAGTTGTATAACACCTGAGATGTCAGTGAACACCAGTTATGAACACGTACACCGAGATATGTGCACGTATGTTTAGAATATGTGGTGCTAACATATTTTTGTCCTAATTTAAGTTGATAAATACGAAGAGCATAGCATATTTCATTGTATTTCAGAATAGGGAGATAAAACCTATTTCTGCAGGGCGATTGAGTAAGAGTATTATAAAAGTATTATCATTCCATTGTATTCTGGAATAGGGAGATGGACTTATTTCTGCAGGGCGATTGAGTAAGAGTATTACAAAAGTATCGTTATTTCATTGTATTCCGGGATAGGGAGATAAAACCTATTGCCGTAGAGCGATTGAGTAATAATATTACAAAAGTTTCATTATTGCATAAGGAGATACACATATATAAGTATTATTTATCGTATTTTGCTTTCATATTGGTTTCGCGCGAGTAGGGTATTTCCTTTAAGATCGTGGCTTACATGACATGGCTTATGATTGATTTTTTGTTCTGGATGAGATCCCTCTTATGTTAGAGTTGTCTACCCGAGTGTAATTGAGATGAGATATTTATTCTACATGTTTGAGATTTGAAGTGTTTTCCTTTTGGTTTATTGCTTTTATTCATAGGGTTTGGAGTTAGTATTTAGGGAGTCACAATTTAAGATGGTATATACATAAGGGTTTCCTTGTTTGGATTATTTCACTCGACGTACTAACTCTCGTGTTGTGATTTCATAAATATTAACTTCCAGTTAGAATTTTATGAATGATTTCATATGTATATGTACTAACTCTATTTTCTATATACCCCTACCCCTTTCCTTGCGGAGAGATGGAGATGATCTCGCTATATTGTTTTGACGCTCGTTGTTTTCCCCCATTTCAGGCAGCGAGTCAGGTGCACGGACAACCGTAGGTTGATGGGATTTCCTCATAAATTCCATCTAGCTATTTACTTTTTAGTTGTTATTTCAAAACTCCATAGTTAGTTGTTTATGTTCAGATTCTAGACTTGTATTTCATTTTGTAAAGGTTGAGAGCCATAGTGATATTTTATTTGACTCATTGTACTTGAGGTTTATTTCAGACTCAGAGGTATTTCTACTCTATTTTAGTTAGGCTCACTGATGATTATTCTCATGCTTCCTCTGTATATATTTGGCTTTACTCTATTTATTTTATTTTCCTGTCTGTACCTTCACCTATTTGCTGTTTCCACTCTAGAGATAGTAATTATGCTGGTGAAACATGTCGTAGCATGGTGTTTGGTGTTTGGCAGGTTTGACATTCTGGATTTTACCTTGGACTGCAGCCTCGTACGAAACCTGGGGCGTCACAGTATCGATCAAGTAACACGTGACTTTGGACTTTAAATCACCAAGTTGGCATTTCACTCGGATTTTACCCAATGGTCTAGACCCACTAATATTGAATCCGTAGATGACGCTGCTTGTCGAAGATAATCTGCTTGTAAGTATCCTAAAATTGTACATTAGTCAGAGCGGCATGATGCTAACAGCGGAACCCGGATTGACTTGGATCCGGTTGACAACACTGGAGCCTATGTATCCGGTGAAGTACAAAGACCTATCATGCTTTGAGTTTCTGACTTGCATGTCATCTTTGGTGAACGTTATACAATGGAATTGCTTGGCCACCAAATCGCAATGTTGAATTGGTGGTTTTGTGTCTTTGGGAGTTGGTTTGATGTGAGTGAGGAACACGTCGGCATCAGCCAGTGCTTCTTGCAAGGCTTCCCTCGTGTCTTTAGAGAGACGTAACAATTCATATAGGGTTATTTTCACTAGGATGTTAGCTAGCTGGGTCATAACATCAAAGCGGTATGGTGTGCTTGAACTCCTTGGTTTATCTCTCCTAATCGGGCGATTGAATCGAGACTGCTTCTGGTTCTGAACATCCTGGTGTTAGGGTTCTTTACCTTTCTACTTATTAGCTGATTATTGCTGGGATTTTCCTTTAGGTGCAGGGGAGTTGTAGCCACCCCCAGCTCCGACAACTTTTTAGCATTGGGATTAAGGCTTCAAGATACTCGTATTGGTATTCGTTCCCACCCCTAGTAGCGAAAACTTCTTGTTCTTCCTCATAGAGTGATAAAGTAGGGATACCTTCATTATCTTTTTCAAGAATTGTCATAGCAGGACAACAAAATTTCTCCCTAATTTTGGACTTCTTCTTAGATAAGGAACTTTCCAATTGCTCATTAGCAGGACAACAAAATTTCTCCCTAATTTTGGACTTCTTCTTAGATAAGGAACTTTCCAATTGCTCATTATTGAGCAAATCTGGATGGACCCAAAGAATTTCGCCACTAGGAGTCATATGCTGTACAAGTCCCTTCTAGCATTGCCTGTGAGGATCATCGTTAATAGTTTTTACCTTCACTTTTGATACAGGCTCTGGTTGAAATCATGAGGAAGGGACCGAGCCAAAGCTGATAGAAACCGTATTTGCACCCACCTTCTTTTCCTTGGGCTATTTTTAAGTGATGATACCTACATCGATTAGGGCTTGAATTTTATCTTTAAGAGCGTAGCACGTCTTTATGGAATGATGGACTGCTCTGTGGAACATGTAGTATCGCGGATATGTAGTCTTCTTGGCTCCCGTCCAAGGAAAGGTTGTTATGGCATGTTTGGAGAATGAATTCCTCCGTGATCGTATCTCGGCAATTCATCCCCTTATTCTATAAGCGCTTAACAAAGTTCTGAACCAACTCTCCGTCTTTCTGCTTCTCATCAAAGAGTGTTCCAATTGACACTTCAGTGTCATCATCGAAGAAGTTGGTGAGAAACATGCTCTCTATGTCATCCCAGCTATTGATACTCCCCGGCTTAAGACGGTGGTACTAGTCGTAGGCGGCCGCATGAAGGGTTCCCACGAATGATCGTACCATCAGAGGTTTATTGCCTAAAATGACCCCTAGGTAGGACTTGAAGTAAATCAAGTGTTTAGTGGGCGAACCTCTTCCGTCAAACGACGTGATGTTAATCAAGTTGAACTTTGTTGGATACGAAATTGATTCCTACTTCCTCGGATAAGGACGTGGAATACCAATCTTCTTTACTTCTTGCAGCAGACATTAAAGCATTGATCTTGCTTTTGAGGTCTTTCATCTTAAGATCTTCGCTCGTATCTTTCTTTGAGAGATCCTGTGGAGAAACGACGTAGTCATTTTTTGTATTGTTATCATGCGAGGGACCACCCCTAGCATTGTTGTCAATAGGAGGTGTATCCATATTAATATTCTCGTCCACTTTCCAATCACCATCAACTTGGTTGGGATGATTGTGATGGCTGGACTCTCCCTACGCTAGATGTTGTATCATTGCAGAATAAGCGTCTAACATTTCGTCATCTGAAGATAGTCCTTTTTGCATTCTTTGATAATCCCTTTGTCTAATGGTTCCCAATTACAATCAGGTCATACGCTGGGATACTGCTAAAAACTGTTCTGGACTAAAGCGTAGTGTCAACTTCCCTTTACCGGTCATGTTGATAGACACTTATAGAAATTCATCGTCTTGAACGGCTGGCTTTGTTTTGCGGAAACGCCTTGGCTTGGGCCTTAACATTTCGATAGAAAGTATTTTAAATACTGAGACCCTCTGTGGAGCGGTCTTCGGACAGCTACACTCTATTAATACTGTCCTGATGAGCTTGGTACATGGACAGTGAGAATTCGTTTCCCAGGTATTTCTCTTTCGAGATTTGTTCGTACCCCCATTCTGATAGTACAACTCATTGATATGATTACCGGAGCAACTTAACATGTGCAGGTATGATTTTCCAAGTCTAACATGGTCATCTTCTTACGAACACGCTTCCCTTTGGGGATATAACACCTCATTGGCGTTCTCAAGAGTCACTCATTTGGAACCATGCCTTTGTGAGCGCGAGACCCCAACGGGCTCTTGGATTTCAACTTGCAATCCAAGGAGAGTGGTTACAGGTACTTCTCAGCATGAGAGACCCTTGACTTATTGGGAGGACGCGTACGACCCCCAGTCTAACGAGTTGTTTGGGATTCATTTGCCGGACCCAAGCATTCTTTAATCGAAGTTTTGTCTTGATCTTTGTGCAACTGACCGAGATGATCTATAATCTTCATTTTTAATCGGGATAAGTTCACGCTGTCGTGAAGCTTCAACGGAGTTGTGGGATTTGTCAGGACGGGAACAGGGGTAGTCGGAGACTCGAAAAAGACCACGGGAGGCGAAACAGGAGCTAGGCAAGCCTTGGTGGCTCAGGGCTGGCGTGAGCCAGCATTTGGTGCTCGCCTGGTCGAGGCCAACAGTTAATAGCTGCAGGTCCGGCCGAGCCAGCGCTTGTAGTATGGCTGGGTTCGGCCGAGCGCAGCAGCTGGTAGTTCGATTTATTCGGGCCTTGTTTTAGCCTTTGGCTTTTATACTTTGCGTAGTTTTGGTAGTTTTTAGGCTACCTCTTCTTTCTGTAGTTTCTTAACTTCCTATATAAGGATTTTTGCATGCGCAAGCAATATGCTATGCTTCTAAATGCGATCCTCAAGGGTTGGACAGGTCCTTTTGATGCAGACCTACTCATCCATTACTGGTTTTGAGGAGGAGGTGTTCGCTCGCTGTTGTGGCGTTTGGCACTTCCTAAACCTCAGGTCTACCTCATAGCGCATCCCGTCAACTGGCTCCAAAGCCTTGGTGAGTTATCGTGCAAGGCGCTGGTATTGCCTTTAACATGATCTCTTTGATAGAGTTAGCACACCTTTAGTAGTAAGCTCCTTGGCCAAGGAGGGGTTCAGATCTGAAGATCCAACTCCTTCAGACATCATAGGAGCGTTAGGAGATGCAACTACAGCAACGATGGGGCAGGGTTATCATCTTGGGTCTTCAGATCTGAAGACCAGCGAATGTTCCTTGTGGAGGAGATCCTCTTGCTCTTATGTGGGGAAGGTGATCTGGAGGAGGAAGACATGTACTCCTCATACTTCTATTGGTCGAACTCGTATTCAACCTCTTCATCAACTAGGATTAGGATCCTTGGTTACGACACTACAGCCATCACAGAAAGGCCGTCGACTCCCACTATGGTTGCTAGTTTGTTTTTGTCAAAAGTTATCACTTTCATTATTGTCAAACCTGTTACACCGTTTATTGATTACAAGTTCAAATAAAACGCAACAGTAGTTTATCTCCTATTGCTTTGTGTGGGATCTTTGCCTGTACCGGGGACGCGTTAGTCCGTGAACTGCCACGGATCAGTTCCGATTGATAAGTTTAATTATGCTCTTGTTTCACGAAGAAAACAATCGCAACAGCGACAATCACGACCAAGCAAGATTGTGGCTCTTCTCAAGATCAAAACAAAGTTTGATCCGGAGGAAAGAGGGGGAGAGAATCTTAAATCTTTCGAAGGCTTTTTTTATGAAAAAGTTAGCCAAGATCTGCAATTCTCCTCTGAAATTCATGGTTTACTGTTCAATTCAACAATACCTCGACCTCAGATTTCATATCCTCTCTAATGAAGACCATGGGCTTCTATTTATAGGCTTTTGTTGCCATGTTTTCTGATAAGATTTAATGATTTGACATCATCTGTAGAAAATAACTGCTCAACCACACTTAGAGATAACTTCAAAATAGTTGGGAGGTCCTGGAATGAAGGAATCCTTAAAAAATATCAAAATCTGCGTTTTGGGAGGTTTTGGGTGATCAGGATACCCGTGGTAGCTCGGAGCTGTTCGAGCCACTATTTGGTGGCTCACACGGGTGCGAGCCACCATTTGTTGACTCACACTTATGCGAGCCTCGTGGCCAACTTAGTCCGTCTTTTTGACTTTCTGGCTATTTGTAGCCCCTTTAGTTCGCTTGCTTTGCCCCTTTCGTGCGTTTCTGTGCTTCGTTGACTTGCGCGCTTTACCGATTCGCTTCATGCGTTTATCAGCGTCGGATAATCTTCTTTGACTCGGATACTGATGTTCATCATCTTCTCTTTGTCTCGAATTATGTTCAGGGACTTACAGGAAATGTTTAATGCCTACAGAGGTGAGTGATAGTGAACTCTCTGAGAAGGCATCAGTAGATGCATTGGCAGTAAGAGGCCGTAGTCCAAACCACCGTCAATTTAATTGCTCAAAATTGAAGCTAAGAGGTGGCCATTAAAGTGTTGGTAGGAATCAATGTGCTTTCTGCAAAGAAGACGGATATTAGAAGAATGAATGTCTAAAGTTGAAGGATAGAGCCGGGAAGAAAAAATGAAAAGCTGTACAAGCTTCAGAGGTGAATGTTGCCAAAGCTAGTGGTGACAATTCAGATTTGGATTCTTCGGGCTATTCATGTCCTACATTACCGTCAGTGTGTTATGCCGACTCTACAGAGTGGATGATGGATTCGGGTGCTACATACCATATTTTTTCTAGGAGGGATTGGTTCTCCAGCTTTGAGGAGTTGGAAAGAGAGGATATTGTGCTCATGAGTAATGATCACGTATGCCCTATTAGTTGTATTAGAATAGTTCAGATCAGGATTATGTGACGAGATGACTACAGAGCTGAAGGAAGCGAGATACGTTCCACAGTTGACGAAGAACATCATCTCACTTGGAGAATGCAACTCTAAAGGTCACAAAGGGGTCCATGATGGTGATGAGAGGTGTCAGGAAAAATAATCTTTACTACTTGAAGAGCAAGACAGGAACAGGGGGTCTGGTAGCTTCGATTACCATAGAGAAGGATACTACCAGCTTATGGAACATGAGATTGGGACACACTGGTGATAAGTCCCTACAGGTATTGGCGAAACATGGGCTGTTGAAAGATGCAAAGACCTACAAGATAGAGTTGTGTGAACATTGCATACTTTGGACGAAGACGAAGGTAAAATTCGACTCCGCAATTCATAACACCCAAGGTATTTTAGATTACGTTCATACCGATGTTTGGGGTCCCTCCATGAACACATCTCTTGGTGGAGCCAATTATTTTATCACTTTCATTGATGATTATTCCATGAAAAATTGTGGTTTATATCATGAAGAATAAATATAAGGTCCTGGATATATTTGTGAAGTTAAAAAAGAAAGTGGAGCTACATATAGGCAGAAAGATGAAGATACTTTGTTCGGATAATGGTGGTGCGTACAAGTGTGATCTGTTTCTGTAGTTTTACCGGGATCACGGCATTAGACGGCACTTCATAGTTAGGGAGACACCGCAACATAAGAGGGTAGCCGAGAGATTGAACCGTACCTTGCTGGAGAAGGTGCAATGTATACTCTTTACAAAGTGGATTGACTAGATCCTTTTGGGCCAAGGCATTTGTTTATGCGAGTCATTTCGTGAATAGGTTCTCGTGCACTACGATACATGAAAAGACTCCTATGGAGGTATGGCCTGGTTCTGTAGCTAGTGATTATGATTTGATTCGAATTTTTGGTTGTCCAGCTTACTATCATGTGAATGATGGGAAATTGAATCCGAGGGTGAGGAAAGCAGCCTTTGTGAGCTTTAGAGATGGATTCAAAGTCTTTAAGTTGTGGGATCCACAAGATAAAAAGATGATCATTAGCAGGAATCATTTGTCGGCCAGCTAGGTATAATGATGTGATGATAGCATATGCTTTATCAGCTAAGGTCATTGATGATTTTGCTCCTTCTACATATAAGAAATCAGAGTTAAGCTCTGATTCAATCAGGTGGAGGAAAGCTATGGAGGAGGAGATGCACTCTCTTCGGAAGAACGATACTTGGGAACTTGCAAAGCTACCGAAGGATAAGAAGGCTATTGGATGCAAGTGGGTGTATGCAAAGAAAGAAAGATCTTCCAATGGAGACATTCAGTACAAATCCAGATTGGTGACCAAAGGGTATGCCCAGCTTAAGAGCATAGATTATAACAAAATATTCTCACCGGTTGTGAAATATTCGTCGATAAGGATACTATTTGCTTTGATGGAACAACTAAATTTGGATTTAATCCAGATGGATGTGAAGACAACCTTTTTACATGAAGACTTAGAAGAAGAGATCTATATGACACAACCTATGTGACTCAAAGCTGCATGAAAGTATGATTTGGTATGCAAACTGAAGAAGTATCTTTATGGATTGAAGCAATCACCACGACAATGGTACAAAAGATTCAATAGTTTTATGATTAACCAATGGTACACGAGGAGCCTATATGACCCGTGTGTTTATATACACAAGCTACAAAATGGTGAGTATATTTTTTTGTTGTTATATGTTAATGATATGCTCATTGCTTCCAGGAATACTACAGCTATTAGAAAGTTAAAAAAGGAGCTGTCATCCGAATTTGAAATGAAGGATCTTGGAGAATCAAGGAAGATATTGGGTATGGAGATTGACAGAGACAGGGTGATGGGGAGGTTGAAGTTGACACAGAGGAGCTACTTGCAAAAGATGCTAAAAATTTCAGTTTTGATGGCAATACCAAGGCGGTGAGTACTCCATTAGCTCTCCACTTTAAACTTATAGCTAAGGTTCCATATGCCAATGTGGTGAGTTGCTTGATGTATGCAATGGTGTGTACAAGGCTAGATTTATCACAGACAGTGAGCATGATGTCTAAGTACATGCACGACCCTAGGAAGGGTCATTGGGAGGTCGTAAAGTGGATCCTACGGAATATCAAAGGTACCATGGATGTTGGTTTGGTGTTTGAGAAGAATGGGTGAAATGGGTAGGATTGTGTTGGACATGTGGATTTGGATTATGCTAGAGATCTTAAAAAACGTCGGTCTACTACTGTATATGTGTTTACACTAGCAGAAGCACCAGTGTGTTGGAGATGTATACTTCAGCTTACAGTGGCTCTTTCACTATGGAGGCAGAGTATATGGCATTGACTGAAGCTGTGAAGGAAACTTTGTGGTTGCATGGGTTATTAGATGACTTGGGGATTGTACAGGATACCATCAGGATAAATTGTGTTAGCATGTTAGCTATCTATTTGACAAAGAACCAGCTGTATCATGCCCAAAGCACATTAATGTCAGGTTCTATTTTGTGCGAGATGTCTTGGATGATAGAGACATTAAACTAGAGAATATCCACACAAAGGACAATCCTGTAGATATGTTGACCAAAGTTATCACTGGTATAAAATTTGGTTATTGTTTGGAGTTGTTAAACATTCTTCATTGTTGAGGGCCCTTGAAGGCCATTTGGGTGAACTACTTGAGGCACTACTAGAAAATAGAGTTTTGCCTACGAAAGTATAGTGACGAAAATTTCCGTCGCTATAATATAGCATATAGCAATAAAAATTTCCGTCTCTATATTTCCGTAGGCAAAAGTTTGTTGCCGACGAAAATATGTGTATTAGTAACGAAAATTTATCGTTGCTTTAAATTTCCTGATGAAAATTTAGCGACGGAAAATTTCCATCGCTAAAAACATTTTTAGCGACAAAAATATACGTCGCTAAAAACGTTTGATGGCAAAAAATATGGGCGTGGGCGCCCAAAATTTTTGGCCAGCCTGAGCCCGATCCGGAGAGAGGGATTTATCCGCCATCCCTCTGCTCGCTCCACTCCTCATTGCGACCCCTCCTCATTCCCGGCCCGCCCCCTTCTCCCCCTTCTCGTTCTCTTCACGCAGAACCGGACCGCACCGCCTGCCACCACCCTTCCGACAAGCGAGCCACCGCGCTCTCAAGTAACCCTCTCTGCCCTGCAAGTTCTCTTTCTCTCTGCCCCCCACCACCCTTTTCTCTCTGGCCTCTCTATCATTGGCCGACGCGAGCCGGCGGCCCGCCGACCGACGATCGCTGTGGCCACCGACGCAGAGAGAGGCGAGAAAGGGTAAAGTGGGGGAGAGAGAAAGAGGGATTTTTATTAGTTTTGGAATTTATTATTATATTTGTTAATTACAATTAGAGTTTAATTTTGCAAAACAAAAAATTAAGGAAAAAACCCAAACGCCTATAAAAATATCCATGCTTGATAAAATTATATATACAAAATTAAATTTTAGCGTACGGGTTATGGTTAGGGTTAGGGTTAGGTGAGGGTTAGGGTTAGGGTTAATTGGGTGAGGGTGAGGGTGAGGGTGAGGGTGAGGGTGAGGGTTAGGCGAGGGTTAGGGTTAAGTAAGGGTGAGGGTGAAGGTGAGGGTTAGGTTAGGTGAGGTGAGGGTGAGGGTTTAGGGTTAGCGTTCGCGATTAGGGTTAGGGTTGGGTGAGGGCGAGGGCGAGCGGTGCAGGGCGAGGGCAAGGAGTTATGGCAAGGCGAGGGTAGGGTAGGGTTAGGGGTCATGGCGATATTGTTTGGGGTTAGGGTTAGGGCGAGGGTTTGAGGGTTGGGTGAGGGTGAAGGTTAGGGTTAGGGTTAGGGAGTGAGGGAGAGGGTGAGGTGCGAGGGTGAGCAGGTTATGGCGAGGGTGAGGGTTAGGGTTAGGTTTATGGTATGGGCGTGGGCGTTTGGATTAGAGTTGGTGAGGGTTAGGGTGAGCGGTGAGGCTTAGGGTTAAGGTTTAAGCGAAGAAGAGGGCAAGGTCGGGTGTTATAGCGAGGGCGAGGGGTTTTTTTTTTAAAAGTGGGGGGGGGGGGGTTTTTAATGGGCGAGGGTGAGGGTTAGGGTTCGGTGAGTATTTTGGGGTTAGGGTTGAGGGTTAGTGGTTAAGGGCTAGGTGAGGGTTAGGGTTAGGATTAGGGTTAGGGTTAGGGTTAGGTGAGGGTAAGGGTGAGGGTGGAGGGTGAGGGTGAGTGGTGAGGGTGGGGGTGAGGGGTGAGGTTGAGGGCTCAAAGTTAGGGTTAGGGTTAGGGGAGGGTAAAGGTTAGGGTGAGGGTGAGGGTGCGGGTTAGGGGTTAGGCTGAGGGTAAGGGTGGGTTAGGCGTGAGTGTGAGGTTGAGGGTTAGGGTTAGGCAAGGGCGATGGGTCGAGGTGAGGGGGATGGCGAGGCGAAGGTTATGGGCGCAGGGTTAGGATTATGTGCAGTGTTAGGGTTAGGGTTAAGGCGAGGGTCAGGGTTATTGTGAGGGTGGGGGTTAGGGTTTGGTAAGGGTTAGGGTTAGGGTGAGGGGGAAGGTTATGAGGGCGAGGGTGATGGGGTTTATGGTTAGGTGAGGGTTAGCGGTTACAGTGAGGGTCGAGGGTAAGAGGGTGAGCGGTTTAGGCGTAACTATTATCGCTAATTCATAGAAACTGCACACACTGTACACGTCATAATTTTGGGCCGTAGAATCGCCGCGTCCCAATAAATACTATATATAATCTTTTTATTTACTTGTCCATACGGCATATAGGATCATTGGCGGAACGCACATCATGTTCAGTCCGACAAACCATTTTTTGGTAGGCGCATATGTGAAATGGGCTTATATATAAAATTATTGGATTTGTCTAGTGTGGATCAGGTTAGGGTATGTAACATCGGCGTGTATAGTATATTTTTATTGTGTGCTTGTGTATCTTTCTTTTCGTCAGAGTTTGCGGTTGGCACTTATCTCATGTTTCTTCATGGTACAATTTTTGAGGTTGATATGCAGGAGTATATCCTTCCCACTATAGTGTACTCGGAGAAGCAAGCGGGTAGCGTGCTGCCAAAATTTTGAACGAAGTTGAACGTAGCACCTTGAACACACATAAATACATATACACTTTTAACGTTTTACATACCTATATGGATACGAAGGCTTCCTCTGACAGACCGCTCAAACACGCCTTCGCTATGAACACACGTTTACATCCTAATTAAAAATGATATATGTAGGGATATGCTGATCTATTAATTTTTTAAATTCTAGATGGCGGACAGTTCGCTGACAAATCGTTCATAGGAGCCATAGACCACATGATCGGAAGGCATCTAGACACCCAATCCAAGGATGGGATAGA
>NC_033794.1:105840373-105854546 GCF_001876935.1 Asparagus officinalis | reverse complement strand
CCACCGACGAGAGAGAGGCAGAGAAAAGGGTAAAGTGGGGGAGAGAGAAAGAGGGATTTTTATTAGTTTTGAATTTATTTATTATATTTTTAATTACAATTAGAGTTTAATTTTTGCTAAACAAAAAAATTAAGGAAAAAACCCAAACCCTAATAAAAAATATCCATCTTGATAAAATTATAATATAAAAAAATTAAATTTACTACGGGTTATGGTTAGGGTTAGGGTTAGGTGAGGGTTAGGGTTAGGGTTAAGTTGTAATTTTTGCTAAACAAAAAAATTAAGGAAAAAACCCAAACCCTAATAAAAAATATCCATCTTGATAAAATTATAATATAAAAAAATTAAATTTACTACGGGTTATGGTTAGGGTTAGGGTTAGGTGAGGGTTAGGGTTAGGGTTAGGTGGGGTGAGGGTGAGGGTGAGGGTGAGGGTGAGGGTGAGGGTTAGGCGAGGGTTAGGGTTAAGTAAGGGTGAGGGTGAAGGTGAGGGTTAGGGTTAGGTGAGGTGAGGGTGAGGGTTAGGGTTAGCGTTCGCATTAGGGTTAGGGTTAGGGTGAGGGCGAGGGCGAGGGTGAGGGCGAGGGCAAGGAGTTATGGCAAGGGCGAGGGTTAGGGTTAGGGTTAGGGGTATGGCGATATTGTTTGGGTTAGGGTTAGGCGAGGGTTAGGGTTGGGTGAGGGTGAAGGTTAGGGTTAGGGTTAGGGTGAGGGAGAGGGTGAGGGCGAGGGTGAGAGGTTATGGCGAGGGTGAGGGTTAGGGTTAGGGTTAAGGGTATGGCGTGGGCGTGGATTAGGGGTTGGTGAGGGTTAGGGTGAGGGTGAGGCTTAGGGTTAAGGTTTAGGTGAAGAAGAGGGCAAGGTCGGGTGTTATAGCGAGGGCGAGGGTTAGTGTTATGGCGAGGGTGAGGGTTAGGGTTAGGTGAGTATTGGGGTTAGGGCTAGGTAAGGGTTAGGGTTAGGATTAGGGTTAGGGTTAGGGTTAGGTGAGGGTAAGGGTGAGGGTGAGGGTGAGGGTGAGGGTGAGGGGTGGGGGTGAGGGTGAGGTTGAGGGCTCAAGTTAGGGTTAGGGTTAGGGGAGGGTAAAGGTTAGGGTGAGGGTGAGGGTGCGGGTTAGGGTTAGGTGAGGGTAAGGGTGGGGTTGAGGGTGAGTGTGAGGTTGAGGGTTAGGGTTAGGGCAAGGGCGAGGGCGAGGGTGAGGGCGATGGCGAGGCGAAGGTTATGGCGAGGGTTAGGATTATGTGAGTGTTAGGGTTAGGGTTAAGGCGAGGGTAAGGGTTATTGTGAGGGTATCTTGTTCGGTCCGATAACTTTTTTGTACGCGTATGTGAGAGGGGGCTTATATATAAATATTTATTGGATCTGTCCAGTTTGGACGGGTTAGGTATGTAAACATGGCGTGTATATGTATTTACTTGTGTTCTTGTGTACTTTCTTTTCGTCAGAGTTTCGGCGGCGCTTACTCGTTGTTCTCCGTGTACAAATTGCGGAGGGATATGCATGAGTATATCCTTCCCACTATAGTGTACTCGGAGAACAGCGGGTAGGTGCTGCCAAAATTTTGACGAATTGAAAGTACACTTGAACACACATAAATACATATACACTTTACGTTTACATACCTAATGGGATAGAAGCCTTCCTCTGACAACCGCTCACACACGCCTTCCTATGAACACACGTTTACATCCCTAAATTAAAATGATATATGTAGGGATATGCTCACTTCTATTAATTTTTAAATTCTAGAGGCGGACAGTTCCTGACAAATCGTTCATGAGCATACCACATGATCGAAGGCATCTAGACACCCAATACAAGGATGGGATAGAAGGTTTCTTAGCCTATTCTAACACAAACCCTCTAAGGTCACTAAGCGGGGTGATTTTCTGTCCTTGTAAGAATTGCAGGAACGGTAAAATGCTCGCTAGGAGTGACATAAGTTTCCATCTGTCAATCAATGGATTTGATAGCTCTTATGTATTTTGGAGTCATCACGGTGAAAGTGTCCCGGTGATGCAATCAGAGGAAGATTTCACTGAAGTCGGCAATCCGACAGTTGACACAGGTGAAATGTTAGAAGATATTCTAGCAGCGCCGTTAGTGAGTGATGTCAACACTACTAATATGTTTCAAGATGTAGATCGATTGATGAGACTTGTTGAATAAAACGAGTCACAGTTATACGAGGGGTGTAAGGAGTTCACAAGGCTTTCTTTTGTGCTGAGGCTTCTTCATATCCAAATAGTGTGATGGATGTTACACATTTTGAGATTTTATTGGATTTGTTGAGGAAAGTCATTCCAGGTAGCGAGAAAAGGATCCCCACGACCTATTATAAAGCTCACAAGATTGTTGATATACTGGGGCTTGATTATAAGAAGATAGACGCCTATCCTAATAACTGCATCCTATACAATAAGGGTAATAAAGCTTTGGAGGAATTTCTGACGTGTCATGTATCACGCTGGAAGGTAGAAGCTACAAGCACATCCAAAGGCGGTGCATCCAATAAGCATAGCAGAATCCCTACGAAGGTTCTCCGATATTTTCTAATTATTCCTAGGCTACAGAGGTTTTATATGTCTGCCGAGTTGGCTGAGAATATGCGATGGCACTCGACCGACCGCAAAAAGGACGAGAAACTAAGACATCCTGCTGACGGTGAGGCATGGAAGCACATTGTCCATATATACCCCGACTTTGGTAATGAGTCTCAGAATATTAGGCTGGGGCTTGCTAACGACGGATTTAATTCATTTGGATTAATGAGCTCTGCTTGGTCTACCTAGCCAGTGTTGCTGACATCGTACAACCTGCCGTCGTATATGATACTATCACTTTTGATCCCTGGAAGATATTCTCCTGGAAATGACATCGACGTTTTCATCCAACCATTAATTGATGACTAGAAGCTTCTCTAGGAAGAAGGTGTCAGCACTTATGATGCTTATGGTAAGGAGTCTTTCTATATGCAGGCAATGGTCATGTGGACAATTAATGACATCCCAGCAGACGCTAACCTATCTGGATGGTCGACGAAGGGTCAGATTGCTTGTCCGGTTTGCATGTCAGACTATAAGAGAAAGTTCCTGAAGTACAGCCATAAGTTTTGTTATTGGCAACACAGAAGATGGTTTCCTACAGGGCACAAGTTCAGAAATTTAGTAGAAAATTTTGATGGCAATCCAGAAAACAGACTGGCACTACCAAGGCTGATCGGAGAAGAAATATTTGAGTTTCTACATCCTTTACCTAGAAAAATATTTTAAAAAAAAGATTCAACAAAAAAAACCCATTTGGGGTTAGGAGAAAAATATTGAAGCAAAAATGGAAGGGAAAGGGAAAGGGTAAGCTAGTTCTCAAGGGCAAATCGAAAGGAAATAAGCCTCGCAATCTCCAGTCGCATGAGCGTGTCTCAAAGGGCACTGAACTTCCGCTTGGATGGTCAAAATTTAGTATATTTTATCAGCTGCCATATTGGATAAGTTTAAAAATACGTCACAACTTGGATGTCATGCACATCGAGAAGAACATATGCGAGAACTTTTTGAGCTTGATATTCTCATATTATATATTGTGGGTTGTAGTGTGGGATTTAGTGAGTGTGAGCTTTATTGTGTTCTCACTTGTTAATTGAGAACAAATCATTGTATTGAACCTTTATTTGTGAGATTCACTTGTAACACACTTGTACACCGAGAGAAGTGTGAGGAGAGAGAGACGGGGTCAAATCCAATAGGAGTGGCGTCGATTGACGAACCTAGGGAGAGGTTGTAATCGAGCACTTGAGGAGGAGGACACGGGCTAGGTTCCTACACTTAGTGTGTAAAGTGTGATTGCATAGTGTTTGTGTAGTGTGAGAGTTTTCGGTGATCTTGTAAACCGAGTGTGTAGAAGTTCCGGCTTCCAAACCGGATTGTGATAGTGGATATCTCCTCGAGGTGAGGAGCGGGGACGTAGGTCGTGGTGACCGAACCTCGTGAACATATCGTGTGTTTGTGTTTTGCTTAGCGTATTCTTATTCATCTTTATTGTTCATATTCATATCTTGCAAGATCAAATTAATCAATATAATTTTAATTAGCTTTTAATTGGGATTAGATTAGCATAAAACCCTAATCACCCCTCCCCCCTCTAGGGTCTAACAATTGGTATCAGAGCTTGGTGCTCTTTGATTTAAGGACTAACCGCCTTGAGTTAAAGATAAAAGTTATTGTATTTGTGCTAATCTAATTTTGATTACATTGTGCTTCTTGCATTTCATCTCTATGGATATGAATGATTCATCTTGCTTAGGATATGCTATTAATATTGCTCCTCTTTTGGATATTTTTCCCTATGCTCAATATCGTATTAGATTCAAACTTTTCGTTCAATCTAATCAATTTGATTTATGGGAAATTATTGAGGATGCCTATGTTGTTCCCATTTTGGAAAAATCAAAATGGTGTGAGAATGATAAAAGATTGTTTAACATGAATAAGCTTTTGTTAGAATATTTGATTAGTGCCTTTCACTCATCGTTTTCTAACAAATTTGCTAATTTTGATAGTGCTTACGCTTTATGGAAACTTATTGAAGCACATGAAGGGAAATTGGAGGCTATTCAACAAGCGTTGGAAAATCTCGCTTTGAGTTCTAAGGAAGCCTCATCCCCATGTACAATACCACTAGGTGATAACCCTAGTGAGGTATGCGATAACGATGATATTATTACTTTTGATGAACTTGCTCTTGAGTTTGAAAAATTACACAATTGCTATATTAATATAAAGAGTAAGTATGTTAATATGAAATCCATTCATGAAACACTAGCTACTAAGTTTAATTTTATTGAAAATGAAAATATAATTCTTAAAGAATGCAATGAAAATTTGAAAATTGAAAATGCTAGTTTGCTTCATGAAAAACGTGATGCTATGTTAGAAGTAGATAAGTTGAAATCTATGATGAGTAATCTTGTTTATCCTACTTCTAGTAGCAATGCTTGTATGCACAATGATGAGTTGAATCAAATGAGAAAAAGAATATCTACCTTAGATTCAACACTAAATACTTGTATTGCTAATAATAAAAAGCTTATGGACTTATGTGCAAAGTTCAATGTTAATTCTTCTAAGAAACCTATTCACTATGCACATATGTATGACAAAATTCACAAATGTTCTATTTGCGGTCTTAAAGGCCATTTAGCTCAATTTTGTCATAATGCACCAAAAATTGACAAACCTACATATGATTATGCATCCCATCAAGCTTCTTCATCACATACACATGTACACACACATAGTGTAAATCATAAACATGCTCATGTGTATAAATGTGATTATTGTGGTCGTTTTGGTCATTTGGCCATGTTTTGTTTCGATTTAAAAAGAAATTCTCGTTTGTAAAATAATTACAAAGGAAAATCTATTTTTGCAAATGAACCACGTGCATTCTATTTCGATCAACGTAAATCATTTAAACCTCTACATTGCACAAATTGCAATCGTATGAGTTACGTTTACAATTTTTGCTTTGATCGTATCGGTGCACAAAATACGCTCAAACGGGTTCATAACCCTAGGGCCTTGGATTTAAATGATAGGGGTCATGTCCCAAGTTCTAGTGGTACCAAGATGATTTGGGTACCAAAAAGACTTGTATAGTATTTCTTTTATTTTTGATGGTTTGATTTGTTTTATTGAATAATTGATTTTTTAAGCTTTTAATGACAAATTATACTCTTTATATTTATATATTTTTTTATATAATTAAAAACACTTATATACATCTTATAAAACTTTTTGAATGGTATAGAACAAATTTCCAAAAAAAAGGGGTTTACATTAAAAAATCTCTCAAAAAACATTTTTTCCTTTACCTGCTCTTTCACTTTCTCGCGGTCGACCGACCCGGTCGAAACAATATTCATGTTTTGGTGTGTGGAAAATAAATTGCTTTTAAGGAGTTCTTTGTTTTATATATTGTTTATGATTGTTTAGTGTGATTAGCTCCTTTACATACTCTTTAGTGTCCTTTATTCTATTTGACAGGGGGAACTTTTGACATTCACTTCTTTATTTTTATTATCTATGCTTATAAGCAGAGGGAGCATTGCTCCTATCTTTCCTTTTTGATGTTGTCAAAGGGGGAGAAAAATCCACATATAGTTCATATAGATCATATACTTGCTCCATATATGGTTAATGCTCTTTCTTTGGTTTATGTGATCATTCATATATGATTTGTCTATGTTTGGCTTATATGTGGGATTATCAGTTTATTGTGTTCATATTAAATTGTTTGCCATCATCAAAAAGGGGGAGATTGTTGACCCTATAGTTTTGATGATGATTTGGCAAACAATTTATTACTAATAAGTTTTCTAGTGTTTTTGTGTTTATGGTCTCTTTTCAGGTATTTCAACACAAGTCAGTCAAGCGTTAAAGATTCAAGTTCTTTTGTGTGGTTTTACCTAGGTATATTGTTTAGTTTACTTACATATATTGTATGATTATATCTAAGCTCAATATATGTACACTTAACACAATTTTTGTCATTTTCTATCACATAAATGATTTTTCATCAAACGTTGTTACAACAATCTTTATCTCGTGTTTACAACTCTTTCATACTTCATTATATACATATAATATATGCACAATATATATAAGCTCTATGTCAATTTTCATGTTCGCGAAAAACAGGTATTTTGAACACTTTTCAAAAACAGGAAGTTTTTACAAACGAAAATTGATTTTCCAAAAATTTCTTTTCAAACATGTTTTTTTCATCATTTAGAAACTTTCCCCAAAGTTTCATTATTTTTGGATTTAATTTGATATTTTTTATGGATTTTTAACCAGCCCCAAAACCTAGAAATGTGCATATATCAGATTTCGGTCGACCGGTACGGTCGACCGACAATTGTTCTTTTTCTGAGAAAATTTCCAGAGAGTTTTCCGGTCGACCGGAATTTCCATCGGTCGACCGAAATTTTCATTCGGTCAACCGAAATTTTCATCGGTCGACCGCCAGCTTTAAAACTCCGTTCTCTGGGTTTTTGAACTAAGCGGTCGACCGGACCGGTCGACCGCCGAGTTGTCAGAATGGGCATAACGGCTAATTTTTCAAATGGGCTTTTTTGTCTTTTACTTATTTCTAGCTGTTGTATTGGGGTGCTATATATACCCCATTGCTGCTCTTCCTCAAGATAACTAAGAAATCCAAGTTTGTTGTTTAACAAGATATTAATCGCGTTTAAGAGCTGTTTAAGAGTTGTTTCATTAATCAGTTTTCAAGAGAAGTTTTTCTACAACAAGAAGAGGCTTTCAAATTCTATTGAGATCATCATTTCTACAGCTCTCCTTGTTCATTGAGAAGTTTTCTAAACTCTTTCCTATATAGCTTATTATTTCACTTTCATTATGATTAGCTATATTTATTGAGTTATAGTTATTGAGTTTCATTCACTATTGTCACACACACTTATTGAGCTTAATATTCTCATATTATATATTGTGGGTTGTGGGGTGTAATTTAGTGAGTGTGAGCTTCATTGAGTTCTCACTTGTTATTTGAGAACAAATCATTGTATTTAACTTTTATTTGTGAGAATCACTTGTAATACACTTGTACACCGAGAGAAGTGTGAGGAGAGAGAGACGGGGTCAAATCCAATAGGAGTGGCGTCGATTGACGAACCTAGGGAGAGGTTGTAATCGAGCACTTGAGGAGGAGGACACGGGCTGAGAGACGGGGTCAAATCTAATAGGAGTGGCGTCGATTGACGAACCTAGGGAGAGGTTGTAATCGAGCACTTGAGGAGGACACGGGCTAGGTTTCTACACTTAGTGTGTAAAGTGTGATTGCATAGTGTTTGTGTAGTGTGAGAGTTTTCGGTGATCTTGTAAACCGAGTGTGTAGAAGTTCCGGCTTCCAAACCGGATTGTGATAGTGGATATCTCCTCGAGGTGAGGAGCGGGGACGTAGGTCATTGGGACCAAACCTCGTGAATATATCGTGTGTTTGTGTTTTGCTTAGCGTATTCTTATTCATCTTTATTGTTCATATTCATATCTTGCAAGATCAAATTAATCAATATAATTTTAATTAGCTTTTAATTGGGATTAGATTAGCATAAGACCCTAATCACCCCCCCCCCTCTAGGGTCTAACAGTCTCGTGTTGTAGGTTTCTAAATGTTAATCCTACTTATATACGGGGAAAATGAATCTAGGTAGACTATGATTAATAGATAGAGCCTTCACTCCATCTAGTAGCCCTTTACCTGGGGGCGGATGGAGGAAATCTTGCTATAGCGTTCTGACGCTCTTGTTGTTATTCTTTTTCTTTTAAATTACTTTTCAGGTAGTTTGGAGTTTCAGAGAGGTTCTGACGCTCTTGTTGTTATTCTTTTTCTTTTAAATTACTTTTCAGGTAGTTTGGAGTTTCAGAGAGCCGCAGGGTGACAGAGTTCTGGCATAGTCGTTGTCGCGTATTTTTACTTGTAGAGACTCTACTGTAGTTTTGAGTTTTATCCAGACATTAGAGTTTCATATTCATATTGTAAAGACAGTGTGCCTTTGTACGATTTTTAATTGATTCATGTTGAGACATTTCATTATTCAGATATCAGATGTATTATAGTTGAGACATGATTCTTTTCATTTATGAGATATCTCTTCTATATTATGTCTATTATATTTATTCCCTTTCTTTTTCCTGTTTGTACCTGCACTTCTATTTGGTTCTACTAGAGGATATTACTGTGATTAGTGAAACATGTTTATGCACAGTGTGGGTGCATAGCAGGTTTGACATCTCTGGTTTCACCTTGGACTGCAGCCTTGTGTGAACCCAGAGGCATCACAGTTGGTATCAGAGCTCTAGTTCCAGTATCCTTAGGATCATCCTGTGTCGAGTCATGGAGCTAGTATAGAGTTTCTTAGGATTCATGTATAGAGTCTGCTAGGAATTTCTAGAATGAGTGAGGACGATATATACGTATATCTCAAAAATTACTAATTTTTTTATGACTATCATACTTTGATTGAAAAGTATTTGCATGAATGATAAGTGATGTGATTTTCTTATTGTTATGTGTTATATCTTTTGCCTGAGGTCTTAATACTGTATCTTATAAACTTTATTCTGAATGTATAGATGGCCGGACGAGGACATGGACGGAGAGGATCCCGAACTCAGGGAGAGGGACAGACTGACCCAGAACTCGAGCCACAGCAGGCTCCACCTGAGCCGCAGTAGGCTCCACCCGAGCCGCAGCAGGCTCCCCAGTATTTGATAGACCTCATGGAACTCATTGCAGTGAGGCTAGCAACGCTTGAGGAGCAAGTGGCAAATCACATGCCGCCAGCTACACCACCACTTGTGGTCCCACCGCCAGTTATTCCTTCCATCCCCATCACAGAGGAGTCCCCAGAGACCACACCAGGACTCACCCCATCATCAATTACAGCCGCAGAGCAAGAGGCTTGGCTCCGTTTAGTGGAGCGCTACCAGAAGATGAGGGCGCCAGAGTTTCAGGGATCATTAAATTTTCTTGTGGCCCACAAGTGGAAGGAGGACGTGAGTAACATTCTAGATTTACTTAACGTCGACCTAGTGCAGAAGCAGAGGCTGGCAGCTTTTAGCCTGAAGGGTGATGCAGGAGGATGGTATAGGCTTCAGTTCACTCTGGATCATCGGATGGCCCTCACTTGGGAGGATTTCGTGTATTTCTTCGACGAGCAGTACATCTCTTCTGCGGCATGGGCTGGGTAAGAGATAGAGTTGTCTAAGCTAGAGCAGGGAGATATGTCTGTGGCTGACTATGAGAACCGATTTATGAGTCTACTACGTTTCACAGGCATGTGGCAGTCAGTAGAGCGCCAGGCGCAGATGTTTCTTATGGGACTTCGCCCAAGTCTTCGTCGTTACCTAGTTTCCAGAAGATTCCATTCAGTCCGAGAGGTCGCAGATGCAGCTATATCGTATAAGACAGAGACTACGATGTTCCAGAAGAACAAGGAGGGCAACAATAAGTCTGGACAGCAGAATGACAAGGGCAAGGGCAAGAGACCTTTTGCCGGACAAGGAGGACCCCAGCAGCGGGGTATGGACTTTCATCACCATCAGTAGGGCAAGTTCAAGAAGGGAGCACAACATGACTCGAGAGCACCACCGCAGCGCAAGATTCAGGGTACATGCTATAACTACAACAAGATCGGGCATAAGGCCAAGGACTGTTCCAGTAGGAGGCCAGCAGGACAGAGGTTAGGGCCAGCAGCAGAATCGAGGACATGATCAGCAGCAGAACCATGGTCAGGGTCAGCATTAGCAAGGCCGTGGTTACGACCAACAGCCGCAGCAGAGGATTGAGGCACAGCCAGCTATTCCTAGGATTGAGGGGCCAATAGGCCAGATTCGCGCGATTCAGGAGATTCCCGAGGGACAGATAATCCCGTATATTCCACCGTCATCAGTTCAGCAGTCGCCAGCCACTGGCAGAGTTTATGCAGTCGTACCGCGTGATCACGGTGTGAGCGGAGCTATAGTAGAAGGTACTTTCTTAGTAAACTCTTTTCCAGCTCGGATCCTGTTCGATTCCGGAGCTTCCCATTCTTTTATATCTCATGCCTTCATGGATAGGCTCCAGTTAGTCGCACATCCTTTCGATGTTCCGTTGTCCGTCTCTACTCCCTTAGGGGAGGTATCCCTACTAGAGAACGTTTGTAGGAGATGTGTCATCAGCTTAGATGAGTCCGAGTTTATCATAAATTTGATCGTCTTGCGGATGTCGGATTTCAACGTCATTCTTGGTATGGATTGGTTATCATCCTACTATGTTAGCATTGACTGTTTTGCGAAAACAGTCAGTTTGCGAGCATTCGATGGGTCTGAGTTGATCGTAGCGACCTCACAAGGCAACCAGTTTGCGAAGTTATTTCTAGCCTATATCGAGGAGGTGATGCTGAGAGATCGAAGCGCTAATTTGTGCGAGACTAGGGTTGTCTTAGATTTTCAGGATGTTTTTCAGGACATACCGGGGCTACCTCCTGTGAGAGAGGTTGAGTTCTGCATCGAGTTGCAGCTAGACACAGCACCGATATCTCGAGCTCCCTATCGTATGGCACCTGCTGAGATGAGGGAGCTACAGACTCAGCTGGACGAGTTGTTGTCTTAGGGTTTTATTCGTCGGAGTCATTCTCCATGGGGGGCGCCGGTCCTTTTCGTGAAGAAGAAGGACGGTAGTATGCGTCTTTGTATAGATTATCGGGAGTTGAACAAGGTCACTATCCAGAATAGGTATCCATTACCGAGGATTAATGACTTGTTCGACCAGCTACAGGGAGCGCAGCACTTCTTGTAGATTGATCTTCATTCTAGCTATCATCAATTGCGGGTTCGGGAGATGGATATTCCCAAGACTGCCTTTCTGACCCGTTATGGGTCCTTCGAATTTCTTGTCATGTCATTTGGACTAACCAATGCACCTGCCGTATTCATGGATTTGATGAATCGGGTTTTCCATCCATACTATTCGAGGTCGGAGGCAGAGCACGAGCAGCACCTTCAATTAGCATTATAGACTTTGTGGGAGCACCAGCTATATGCCAAATTCAGCAAGTGCGAGTTTTGGCTATCCGAGGTCAGATTTTTAGGCCACGTTATCAGCAGAGAGGGCATTATAGTGGATCCAGCTAAGGTTACGGCAGTACTTGATTAGGAGCCACCGACGATAGTTACCGAGATCTGTAGCTTTTTGGGTTTGGCTGGCAATTACAGGAAGTTCATTCAGGACTTCTCAAAAATAGCTACACCACTTACACACCTTACGAAAAAGGGTGTACCTTTTGTTTGGAGCACTGAGTGTTAGGAGGCCTTTGAGACTTTAAAGACTAAGTTGACTACAGCACCAGTTTTGACCATTCCTAGCAGTGATAAGATCTTCATAGTCTACATAGATGCGTCGTTAGCGGGTTTAGGAGGTGTTTTGATGCAGAACCAGAGGGTAGTAGCTGTTTGCGTCAAAAATTGTTGTATTCATTACGGTATTCATTACAACTTCGGTCGTTACAATGAAAACAAAAAGATAGTCTTTTTATAAGACTTTTACACAATGAAAACGAAAAAATACAGTTCTCGTCAAACAAACGCAGAGACCGTTTATCGGTCTTCTACTTGTGTGGGATCTTTGCCTGTGTCGGGGTTTATCCGTGGACCGCCTTTGATCTGGATCTGGTTGATGGAAAATTCGGCAGAGCTTCGCCTTCACCGAGGAAGTATTAGATTTCAAGCGCTGAGATCGACCAAGAGAAATCAGTAGCTCTTCTCGAGATCAAGACCAAGCCTGATCTCAAGGAAATAGGGGAAATGGGCGTCGGATCTCTCGAACTCTCCTTCTTTATGCCGAAGAACTCGCCAAGATCTGTCAACCTTCGCTGGGGGCTGCTTCTTCTCCGCCTCCTTTTGCAGTCTTCTTACTGGGCTTCCTGAGCTTGAACCCGTGCCTGCGCTGACAATCGCGCGGCGCTTTTGGGCGAATCCTCTTCAACGTTCGAACGTTCCGTTTGACGCGGACATTCGTTGTCTTCGGCGGCTTGTAGGGTCGCCGTTCGATTGGCGATTGAGGCATGTTTGCCCCTTCTGTTCTTTCAACTCAGCGTTGTAGGAATCCGTCCATTAGACTCCATCGCCTTAGCGAGTGGATTCCGCGCAAGGCAGGTTGACCGACGCCCTGGCGGGCTCTCTTTGACGTAAGCCACACGCCTGAACATGGACGGCGTTGGCGGAGCTGGCTGACCTGGGTGAGTGTCGTTGGAATTTCTATCTGCGAATATCGCGTCAGTTGGTTGAGACTTTGGTGGGCTTCCCGAAGCAGGCTTCAAACCAACGAGCTTTATCTCCGGAGGCAGTAACTTCTTGGACTTGCGGGGGAGGTATATCGGCCGAGGCACAGTACTCCTCGATACTTGTTGGTCGAAGCTCGTACGACCTCCTCCACGACCGGTGATTCGTTAATCCGCGGCTGAGGCGCGATCGATCTCGTTGGCGAGATCGTCGGCTCCCACTGTGCGGTCGCCAGACTTGTGTCGCGGGGAAAAATGGGTTTTCTTCTTCATTGAAATAATTGTCGTCTTGGTTACCAAAAGATCCGGTCTTTTTAGATCGCGTTACAATTAAATCAAAGAAAAAAAAAGAAAAATTACAACTTTCCTTATTTGTCGAACGAATCTGCAATTCCTGTTTTGGGCGGTCTCTCGCTTTGTGGGTTCTTTGCGACGCGGGGATCCCGTGGACCACCGCTGCGATCTAAGATCCGGTCGGATCTACACGAATTATACGGTATTATTTCCCAGCGAAGGGGAATAATAGTGGGGGATTGAGTCGCACAGGGAATAATCGCTCAGACATCTCGGGAGTCTTAAGACCAAGCTTTAGATCCGGAGTGTGATATTCGTGTAGATCTCAGATCTGTTCTTTGCCTCCTCTCGAAAATCCTGCCTTTTTCTGACGTAGGGTGCTCGCGAGGATCAGATTCTGTACGTGGCAAGTCTTCAAGTCTTCAAAGCTGCTGAGTTCACTCTTCAATCCGGCAGAGTTTTGGCTCTTGAAATTCCCACCTCAGAAAAATGAATACCACTTGGCCTATTTATAGGCCACCCAGACGGCAGGCCAATCCGGCCGGCCACCTCAGGGTGGCTCGGCTCTGGGCCAAGCCACCCTGAGGTGGCTCGGCCTTGGCGAGCCCCACCTTGAGGTGGCTCGCGCTTGGGCCGAGTTACCTGCAAGGTGGCTCGGCTTCGGCCGAAGCCCCTCTAGGTGGTGGGTTTGGTTGTTTTCCGCTTTCGGTCTTGTCCGTTGATTCGGTTCTGTTTCGATTTGTTTTGACTTGATTTGGCAAGTAGTCTATTCCTGATTTGGCCAGTAAATCCACTTCTGAGTTCGAGTCCGAAACTGATCTTGATTTCGATCGTGATTCATTCGAGTCTGCTTCCCCGCGTTGGATGACTCGTTGATTCTTGACACTTGGCTTGATTCGACACGCGTATGGATGCATTCCGTCGTTTGCGTGCGATTCGTCGATCTCGTCGCCTCGTTCTGTTCGTCGGTTTATGCTGAACTGTGCTAAGGCGACCTATAAGCAATTTTATATGCCATACTACAAAGGAGCACGAATTTAA
>NC_033794.1:105831042-105839373 GCF_001876935.1 Asparagus officinalis | reverse complement strand
GGGAGTTGTGAGCAGATTTGCAAGCAATCCAGGAAAGCAGCATTGGGAGGCCGTGAAGTGGATAATGCGATACTTGAGGGGAACAACGAACAAGCCACTATGTTTGAGGAGGAAGGAGTTGGTGCTACAGTGATACGTGGATGCGGACTTCGCCGGTGATCATGATACGAGGCGAAGCACCACGGGGTATGTTTATACCTTAGCGTCGACAGCAGTGAGCTGGGTCTCATGTCTGCAGAAGATTGTGACTTTGTCTACAACCGAGGCTGAGTATGTCGCGGTGACTGAAGCAAGCAAGGAGATGATCTGGTTGAACGGGTGCTTGGAAGAGTTGGATCTGAAGCAAGGGAGAGGAGTTCTTTATTGTGATAGCCAGAGCGCTATACATCTTGCCAAGAATCCAGTATATCATGCCAGAACGAAGCACATCGACGTCAAATACCATTTTATACGCTTGCTGATCGAGGACGAAAAGTTGCATTTAATGAAGATTTTGGGGAGTCAAAATCCGGCGGACATGTTGACGAAGGAAGTCACCATTAAGAAACTAGAGTTGTGCGCAACTTCAGTTGGCCTTCACGAGTAGAAGACGAAGGCGGAGCCACACTACGAGGATCGGCGAGATCGCCGGAATTTTGTTGATTGAAGGAAGAACTTTTTCGGGGGAAAAGATACATGCGAAGAAGGGGAGAGTTCGGGTGAACTCAATGATGACGCTTTGGTCTCCAAGTGGGAGATTGTTAGTCTAAGTGTGTAGACCCAAAGCTGCAATCGAAAAGACGAAGAAAAACAGTCAGAAGACTGTGCGGTCGACCGCAGTGGCAGAGCCGGTCGACCGCGTGCACTGCAGGAGACTGAGAAGAAGTTTTCGCTCTGGCCGGTCGACCGGCGTGGTCGCTGCGGTCGACCGATATCGTGCACAAGACCCTGTAGGATTTCGTCGTTCTGACCGGTCGACCGACCTTGGCAAAGCGGTCGACCGCGACGCAGATTCGCTGTTTCCTATTTTATCTAGGAATCCTGTTCTGCTGGGGTTTGTTATAAATACCCAAACGTTTCTAGGGTTTGAAAAGAACATCAAAAAGAGAGCTTTTTGGCTGCTAAGAGAGAGAGAATCTCAGAGAGATTTACCCCTTGTTTGAGAGCTTGTATTTTCTTCTTCAATTAATAGAAAGATTGTGTGGTGTGGCTCCCGAGGACGTAGGCACGTTGCCGAACCTCGTTAAATCTGTGTGTTCGTCTCTTTTACTGTTTTTACAAGGTTAGATCTTTATTTGTGGTTTATTCCTACTTTCCTACTTTCAACACAAGGTCCGGAAGGGCAAGGGTTCGATTGATTGTTTCGAATCCCCAACAACTGGTATCAGAGCTTCGTTCAGCAATTTGTGTGAAAGCCATGGCAGAGGAAAGCAAATCAAAGATTGAGAAGTTCGACGGATCGGATTTCGCCTACTGGAAGTCGCAGATGGAGGACTATCTGTACCAGAAGGACTTGTATCGCCCGCTTCTGGGCAAGGAAAAGGGAAAGAAGACGACGGAGTCAGATGGTGATTGGGAGGTACTGGATAGGAAGGCTCTAGGGCAAATCCGGTTGTCGCTCGCCAAATCAGTAGCCCACAATATTCTGAAGGAGAAGACGACGGTGGGGCTTATGGAAGCGCTCGCGAAGATGTACGAGCAACCGTCGGCAGCAAACAAGGTGCATCTAGTCAAAACTCTTTTCAACCTCAAGATGGCAGAAGGACGGTCCTTCACGATGCACCTCAGCGAGTTCAACACGATTGTTGATCAACTTATCTCCGTGGACATCACGTTCGATGACGAAGTGCAGGCCCTTCTACTACTATCGCAGTTGCCGGATAGTTGGGCAGGTTGTGTGACGGCAATCAGCAATTCGGCGGGGAAAGAGAAGTTGAAGCTGAATGAGGTTGTTAGCATGATTCTATCCGAGGAGGTTAGAAGGAAATCGTCCGAATCAGAAGGTTCAGGTTCAGCCCTAAGTTTCGAGCAGAGAGGCAGAAGCCAGAAGAAAGGGAACCAGAACAGGAATCGGTCGAAATCAGTGAAGAAGAGGCCGAACTCGAAGGTTAGGTCTATCAAAGGGAAGTGTTGGAACTGCGGCCAGGAGGGCCATATGTCTTCGGTCTGTAAAGCACCAAAGAAGGATGCGGGTGAGCAGGAGGCTCATATCGTGCAGGATGCCTTGATCCTTGCTATGGATAGCGATTCTGATTCTTGGGTCATCGACTCAGGAGCTTCTTTCCACGCCACTGCAAATAGGAAACTACTTCAGAACTATGTAGCAGGGGACTTTGGTAAAGTATACTTGGGGGATAATGAACCTTGCAATATTGTTGGAAAGGGCGACGTTCAGATACAGATAAAGGGCTCTAAGTGGAACTTGAAGAACGTGAGACACGTGCCGAAGCTGAAGAGGAATCTTGTTTCGGTGGGACAGCTTGGAGCAGAAGGCTACGTTTCGACATTCACCGGGGATTCGTGGAGGATCTCCAACGGTTTGGTTATGTGGACTTTGCATTCAAGTCCATCTCATTCCACTATTTGCATCCAAGCTCATTTGAGAATAAAGAGGATTTTGCTTCTTTTGGACATTTTGGCTTTTGGCTTCAATTGATCATTTTCTTCACTTGCTTGATGGGCTTCATGCTCTTTAGGCTTCTAAATACTACAAAATAGAGAAGAGAGATTTTTGAGGGGTTTTTACATTTAATAATATTTATTTATATTTTCATTCAATTATGTGCAAACTAATCTAACAATAATTATTAATGGTATATTTATTCATGTAAAATAGATAATGAGGGTATAAAATTGTAATAAAATATGATTATCAGTCTTCTTTTGGCGGTTCGAGATACTACGTCACCTTTATCGACGATCACTCGAGGAAGGTGTGGGTTTACTTCATGAAGCACAAGTCAGAGGTGTTCGAGATCTTCAAGAAGTGGAAGGCCATGGTCGAGAACGAGACAGATCTGAAGGTGAAGTGCTTGAGATCAGATAATGGTGGAGAATACGAGCTGGAGGAGTTCAAGAGGTTCTGTGCTACGAATGGGATTCGCTTAGAGAGGACTACTCCAGGGACGCCGCAGCAGAACGGCATTGCAGAGAGGATGAACAGGACCTTGACAGAGCGTGCGCGGAGCATGCGATTACATGCAGGTCTGCCTAAGACATTTTGGGCGGATGCGGTGCATACGGCAGCATACCTTATTAATCACGGGCCATCAGTTCCATTAGATTTTGGGATTCCAGAGGAGGTTTGGAGTGGAAAGAAGATAAATCTCTCACACTTGCGGGTATTTGGTTGCGTGGCTTATGTTCATATCAGTGACCATGTCAGGGACAAGCTAGAAGCTAAGTCACAGAAGTGCACATTCATTGGATACGGCATTGATGAGTTCGGGTATCGCCTTTGGGATGAGAAGAACAGGAAGATCATCAGGAGCCGGGATGTGATATTCAATGAGGAGGTGATGTACAAGGACAGGGACAATGCCAAGGATAGCCAAAGCAGTGGGAGCAGCACTACGGATACAGGTGGATCCGAGTACATGGATTTGGAGGAACTTCCAGATGGGGGCGACGATGTCAGTTCTGACCGTAGAACGGAGGAGACTACAGGTGCAGAAGCTACTACCCAGGGCGTGGAGCCTAGGAGGTCATCTAGGGTACCCAAACCAAATCCCAAATACCTCTCGTCACTTGATTATCTACTCTTAACAGATAGCGGAGAGCCGGAGTGTTATGAAGAGGCAGTGCAAGTGAGTGAATCTCAGCAGTGGGAGCATGCGATGCAGGAGGAGATGGATTCTCTACTCACTAATGAGACATGGGAGTTAGCCCAGCTACCTGCACAGAAGAAAGCCTTGCACAATAAATGGGTCTACCGGGTCAAGCAGGAGAGTGATGGAAGCAAGAGATTCAAGGCCAGATTAGTAGTGAAAGGGTTTCAACAGCGGGAAGGAGTGGACTACACGGAGATATTTTCCCCTGTTGTGAAACTCACAACCATCAGAGTGGTGTTGAGTTTGGTAGCTGCAGAAGACCTCTTCCTTGAGCAGTTAGATGTGAAGACTGCCTTTCTTCATGGTGACTTGGATGAAGAAATCTACATGAAGCAGCCTGTTGGCTTCATTGAAGAAGGAAAGGAAGAGATGGTGTGCAAGCTCAAGAAGAGCTTATATGGTTTGAAACAGGCTCCGAGACAGTGGTATAAGAAGTTTGATAACTTCATGCAGAACAATGGCTACAGAAGATGCAATTCGGATCATTGCTGTTATTTCAAAAGGTTCGAGTCCAGCTTCATTATTTTGTTATTATATGTTGATGACATGTTGGTAGCAGGACCGTGTTTAGAAGAGATAAACAGTTTGAAGAGGCAGCTAGCAAAGGAATTTGCAATGAAGGATCTGGGTGCAGCGAAGCAGATTCTAGGGATGCGAATCAGTAGGGATGAAGCTGAAGGGACATTGAGTTTGAGCCAAGCTGAATACATTGAGAAGGTACTTCAGAGGTTCAACATGCAGAATGCTAAAGTTGTTAGCACACCCCTTGGAAGTCAGTTCAAGCTATCTGAGGAGCAATCGCCTAAGACAGATGCAGATAGAGAGCATATGAGCAGGGTGCCATATTCTTCAGCCATTGGGAGTCTCATGTACGCGATGGTTTGCACGAGGCCGGACATCGCCCATGCAGTGGGAGTTGTGAGCAGATTTGCAAGCAATCCAGGAAAGCAGCATTGGGAGGCCGTAAAGTGGATAATGCGGTACTTGAGGGGAACAACGAACAAGCCACTATGTTTCAGGAGGAAGGAGTTGGTACTGCAGGGATACGTGGATGCGGACTTCGCCGGTGATCATGATACGAGGCGAAGCACCACGGGGTATGTTTATACCTTAGCGTCGACAGCAGTGAGCTGGGTCTCACGTCTGCAGAAGATTGTGACTTTGTCTACAACCGAGGCTGAGTATGTCGCGGTGACTAAAGCAAGTAAGGAGATGATCTGGTTGAACGGGTGCTTGGAAGAGTTGGATCTGAAGCAAGGGAGAGGAGTTCTTTATTGTGATAGCCAGAGCGCTATACATCTTGCCAAGAATCCAGTATATCATGCCAGAACGAAGCACATCGACGTCAAATACCATTTTATACGCTCGCTGATCGAGGACGAAAAGTTGCATTTAATAAAGATTTTGGGGAGTCAAAATCCGGCGGACATGTTGACGAAGGCAGTCACCATTGAGAAACTAGAGTTGTGCGCAACTTCAGTTGGCCTTCATGAGTAGAAGACGAAGGCAGAGCCACACTACGAGTATCGGCGAGATCGCCGGAATTTTGTTGATTGAAGGAAGAACTTTTTCGGGGGAAAAGATACATGCGAAGAAAGGGGGGAGTTCGAGTGAGCTCATTGATGGCGCTTTGGTCTCCAAGTGGGAGATTGTTAGTCTAAGTGTGTAGACCCGAAGCTGCAATCGAAAAGACGAAGAAAACAGTCAGAAGACTGTGCGGTCGACCGTAGTGGCAGATCCGGTCGACCGCGTGCACTGCAGGAAACTGAGAAGTTTCTGTCGCTCTGGCCGGTCGACCGGCGTGGCCGCTGCGGTCGACCGCAAATGTGCACAGGACCCTGTAAACAGATTTTTCTCTGGCCGGTCGACCGGCCTTGGCACGGCGGTCGACCGCGAATCGTCCAGACAGTTTCCTAAACTGTTTGGGAATCTGTTTTGTTTCAGGATTCTATATATAACCCAAACGTTTTTAGGGTTTGTAAGACATCAAAAAGAGAGCTTTTTGACTGCAAAGAGAGAGAGAATCTCAGAGAGATTAACCCCTTGTTTGAGAGCTTGTATTTTCTTCTTCAATTAATAAAAAGATTGTGTGGTGTGGCTCCCGAGGACGTAGGCAAGTTGCCGAACCTCGTTAAATCTGTGTGTTCATCTCCCTTACTGTTTTTTGCAAGTTAGATCTTTATTTGTGGTTTTATTCCTACTTTCCTACTTTCAACACAAGGTCCAGAAGGGCAAGGGTTCGATTGATTGTTTCGAATCCCCAACATTATATACTGAATGTACTGATTTAGAATTAAAAGTGATGTATATAGAACAAGTTTTTTTCATTTTTATGTGACGATGATGATTTGCATAGAGAGCACTCTATACGATTCTTTTTTCCCTCTTTATAGCGCCAAATGCATAAACAGTCAAAAAGCTAAATGTTTTGTTGCATGCTTATAACCATTAATGATATTGTTGGAGCATGCACTTGACATGCATACAATCCCATTTATGGTAGGTGTAAATGCATTGTACTCTCCCTTAAACATGGTTATTCCTTTTCTCCAATAATAGTTACAACAGAAATATACTTGAAATTAGCTTTGGAAAATCTTATTTCTTGCCTTCTGTTGGTGCTTATACATGGAGCTTAACAATCTTACTTTCAAAGGAGAAAAATTTGAACCACAACAGATTGCATCTAAAATAACTCATGATTACTTTTGGTTATAGTAATATATTGATAGGGAAACCCCTATTTTCACTAAAAAAAAATATATATAACTCATGCATGATTTCATCATGTTCTGGGCAAGTAGGTCATTTTGTCCTATTTTGGGCAGAAAGCTCTAGTAAGAAGGAGGCTCAAGGGTCAAGAAGTACATCCAAGAACGAGGGATAGATACACCCGTACAAAGGAAGGATGAAGATGGAGAGGGAGCAAACTTTTGTGGCGGTGAAGCAGTTTTTTTTAGTCTATGGAAAGACAATTTCTTTTTTATTTGTGTATATTTAATTTTGGGTTTGTATATATATGTTGCTGTGTGGGGTTATACACTTTGTTTTGTATTTGGTTAATAGCACCTTGTGTTTGTCAGAGTAACCGGAAACAGGGTATCAACCATCTGTGATCCAAATGATAAGTGACGACTATGGTCCTCTCTCTATTCGTAGATATGAACTAGTTATGCTTCTTAATTTTCTCCAGCTAACTTAATTTGCTATTTTTTAAAAAGACTTGAATAGGTTATCTCGCCTTATTTCTTAAAAAAAGGAAATATACTTGAGATTACACTGTAGTCAAATAATTTAGTTTAATAGTCAAAGTTACATTAATTTTGCTAGAGACAATGACATGACTTAACTTTGACAGAAAAGAGAGGACAAAGTAGATGTAATTCTCTCTTAGAATCTTTTACTATATATCAAGAAGAGAAATTTAGAGGGTCATTGGGAAGACTTATTTTTTAAGCTTATAAGTTATGTTAGTTTTTAATGGCTTTTGGTTTTTTTTATAAAGATACTATAAAAATTGTTTGAGTAGAATAATAATTTGCTTGGTCAAACCTAAAAACTAGTTTTTCAAAAGCTGAAGTAATTCGACATTTTAATACGGGACTTATAAGCTAAATTATTTGGCATTTTACCAAACAAGTGGAATAAAAAAGCTAGCTTAAAAGCTAGTTTGACTAAAAAATAAACCTCCCCAAACACCCTCTTAGCATTCTTGCTTTCTATCTTATCAAGGATGGAGGAGTTTTATTTATTTATTTTTAATTTGATGTTTCTATAATTCATTGTTAGCCTATAATCCGCATAGATGAAATTGTCCACAGAAAAGCTTTGAGAATAGCACTGTAGATTTTATGTATAATTTTGCAGTAAGTGTTCTTTCATGCAGTTTTTTCAGTATCTATATCTCATGGATACTTTGAAATTATGTAAATGATTCCTGTAATATTACAGATGCCTCATACACATTGTTGAAAAATAAAAGTTGAAATGCTACAAATGTCTTGTTTAGGCATTTATTTGAGTATTTTCTAAATACAAAGTGACACCATTATATCTGCCTAATTTTTGCTATAAAGCACTCAACCCACTTCAGTATTTGTAAATATACTACTAATTACAGAAAATAATTATAGATTGTTACATATTTGAACTTTCCACAGCACAAATGGGGTTTTGATACTCGGATGGACTTATTAAGATTTGTATTTTAATTTAGGTTACAACCAACGTCTACACACAGCAACACAACACAAATAAAAGAAAGTAAGCGGAGCAATATTTCAAACATGTCTATTGAAATTTAGATGTAGTTACGTGTTGGAATAATACGGAGCTTCAACTACTAAAAGAAAGTAAGCGGAGCAATATTTCAAACATGTCTATTGAAATTTAGATGTAGTTACGTGTTGGAATAATACGGAGCTTCAACTACTAAAAGAAAGTAAGCGGAGCAATATTTCAAACATGTCTATTGAAATTTAGATGTAGTTACGTGTTGGAATAATACGGAGCTTCAACTACT
>NC_033794.1:105812422-105829594 GCF_001876935.1 Asparagus officinalis | reverse complement strand
ATGATCACGGAGTTCGGACCTTCCATCCTACGTCTCCGCTCCCCACTCCCGGAGAGAAATCCACTAACACAACCGGGTTTTCTACGTTCACCCGAACAATGTTTACACCTCACACTCGGTTTTCTAGCTAACCGAAAACTTTACAATCAACACTCTTGCAATCACCACTCTTGCAAACACACTCTATACCCTCACAAGTGTTGGACCTAGCCGTGTCTCCCTCAAGTGCTCGGTTATAACCTCTCCCTAGGCTCGTCAACCGACGCCACTCCTCTTGGGACGATCCCCGACTCTCACCACACACTCCTCTCGGTGTACAAGTGTATTACAAAGAGAATCTCACACTGAGGCTTAATACAATAATTGATTGTTCTCAACTATGGATGAGAACACAATGAAAGCTCACACTCAATGTTACAACCTCTCACCAACCCACAATATATTATGAATGCAAATACAATAAGCTCAAGTGGGTGTGTGTAACAATGAGATAAAATAAAATCTAACTCAAATAGCAAACTAGCAATAATAAGAATATGAAAATCAATAATGAAATTGCTAGAGAAAAGAGTTAGAAAACTTCTCTATGAACACAAAGAAGAGGATGAAGAAGATTGAGAATGAATCCCTCAATCTACAGTGAAAACTTCCTCCTTTGTAAACAGAAACTCAAACTTAAACAAACAGTAAAAACCTTAAACCCTTGTTTAAAAACTTTTCTTAGCTACTTGATAACTGAGATCAAGGAGGGTATTTATAACCTCCAAAATCTCAGCCAACAACCCCAAGCAAAAGATAAAAACAACCCCAGAAAAACAGCTCAGAAAAATAGCCGTTGGGAACCAACGGATATATTGGCGGGGCATATATATATATATATCATCTATCCTTTAAAGGAGGGAGTACTAGAAAAACTTTCTCTACCCCAAATTGCCCTTCAACTTTTATAAATATAACAAAGTTAATTTGGATCTAATTAATGGGCAAATTTATGAGGTTTTTTTATTATTATTAAGAATTTATACTATATATATATATATATATCATCTACCCTTTAAAAGAGGGAGTACTAGAAAAACTTTCTCTACCCCAAATTGCCCTTCAACTTTTATAAATATAACAAAGTTAATTTGGATCTAATTAATGGGCAAATTTATGAGGTTTTTTTATTATTATTAAGAATTTATAAAATGAGTTATAAAATCAAAAGCTTTCACACCCAATAAATTACAACTACTTGTCACAAGTTATGAGTTTTTTTTACTTAAGAATTAATGAAAAATTTGTTACGAAATGAAGAGGCTAAATATAGCATGGAACAGTGAGAACATTTCGGATTCTAGGACTCTGAAAAGGTTTCCGAAAGTAGCCTGGCAACATGCCCGTTTGTTGTGGAAAAACTCGGTTCGTCTTCTTCTACAACGAAGGATGTGTTTCATGCATTGAGATTGAACATCATTCTTAGATGTTAGATTGATGCCAAAACCAGTAAGGTATCTTTATTAGCTAAGAAAAGAAATTGTTTTTCCCCCAAAATTTTTATGTTGATATTGAATTACCCATACATCTTCTTTTTGTTGAAGAGAATTGTGGGGAATTGCACAGGAAAACTAGACTCAACTGATTGTGCCTCCCGTTTTGTTTGAAGAGAGCTGCTCGAGCAAGTCAATCCCCCTCCATCTCCCTCCCTCTTCCTTCTCTCTCCTCTCCCCTATCGCTAAAGGTAAAATTTCACCAAACCCCCTATGTCTTTTCTCTAATTTTCTATTAGTCCATTCTGAGACTCTCCTTTGATTTCACCAAACAAAAGGTTCTGAAAGCACCGTCTACAACGTGAGGCTCGATGGCTGGAGAGTCACCATCAAAAAACCTGTCCTTTCCTCTTCAGACGACCTCGACAAGTTCCACAGAGAACTTCAACTGTGGTGGTAAGAAAGTTTACACTCCTTTAGGTGGTTTTCACTTAAAGTTGGGATTTTGGGAGTGCCCATGTTGACCAATATGGATAATTTTGATGTTGGTTTTTTTTAGCGTGAAGTGAAGTGGATCATCCTTGATTGGCTAAGTTGGTTATTGCTCATGCGAGGCCTCCAAATTATTTGTTTTTCTTTGAGTTTTATGAGTGGGGGAATTTGGCAGAGAGATTGCATGTTGAGGAGTGGAGCCCTGAGATTGATGAAGAACTCATGATTACTTATGATCTCGGTATATTCTTTTGTATAATGTGGTGTATATGACTATTTACCGAAAATATCCTGTGAGATCAAATTAGACATTGCATTGTTTGTTTTGTACTAAATTGTTTGTTATTATTTCAGCTGATACACAAGTTTATTATGCTCGAGTTCTATTTCTATTGATATAGTTACATCCTTAATTGCCTTCTCTTTGATCTTCAATGTGTTCTATTATTATTTGAAACTTTATAAACATAAAAAATATATTTTCATTTTTCTGATGCAGAATCAAGGTTTTGATGTGTCACTGTCAGATGCCAGTAGTGTTTTTGATTCCATAAAGGTGATAAGCTTTCAACTCCTATGTATTCTTTTTCTTTTTTGCTACTTTTCCATTTAGTGAAGAGGTATAACTTAAACCATTATTTCATCAGTCACTTAGTCAAAGTGATGGAAGATGGCGATATGATTCTAGTAGTGCTGAATCCAGCACTTATGTTGCTGGTACTGAAATCTTTTACCTTTCTTGGTATCTATGTTGAAAAGGTACTGAAATCTTTTACCTTTCTTGGTATCTATGTTGAAAATAACTTAACACTAGATGCTACATTTACCAGTTTATGTCTTTTGTAATTTGAAAATAACTTAACACTAGATGCTACATTTACCAGTTTATGTCTTTTGTAATTATTGCTTCACTTTGATAGGTTGGAAATCATCTCATGTTAATGTTGTAACTTTTAAGTACAACTACTGTTGTGCCTGATCAAACTGATCACTTTTCATGTTTGTACGGTTGCAGGGACAACACTTGAAACACTTGCAGGAGTGGTTTCCCTGGTAGATCCAGAGGTGGATCAATCAAGGGTAAGACTTACATTACCAATGTTTGTTTTTTAAATTGTATGATTGTGTTATGATTAGCTTTGAGTAACTATTTGATATCAGAATGATCGTTCATAATTTTTACTCCTATTTAAAAATTAAGGAGAATATCTCTTACTTTTGCTTATAATTACACTTCGTAGATTAGATGCATTGCTATCCCACTGAACTTTATTTTGCTTAAATGTAAGACTCATTGGCTTTAGGTTAGTATGGCAATATGATTCTATGTTAATATTTCATGGCCATTTGAAAGTAAAAATTCTTTATTTTACTCAAGCTCTAAGGCTTCTTGCAAAGTTGCAAGCTTGCAATACATCTTGCTAATCCATAATACTCTGAAGCATTATCACTAAGAAGGCAATACTTTATCCAAGTTGTGTGAGATAGGAATGCGACATGCGATTGAGTACCAAATTGAGTGATTAATTTTTTTTCATAGGTAAAGAATATTTCACCGATTATCAGGTGTACAAGGGTACTTAGGCATTCTAAAGTATAACAAAAGTAGGCTTCCAACAGCAAGAAAAAACATCACAATGCTACATGAGAGAACAATATACAAAGTGATGACTTTTTTTTCATAGGTAAAGAATATTTCACTGATTATCAGGTGTACAAGGGTACTTAGGCATTCCAAAGTATAACAAAAGTAGGCTTCCAACAGCAAGAAAAAACATCACAATGCTGCATGAGAGAACAATATACAAATATAAGTTAGTGTCATTTAAAATCACCAAGTTTGCAGGCCATCAAGCTGTGAATTTTATTGAGTAATCCCGCGAGGGAATTGTTACTGCCTCTAAATTGTCTGCAGTTTCGTTCCTGCTAAATATAGTATATAGTTGCTACAAGCAGAGCTCTTCTATGCCTTGAACCTGGACCTTTTCTTCCCTCTAGAGTCTTATACCAAGGCCGGAATCTAATCCAAGGCTTATGTCTTCCTTGAGGCCTCATATAGGATAGTATTTGATCACATATTTGAGCTGAAAATAAGCATTTAAAGAACAAATGCTCAACAGTTTTATTATGAGCCCACAAAGGTTACCGTGTGCATCATCTGTTCTCCCCCAAGCTTTAACTTTATCCTTGGTCATGAGCTTGTTGAGCATAACTAACCACAAGATTTTGTCAAATCATGCTTATGTATTAAGTTAAAAGATTTGAGACTGTTCATATCAGTGTAAGTGATAATGTGCATTTATAGTACTTGTTGAAATAAAATAAATTGGGTTAGAGAGATTTGAACCTTGTGAAATTTTGCATATACCTTAAAATTCATAGATATAATGGTATATTATTATAATCATAAATACCTTGGGCTCGAATTTAAGAAAAAATTTAACCTTTTTTACCTTCAACAAATCATCATAGGCTATATCCCTTTCGCTCATTTGTTAGAACTTTTTTACCTTCAACAAATCATCATAGGCTATATCCCTTTCGCTCATTTGTTAGAACTATAAGTAGATATAGTAGTTTAATATATTTTGTAAATAATTTAACCTTTTTTACCTTCAACAAATCATCATAGGCTATATCCCTTTCGCTCATTTGTTAGAACTATAAGTAGATATAGTAGTTTAATATATTTTGTCTAGAGAGCTTTATGTTTTTCCCTTCCCTTTTTTAGTTGTTTAATAATAATTGTAATTGACTCAATTGTTATATACTAAAGATTCTACAAATTTGGAAATTCCTATTAGAGAGTAAACTTTTACTAAATGGACATTATCAAATATCTTGCAATATCTTAATTCATGTAAGCAAATATGAGCTCAAATGCCAATTGAAATTACTATGAGGAAAGTACTAATTTCATGATACATATAAAAATTGATAATGCAATTGCTAAAGGAAATTATTAAGCTTACAGGCTACAAGTCATATGATAAATTAGAGAATGATAGTTAGCCAAAACGCATTTGCGTCTATTAGCTTAATTATTCTATTGATAGACTCTATAGCATAACAAATATTATAGATGTTAATGTAAGAAATGTTGGCAGACATTATAATGTAAGAAATATTGTAGATGTAATGGGTATTTGTTTAAAAAGAATGTTCTTTCTAGTGTAATAAATATATTAATAGAATAATATTTGCGAAAAACGTCGATAAAGTCCCAAATCAGCCCCAAATCAAGCATCGGAAAACGTCGATAGAGTCCACCGACGAACGACCAACTCCACCAACAAAAAACCTTAAGGTCCATCAACTTCGCCGACCGAATCCGCCTTCAGCTCCTCCGACACGATCTCACCGTCGGCTATCGTAGTCTCTTCTCCTTCGCGATCTCACCGTCGACCTCCTCCTCCGCCTTCAGCCCTCCTCCGCTATCCCTCTGTCGATGGAATACCTGGCCCAGTGAGTTCACTTTCTTAACTATATGTCATTATGGAACTGATGCTCCTTTATATTAGTTTACAACCATTACAAGTTATTTAGAATATACCTGCAACTTATATTTATGCTTTTAATCATGATGTGCAATTTTTACTGTCCATTTGCCATATCCCAAAACGTGAAAGGAATGATTTCCAATGACATAGTTTACATGTACATCGATGTATGAAAATCTTAGGATTAATTGAGAAACTAGCCCTTATACATGCATGCTTTAAAGTTGACTATCTTCCAACTATTCTATTTAAATGTTTGACTTTCACACCGAAGGTATCCTACATAAATTTTATATATCTGAGCTCGGCTGATAGATAGAGCTTATTTCCGTGTGATTTTGGTGCTTCCTTGCAGAAAATACCAAAGTGGTGGATTTAGCTTTACTATGTAAGCTCATTATCCTGGACTTTGAATGGCCTATTTACTTCACAGTATGGGGATATTCACAAGGAAATCATGGTGTTTGGAAAAACAAAACCAGTGGCCAATTTCCTGAAGGACTATTTTGGGTTCCGACATGATTATTTAGGTGTTGTGGGTTCCATTCTGATAGCATATCCTCTCATCTATGGATCTGGGAACTCTTTCTAGCAGTTTGTGATGAATTAATAGGTCATTATAGCTTCTATGAAAAAATAATAATGGAAAAATTGAAAGGAAATATGAGAAGTATTAAAACAATATTGACACACATATATATTGTTTGCATTAGTTGATACGTATCTTAGTGAGACCAGATGCTCATCTACTCCAGATTTAGCTCTATTTAACGCAGGTTATCCATGGCAATAAAGTGTTTTTATATTGTGAAGAGAGGTCGACAATGTGGCATTTTTGATAATTAGGAGGAATGTAAATTCGCTGTTGATAAATTTCCAAATGCCTCCTAAAAAGGGTTTGCAACGTACGAAGAGGCTTTGAGTGAATGGTAGAAGCACACCTTCGATCGTGATCTGTCCAGACACCACTTCAATTTCAACAATAAATATTTCCAGAGCAACATAATCTAGATAAGGACAAGGAAAATTTAGGGAAATTGTTATTTCCCCGATCTATGTTTTTGCATTAGGTTCAATATTTACAATATTAGTGTTTGTAGTATGTACCGTTGCAGTATTTATTAGCTTGTCCATTGTAAAAGGTATGTGATGTGGTTTGTAAATGTGGGTTGATTCTAACAAAAATGCAATGTGTAGTGTTCTTTACAAATATATGTTGTTGGCAATGAGAGGCATTGATGTCAGTGGTGCGCGGAAGAATGAGCTGTTCTGCTATTATGCCTTGTTTGAATATATGAAGATTATTTCGGATGAAACTAGTTTTGATATGTCCTTTCTTATTGTTACTAATACACGAGGATATCCGTGATGTATTTTATGATATGTTAGAGTTACGCCATACCCACACAAAAACCTTTGGTGTCTGAAAGTGGTAAACGTTCTATGTTGCATTTCTTATAATAGCTCAGGTGTACGCCTGTATAATTGCGCCGATGTAAACGTTTCATCGCGGTCTCTTTTGATTTGTATAGCAGGAGTTGCAATCATAAGAAAAGGATACCGCAGTATACTATGAGTCCAGAAATCAGGTAGGCTGCTAATATATTTAGGCGCATTTTGTTTTTCAGCAGAAGTAAATTCCTGGGGGTAGCTCCAGATTTCAAAATTTGTGTAGCGAGTTATTAATCTTAGATTTTTTTGAGGTTTGAGACTTAGAAAAAACAAAGTAGAGGATTTAACAGATAGATTTTTTACAATACACTTTCCACATAAAGGGTTGCACAACAAACCATTGGACACATAGATTTCCATGTACATAATCACAACATATTTTCCACACAAAGGGTCGCACAACAAACCTTTTGCATAATAATCAAACAAAGTAGAGGATTTAACAGATAGTTTTAAGATTTTTCAATGAGAACAGTTATATGTTGACATCAGGACAGTTATACAGAACCTAACACCAGACAACATACATCTCAATAATATTTCCAGACAACATACATCTCAATCTGCAACAACTCCCTATAGAAATGTCGTTGATGTGCTCCTCAAGCTTTCTTCAATCATGAGATTAAAAGGAAGAGCCTAAAACATTTCCCTGTAATTAAGAAGGCACAAACCATCACTATTAACCTAAAATAAGAAATATCAGCTTATTTTATTAATAATAATGTTGTAGTGTATAAATGACTACAATGGAACATAACTCTCATTTAACAATTTAAAGTCTAAAAACCACTGAAACTTTTTCTAGTTAAGGCTATACTAACCATATAAAATTTTCACCGTCTTCATAGGAACACATCATCCCCTTCACTTGATGACCCATTACCCTCTTGCAAATTTGTATCACCGCATGTAGAAGACCTATAATATATATATATATATACATCAAGGGGGATAATAGAAGGTGAAAAATAAGACAATATAAATAATAAAAGAATTATTACTTACGGGATTTGTGAGTATCAGACAATTTCGCTTATCATGTGATTAGCCTACTTTACCACACCCGTGACAACGTCTATCTTTTTTTTTTGGTAAGTGAAAAATTTTATTTAATCACCAAAATAAAGAATTATGTACATCAATGATATTAGAGCTCAGAAACAGAGCTCAGCTAAGCAAAAACTCCTCGAGGAGTAAGAAAGAACCTCATCTACAACATATTACAACAGTAAAACAAAAACCTGCACAGATTATGCACAGTATGGCTAGAGCATAGCAACACTGTTTGTGCACCTTCTTTGCCTCTACCATGGATACTTTCTCAGCAATTACAAGGAGAGAATCTATTCCTTGTCTTCAGCCGAAGGGGTACAATTCAGAATAGCAGTGAGGATTTCCATCTTTATATTCTTGATTAAAGCATCAAAAGATCTACACTTCAACTTGAAAATCGTGTTATTCCTCTCTCTCCAAATGTTATACACTGCGGCGGCCAGCGCCATCCTTTTAATTTTTTTCTTAAATCCTTTGCCCCATAGCCTGAAACTATACCAATTCAATAGGACAGACCAATTACAAGATCTCCACTTGAATTTGAGCCACTCCATAATACCATTCCACACAAAATTTGATAATTTGCACTCAAAAAAGAGGTGATTTCTGCTCTCTAAAGAACCATCACAAAGTTTACAAACATAAGCTTGAATAATCCCAAGTTTGAGAAGTCTATCTTGAGTTTGAAGTTTGTCATTGACTGTCAGCCACAGGATAAATGAATGTTTAGGATAGCTCAGATTTTCCCACACTGTGTCATGCCATGCCACATCTTTTTTATTTTTTGCTCTAGCCATTGCTTTCTCTTTTCTTCCCTTCAACCTTTTTCCGCACCCTTTTGCTCGCACTTAATCGGGTTCATTGAAACTATTTTGAAAAGTACAAGAACCCTGCACACTAGTACCATCATCTATTAAATTACTACTCATTTTATTACTTTTCTCGGTGAAGCTCTTTACAACCATGCGGTCACTAACCATCTGACTACTAAGAAATTGGTCGATTTGCTCATTAATGATACATACTCCATCAGTAAACATCTTCCTTGTTTCTTCACATACGAGAGACTTGTTAACTAATTCCAAAGATGATTGGATAACTTAACTCCGCGTTAAAAGATAAGAATTGTTAGGGCTTATCTGCATGCCTTTATCATCATCCACTATCCCCGATTTTGTAGACTTAGTTCACCTCTTTAAGATGTATTTATCGGGCAATATTTCAGCATCAATTTTCATCAAATATGATATAATATGCGTACATGAAATTTTGGCACTTTCGAACTTTTTACAACTACAAGAAACCAAATCCAAGTCCTTGTCGTAAACGATTTCGCGGACTTTACTTATTGCGAGCTTCTTTCTTTAAATTTGATACACACTCTGATTGTTGGTTGCCCTAACAAACTGCAACTTGTAGTTAAAGATGTCACACACTTCAGCCTCAAACTTGTAATAGATCTCATTCGTATAAATATCAATCATTTGCTCCAAAAAGTCACGATTTATTCTAAGTTTAGGTTTCTCAATTACATCTTTGTGATCGTCCATCAACTCCTCATGACGTTGGCGCACTAATCCCCTGCCAAACTGTATCATAAAATCCACCAATGAATTAAATTCGAAACAAATTTTTTGAAAAACACATGTCCACTTTCTGCTCGTTGACTACTTGACATGTCAGCTGAGAATACGTGATTAACATATGTATGAATCTATCTTGACCAAAGTTCATATTGGTCTTGCAACCACTTGTTTCCTTCTAACCTATTTTTCTTAATCAGACTTTCCAATTGTAAATCAAATTCTTCAGGAGTCTCCGATTTCCAAATGCAAGCCGAGAACTCACTCTTATAAATACAATTGTAAATCAAATTCTTCAGGAGTCTCCGATTTCCAAATGCAAGCCGAGAACTCACTCTTATAAATACTATACTTCACTGGTCTCCGATTTCCAAATGCAAGCCGAGAACTCACTCTTATAAATACTATACTTCACTGCATCAATTTTCTAAAAACATTTTATTAATATATGCCAACTACAATATATGTCAATATAATTAAATAAAGTGTTAAACGATGGGTTAGGTTTATAATATTTTTAATAATATGTACAAACTATAATACCTGTGAAAAGTATTTGGAAGAACAAGAGGGAATGCCTTAGTCATAGCTGGGTCTAGATCGGTAATAATCATCTTCGGGGCACCACCAGGCATACTTTCTAAAAATTGATTAAATAACCATACAAATTCATTAATGCTTTCACGATTTAAAAAACAACAAGCAAAAATAGTGGTTTGACCATGATTGTTAACCCTCATTATTGGTGCAAATATAAGATTATAGCGATTAGTGTTATAAGTAGTAACAAAGATTACAACATCACCGAAATTTTTTTAAGCTCGCCTTGATCTTGCATCAGGCCAAAAACAATGAGTAATCTTTTGTTCCTCATCAGCCTCAATTTGAAAAGTAAATGACGGATTCTTTCCTTGTTCCAATTTTAAATACTCATAAAATATTTCACCATCATGCCCCTTCAAATCAGCACGGATATCCCTTTCATGATTATACAAATCTCTTTGAGTGCACCTAATATTTTCTATACCTTCAGATTGTACTCTAAGAAAACTGAATTGTTAATGCTGAGGTATATTCACCATGAATAACTGATTAGTTAGAGACTTTATTGCGGCTGAAACGTTATGATGTAACCTTAAAAGATGAACCTTTGATGGTGTTGATAACGGGTGGATATGCTCCTCATTAAAAATAGTAACAATGTATTTTTCAGAGTTTGATTTTAAAACTACAATTTTGGCAGTACAATCCTGACATAAACTTCCTCGACGTCTTTTCTTTCCAACATCCACGATTCTTGGAGATTTTCCTTGTTTAAAACAAACATACTCCTTCCTTCTTATTTCACCACTTCCCGGCTCTTTCTGAGTAGTCCTAGCCCTTATACTAAAACCAGATGCTTTAGCATAAGTATTGTAGAATGTCACAACATTATCTATTGTGTTAAATTCTTACCCTTTTTTTGCCTCAATTCATCTGATACTTAAGGAGTATATGTCAAACTATCGTCATCCGAGTTTACTTCATTAGCTATATTTTGACAGCTAGCCCCTACTTCAGTGTCCAAGTTTTCCATTTCTCATAAAAGCTTCGATACTTGCGACCAAAGAGAACTGACTATCAGCCAATCATTTTGTTATTGGTTTTTATCAGTCCGTCCCTTTTCTGCTCTAACCCAAAACCTTCTCATCTACTTTCTACTAAGGCTTTTTACCATCTTATCTCTTTTTGAAATTGAAAAATTACTTCTTGAATTATAAAAAAAACATTGTCATCTTAAACACCATGATTTTCTTGAGGTATTTTGTGAAAAATTACTTCTTGAATTACAAAAAAAATTTACTTCTTGAATTAAAAAAAAAATACTTCTTGAACTCACTAGGCCAGATATTACGTGCTGGCCTTCTTGTTTTGATGATGATTTACAAACAATTTACTAGGGGTGAGCAATCGATCGGTTCGGTCGGTTTTTGGCAAATTTTGAACAACCGAAACCGAACCGCCCATTATTCAAAACCAAACCGAACTGTTGCAAGTCGGTTCGGTGCGGTTCGTTTCGGTTTGTTCGGTTCTAGCTTCATCCAACAAACAAATGCATTCTCAATGAGAAGAAGTGTACAATTTCATCAACTATTATCCATAATTCAGTTCTACATGCTGAATTTTAGCTTCAGAAATCATTTAATTAGCTGTCAATTTGAAAACTTTGGTGTAACCAGTTATCAAAATAACCCTAAAAAAGTTGTGGAACTAAGCAAGAACCCTAATTCACCAAAAAAAGAAGGGGCAAAAAAAAGCTTACTTCCAAGGACCTCCTCAGCTTGATACCCCAACCCCTTCTCAAACCCTTCATTCACATAAATAATTGTCTGGTCCGATTCAATAGCATCAGTGACCACGAGCCCATACGACGTCGGCAACGAAATCCCCAGGAACAAACCCTCTCCGATCGAAAGCCCCTGCTAGAGTCCTCAACCTTGCTATCCCACTCTATGGACCAAAACCCTGGAGCTCAACACATTAGGGTTTCGAAATTAGGGAAATTTCTCTCTCTCTCTCTCTCTCTCTCTCTCTCTCTCTCTCTCTCTCTCTCTCTCTCTCTCTCTCTCTCTCTCTCTCTCTCTCTCTCTCCCTCCTTTTTTCCCCTTACTTTTTTGTGGAGGGTTTTTTCGGATCGATGGAAGAGGAATTGGAACGAGTGAATGAAGGAACGATCGAGAGAATGAAGGCGCGAACAGACCTATTTAGCTGCACTTTTTACCCACACCCGACTTTTTACTAACGGGTCGGATCTGGGGACGTCGACGCGGATCTCGTGGACGGGGAACCAGAGGAAGAGCTCCTGGGCGGAGACGCCGCGGAGGGAGGCGATCTGGACATAGCTGATGGTGCCAGAGATAGAGGAGTTGTAGTGGATCTTGGTCTTGAACGTGGCGGTGCAGGGCTCGTCGATGCGACGGCTGGACATTGAGGTTGGAGATTTAGGTTTAGGATGGAGAGGAGCTGGGGTTTATAGAAATGAAGAACGGGTCGAGTAAACGAGGAATGTGTATGATCGTATAGGTTACGGAATAATAGTAAGGGATATAAGCGGTCGGTTCGGGTTGTTCGGGTTGAAAATTTTTCAACCCGACCCGAACCGATTTATAACTAAAACCGAACCGAATCGTTAAATTTCGGTCGGTTCGGTCGGTTTTTTCGGTTTGGACCGAACCGTGCTCAGCCCTATAATTTACAACTAATAGTGTTTATCTAGTGTTTGTAGTTTTGTAGTTATTGTAGACAAATAATATATTAGAGGATGGATGGATTGCGCCATATCGATCATATCAAATGGAGGTTGGTGGGATAGTGGTTGAAGCATATGCAATTCAAGTTGAAGATCTAAGTTCTAGCTTCATCTGTAATGTGTACCAAGTCAAGCTATAATGAAGATCAAGATCAAGCTTGGGTAACATTAGTTTAGGTTTATATTATGTGTGTTGGTACTTTAAGCTCAATCATATATACACACACATTATATTGGTTTCCTTGTATATATATAGTTATATATATACACAATTTAGTTTTGGTATATATAGGTATATGTATACATACATGTTTTTGTTTCCAAGTTTATATAAATATGAAATTACATCTTTTATATTTGTTGTTTTGGTTTTTTAAGTTAAATATGAAACAATTGAATATAATTGGAAAATACATTTTTGCTTCATGTTTATATGCTTACATATGATTTCATCAATATCAATTTTATTTAGTTCAATGAAATCATGTTTATTGTTTTAAAAGTTTACAAAACAAGTATTTTTATGAAAATATTATTTTCTTAGTTTATAGAATTAACAATAATTATATACATCTTTTATTAAGTCTACAAAATCATTTTGTAAAGTTTCAAAACATGGTTAAGCTAAAATGTCAAAACTCATGTGTTCACATTTTTATGTTTTGAACTATTTTATAAAATAATAATATTTCTCTTTTGGGAGGTTCTTTTTGAAAACCAGTTTTTGTAGCATGTTTATTATCATGTCTAGAATCATCTCCCAAAGTTTTATAATTTTTGAAATTTATTTGGTATTTTTAAACCAAGTTTAAAGTTGAGTTTTTCTGTGCACTTCAGGTCTGTGCATGTTCAGTCGACTCATGAGTCGACTCATAAGTTGACTCATGAAGTGTAGCGCAGTTATGATTTTTCTTCTGCTGAGTCGACTCATATAAGCCGACTCATTAGTCTACTCATAAGTTGACTCATGAGTCGACTCATAAGTTGACTTATCAGAGATCCGTTGCACAATAACGGCTAGTTTCCAGCAGTGTTTTTTAGGGGGGTTTTTGTCTTTTCGGTTGGGTTTTGGCTGAGGTTTTGGGTGGCTATATATACCCCCTTGCTCTCATCCTTCATAAAAAAAAACAAAAGAAAATGTTTTAATCAAGTTTAACAAGGGTTTAAGTTTGTTTAAAGGTGTTTAAAGCCTTGTTTCAAGTTTCAGTTTTGTGAAGATAATTTCACAAGAGGAAGAAGAGATCATCCTTTGATGTTTGAGCATTAACTCATCTCTCTCTCTCTCTCTCTCTCTCTCTCTCTCTCTCTCTCTCTCTCTCTCTCTTGATCTATAGAGAAGTTTTCCTAAACTCATTCTAGCTATTTATTGTTTTGTTTCTAATATCCATAAACTAGATCTATATTGAGTTTAGTTAAATTGTTTTTATTGAATCTCTTTGTTCACACACAACCTATTGAGCTTATAGTATTTACGTTCATAGTATATTTTGGGTTGTAGGGTTTGTGACTTAGAGTTGTGCCTAATTGAGTTCTCACCTTGTTTAGAGAACAATCATTTGTTGTGCTTAATTTGTGAAGTTCACTTTGTAATACACTTGTACACCGAGAGGAGTGTGTGGTGAGGACGGAGTCGATACCGAGAAGAGTGGCGTCGGTGGCCTAGTGAGAGGTGATAATTCCAAGCACTTGAGGGAGTCGATACGTGAGGACCAACACTTAAGGTTGTAGCTTGTGTATGTACTTTGTGAGGATTTGTGAGAGTTATCGGTTGACTTGATAACTGAGTGTGTAGAGTTTTCGGTTAGCTAGAAAACTGAGTGTGTAAAGACGTTCTGGCTTTCAAACCGGGTTGTGTAGTGGATTCTCCCCGGGAGTGGGGAGCGGAGACTTAGGACGGAAGGTCCGAACCCCGTGATCATTTCCTTGTGTTTGAGTTTGGCTTTGGCGTATTTATTCTTGCATATTGTTATATCGCCATTATTACTTGTTAATTTTGTTTACCCTTGTTTATATTATATATCCTTACATATATCTTGTAGCATATCATACTTGCTAGGATATATTTGTTAGTAAGTTTTTTATTGATATTTAAATCGGATTAGATTAGCATAAATCCTATTCACCCCCCCCCCCCTCTAGGGTTCTTTCATAGCGACCTTAGGGTCTACTATTACGTCGACGGTAAGATCACGGAGGAGGGCTGAAGGTGGAGGAGGAGGTCGATGGCGAGATCGCTGAGGAGGAGAGACAACGATAGCTGATGGCGAGATCGCGTCAGAGGAGCTGAAGGCGGATTCGGTTGGCGAAGTTGATGGACCTCGAGGTTTTTCGTCGACGAAGTTGGTCGTTCGTCAGTGGACTCTATCAACGTTTTTCGATGCTTGATTTAGGGCTTATTTGGGACTCTATCGACGTTTTTCGCGGAGGAGGAAGAGAGGAAGGATTTAGGGCTGATTTGGGGCTTTAGTATGAGGGAGAGAGAATGCAGAAATGATCACGAGCCTTTAACATTCTGTTCGCGTGGAAAACTGTTGCTTTCTTCATTAATGAGATAATTGTCATCTTGAGTTACAACTTTTTGAGTTACAAAAGATCCGGTCTTTTATAGATCCGGTTACAACTAAATCAAAGAAAATAAAGAAAAATTACAACTTTCCTGAACAGATCGCAAGCTCCTCTCCTGTTTTGCCAACGCCGGGGTTAATCCGTGGACCACCGCGCGATCTAGATCCGGTCGGATCTACACGAGTATGCGGGTATTATTCCACGAAGGGAATAATAGCCGGGAGGGATTAATCCACCAAGGGAATAACCGCTCGGATCTCGAGATCTAAGACCAAGCTTAGATCTGGAGTGTAGCCTCGTGTAGATCTCAGATCTGTTCTTTCTTCCTCTCGAGATCCTGCCTTTTCTGACGTGGATGGTCGCCGAGGATCAGATCTGAATGTGCAAGTCTTCTGGTCTTCAAGCTCCGAGTTCACTCTTCAATCCGGCAGAGTTTCGGCTCTTGAAAATTCCCCTCCGAAAATGAACATCTCTAGGCCTATTTATAGGCTCTCAGGACAGTGGCTGCAAAAAGGGAATTGTCGGCCACCTCTGGCCACTGTCGGCCACCTCGGGGTGGCCGGCACTGTGCCTAGCCACCTTGAGGTGGCTCGGCTCATGGCCAAGCCACCTCAAGGTGGCTCGGCCACCGAGCCACCCCGAGGTGGCTCGGCCACCGAGCCACCATTCGGTGCTTTGTCGAATGACTGTAAGAGTTCCGGTGCTGCATTTATTGTCTGACCGTTTGTCGGAATTTTAAACTTTGGAGTCGATTCCTGATTTTTTGATCTTTAGCTCACCATCGATTGTTGGCGTCGAGTCTTTATCTGCAACGCGTTGTCCGGCGTTGTGTTGTTGAGTTATCCTTAAGAATATTTATAAAAACATTCTCCAGGAACTTCTCAACAAAATTTAGGGAACAGTTTATACTCATATACTTTATTGGAGTATTAAGAAGCAGTTTATACTCGTATACTTTTCGGAGTATTGATTCTTTCGTTACAACGCATTGATCGGCGTTGACCCAGGGTTACGCGTTGACCGACGTTGACCCTAGGGTTTCGAACGTCGTACGTTGACTTTTTTGATCGCAACGCGTTGACTGGCGTTGACCTAAGGTTACGCGTTGTCCGGCGTTATGTTGTTGAGTTATCCTTAAGAATATTTATAAAAAACATTCTCCAGGAACTTCTCAACAAAATTTAGGGAACAGTTTATACTCATATACTTTATTGGAGTATTAAGAAGCAGTTTATACTCGTATACTTTTCGGAGTATTGATCCTTTCATTGCAACGCATTGATCGGCGTTGACCTAGGGTTACGCGTTGACCGGCGTTGACCCTAGGGTTTCGAATTCGGAGTATTGATCCTTTCATTGCAACGCATTGATCGGCGTTGACCTATGGTTACGCGTTGTCCGGCGTAGACCTTAGGGTTTTGAACGTCGTACGTTGAAATTTTTGCTCGCAACGCGTTGACTGGCGTTGACCTAAGGTTACGCGTTGTCCGGCGTTGACCGTAGGGTTTTGAACGTCGTACGTTGAATTTTTTGCTCGCAACGCGTTGACTGGCGTTGACCTAAGGTTACGCGTTGTCCGGCGTAGACCTTAGGGTTTTGAACGTCGTACGTTGAAATTTTTGCTCGCAACGCGTTGACTGGCGTTGACCTAAGGTTACGCGTTGACCCTGGGGTTTTGACCGTCGTACGTTGATTTTTTGATCGCAACGCGTTGACTAGCGTTGACCTAAGGTTACGCGTTGTCCGGCGTAGACCTTAGGGTT
>NC_033794.1:105790410-105811422 GCF_001876935.1 Asparagus officinalis | reverse complement strand
GGAAGAAAGAGCATGGAAGATGTCCGTCGAGGTCGACGCAGGGACCAGTCGATTTCCACTGCGTCGGCTTGGAGATCTTGTCAACCTTAAAAACTCGAGGTCTGCAGTAATCAATACCTACACGCGAACGGTCTATAATCAAGAATTACTTTCCCCTCCTTCAACCGTGGACGCGAGGGAGTATCGACCTCGCCCATTCTAAAAAATTTTTCAACCGCCAACCAAGGATCATTCAGGGGTATTTACACCCTAAAACGATGGCTTTTTTTGCCCCTCCGAGAGGGCCTATCGTCGTCCTGCGTCTAAATGGCCCCAGAGTAAAAAATATTTTTGCGTCTGCCAACCGAACTTCTACATCCTCAATTTACTTTTTCGAATATTGGCTAGGCTTTTTGCAAGGTATGAGTCGATAGAGAGCTACGTATTCAAGACAACAGGAGCAGGGCCCGGTGCCGCGGCTTCTTCAGTCTGTGGGCTCCTTTTGTCCCTTTGCGCTACATTTTCCAGCTAGCCACGAAGTGGTGTGGATTCCGAAAGGATATTGACTTCAACATGCGCGGCCCAGAAATACTCCTTACTTTTCGAAGACGTTCAAAGGAGAACGCTAAGAAGTGATCTTCGTTGTAGGCAACTCGACTATATTCGTTTGATCAACACGTTTAGTATGCTGTGTTCCTCAATAGCTATAACTCACTGTTTGGGAAAAACCAAAACCACCTTATGGACCATGTATTTCGGCTGGTTTATCGCGGGACGCTCGGATTTTACCAGGTCGAAGATGAGGTGCACTCCTTGAAAAACCTAGGCCGTAGACCATGAGTCACAACACTGATTCCTCTTCGGGGGAATTAGAAATGGTGACATTCGAGGCAGGCGCTCGCGACCTGGCCTGAGGAGCATGCGGCCTGATCCCATTCTGAGTTTCACAGACAATAGACGAATCTGAAGGCCGTGCGACTCTGCTGCTGACGGATCCTGCTCCCTTGCAGCCGGAGGCCGAACCTTGCCTGAAATTCCTCCGCATCACGGCGTCTTGCTCCAGCAGAGGTCTGTTCCTCTGAGTGCTCAACGCATGGCAGACCCGTATCTGAAGAAGTTCGACTAGAGGCGCTGTAAGGCAGGCAATCTCCCTCGTCGAACTCGGCATGGGTAGCTTTGACAGCTTCAGGCAGTCTCTCTACGTCGGTAGCTGATTGACATGGCGATCAGGTGGAAAACGCGTCTCGCTACCACACCCGTTGCGTGCGTGACTCCAGTCTCTTGGAGCCACGCATGATGGTGGGGCTAGAGGACTTGGCTAACGGGGAGTCGGAGCCAAAATGGGCAAATCCTGTCTAGCTCACTTCAGGCGTCAGGAAGCCCTGGACAGGAAACGGCCGCTCCAGAAGAGAATAGCGGATTGTCGGAGTCTGCGGCTGAACTTTTGGTGAGCCATACACGTTTGCTAGAGGAGCAAGTCCATATGACCTCAAACCATACCAATGGCTCGGCCTGAGGCCGAGTTGGGACGGCGGAGGCGAAAAGTGGAAGGGCTCAATCAGACGTTATTAAGGTGAACAAGCACCTGAGCGGAGACGTCGCGCCTGCTGGGCTTTGCGTCAGACAGATGCTGGTCGCCATTGTGAACCGCGAAGATCGAATTCAGAAAGGTCCGCTGAAATAAGGGCTCGAAGACCAACGCTAAACCAGGCGTTGGGCGGTCAAGAGGAGATCTCCACCTTCAGCGTGTCCGACTAAGACTTCTGCTCAGGATTGTATTAAGAATTTTGTTGCTTGTTTCGCATTTGCGAACTATGCCATGACTCTGTAAAGTCATATAACCTTTGTTCAAATGTAATTGTCTTGAAATGCTGGGTGGTAATGTTTTGCTCTTGAACATGTCATTATGGACTTTCGCAATTCGTGCAAAAACATTAACGTTTTGTTCAAAATTGTACTGTCTTAAAGTATCAAATGAGGTTTGTGTCCACTCAATTGCTTGTGTTTGGCGAGATTTAAATTTGTTTTTCAAGGGCGAGATATTGATCGCGGCGAGTTCCGCTTGGAGCTGAAACTCAACTGTTGGCGTGGTCCAAGCGTGAGTAACACATTACCTCTTTTGCCGCGAGTTTCGCTTGAAACGGCAACCCGAGCGGCTGGCGAGTTTATGCTGTGCGAGACGCCGTATGATGCGTGGGCTTGTGTCGGAAAACCCGACCCCGATTCGCCTGGCGAGTTTGAATTGTAGGCGAAACGAGCAGTTAGCGAGTTGATCGGCAATGGTCGGGATGCGGGCGACTGTGGGCGAACTTGTGCCACGTGTCGGTCGCGGCCCCAAGTGCTTGCCAGCGCAAGACTCTTCAGGCGGCATTAATGCCCATTTATGGTGAAAGCGACCCGTCGCTTCGCCTCTCGTGCCAATCCGTATATGTCGTTTGGGGTTCGAGAGCAGCCTTAAAAGGCGCTTGATTCGAGCGCGCAGGGCGTTCTGACCGTTTGATCGCTCGGGTGCCCGATCTCAGCCGGTTGGGTTTCCTTATAATATATATCCATACGTCATCTCTCTCCAGCAAAATCCTTAACTGGGCTTCAAGAGAAATCCGGCCAGAGAAGAGTTTTCCACAGAATTCTCCCTCTATGGCTTCTTCTATTTCCGATCAAAGTGATGCTGAGGGCGTCGGCTCCTCTGCACCGAGTCGTCGACGACTGGGTGCCGGCTGCTCGCCTGTGGTCCCGGACCCGTGGCTCACCATAGCTCCCTTCAGGCCGCTCCAGCACCTAGTGGAATATGTGTTGCACGGGACCGCTCTCAGACGTCAGCGTATGGCCCGGGGGCGGGCGACGGCCCTACCGTCACGCGCTATTCTTTTGTGGAAGCGGCCTTGAGGCGGTCCGTCGTGCTGGCGACGCCTGATCACACGCGATTGTGAGCAAGAGCTTGGCGGGTGGCGGGGTGGACCATTATCGCCTGCGAGGAGTTTGTTTTGATGAAGGACTCTCCGATACGCCCCCCCCGCCCCACTTCTCTGTGCTTCTGCTCGATTGCGCTGAAGAAACGATGCCGAAGCGGATCCAGGCGAAAGAAGCGGACTCCGCGAGTTCTGCACAGTTGGCAACTAAGCGGTGGCTGGAACGCGATGGACGCTTACCTAGACCGGGCTTTCTTCGAGGATGCGGTTGCTTCCGCGGCGAGGCGAAGCTGGTGGAGCGCGGAGGCAACGAGGCGAGAGGCTTGCGAGGTCGCCGGAGAGTGGACGGCAGAAGCTGACAACTCCTTCGTCGGGCAGGAAAAGGACAGCCAGGCGAACTTTGGCAAGGCAACAAGCAGAAGAAGAAGGAGGAGCGAGGACAGCCGACGTGCGCAGGAGCGTGGCGAAGCTCAAGCCAAAAGATCGGCTCGTTCAGGTCGTGCTGAAATTCTGTAGTCCCAAGCGTCTGGATTCTTCGCTTTCTTTTTGTCCTGTTTTCGCTAGCTTAAGTTGCTGCTTCGGGCACAATAGGTCAAACTGCAAACTCATGTAAACTATGGCCCGTAGTGGCCCTTTTGCTTATTTTGTTCACGCTTTGGGCTTGTGCGCAATACGAGTTTTCTTCTCTTTGACTGCGCCGTGGCACTTGAATTGAACTTGACGATCCATACCGATTGTCCTGTTTAGGGACTTAGTCATATTAAGCTCTTGTTTGCTTCTGTTGCTCACAGCGTGGGATCGATTAACCTCGCTCTTCGGCGCTGTAGCCCAGCGGGACGAGAGATAACTCAAAACTGTTTGCCTTTACGGCCAAACTGAAGAACTTGACTTCGACTCGCCTCTTCGGCGAGTTTGTTGTCTGGGGAACCTGTCCTTCGACAATTGTCGTCATGTGGGAATGAGACAATTGGATTGTGGTAAGAGTCATCGGCCTTGGTAGAGCTCTACCCATCGTACACTAAAGCAATGTTAGGACAATCGCGGAACAGGTCAGAATAGTTCAGGGAACGTATGGAGTGTGACTAATTGAAAGTGGAGTAATGCTACGTCACATGGTTAGGCGCATTGTTTCAGGCTATGCTATCGTAAGAATAACGGCCAATCATCAGAGGTGATCATGTAACTTGGATTGACGGTCTTGTTCGGCGATTGAGCGACCGGTGGGGCCTACCATTCCTTCAGAAAAGGAGTGGTAGGCGGATTTTTGGTCAGAGGGTTTAATGTTTAACGTGACAGAAGAATGTCGTGATTGGAAACGACTTTGAGACCCAGCCATCTTTAGGAGAGGATTGGTAATTGATTGTGCAGAGGTTTAATGTTTAACTATGACGAGGAATGTCGGATTGGAAACGACTTTGAGGACCCGCCATCCTTTAGGAGAGGATGTGTAAGTTGTTCGTGGTCAGAGGTTTAATGTTAACATGACGAGGAAATGTCGTGATTGGAGACGACTTGATGGAATCCGCGCATAACCATTAGAGAAGATAGGTCGAGATTGAGTGGATTCGTCGTGATTATGAGCGACTTTAAGGATCTGCCTTCTCATTGGAGGAGATAGGCGAATTGAATGTATATGTCGTGTATGAACGACTCTAGTGGATCCGCCTTCTCATTAGAGGAGAAGGCGAATTGAATTATATGTCGTGATATGAAACGACTCTGGTGGATCTGGCCTTCTCCATTGGATGGAGAATAAAGGCGAATTGAATACCAAGAGGCTTTCACCAGAGCGGGCAAGGTAGGAACAGTTTAGGCCTGTGTACTAGTTGGAGGTTTTGAGGGGCCAGTTTAGACTCATGCACCTTGGGAGTTTGTGGAAGGACAGCTATCGGGTAGCTACTTCTTCAGGTACTTGCCGTTGATGGCAAATGATCTTATTCACCGTTCGGTTTGATCGAGGCGATAGCATCGCCGTTTGAGTAGACTGCTGGCTACCAGAATGGTCCTTCCATTTGGCTTGAAATTCCCCTTCTTCTTGGAAAGTGAGGATCATTGGTCTAAACGGCGGATAGGACAAGAGCTCTCCTTCTGTTGAAGCTCGGCGGCTTGACTTTCTTATGGCGAACTCTTGGCCATCCGAGCTTGGTAAAGACTCAATGTGCTGCTTGAGCTCCAGTCGCTTGTCGTCCAATGGCTTCGAGCCTGCGAGTCGAAGTTGGTGATTTTTCCTTCAGTCGGTTCATCACCTGTCCGCTAAGGGCGACGCGAAAGGGATGGAGATCTGAATCTCTAATGCAATACAGGCTTCAGCAGCCGTATACCACGAGTATAGGCGTGGTGCCAGTCGGTGTATCGAACCGTTCGTGCATATGCCCAAGGCTCTGCGCTAGGCTTTTCATTCAGTCTGTGCTTTGCTAGTGGAAAGTCAGCCACTTGGTCAGGATCTTGATGATTCGTCTTGTTGAAAGCTTCGGCCAGACCATTTCGCTAAATGGGTGTAAAGGCCGTGGACGTAGAGGTTCTGTAATTCGGAATTTGTTCGCAGAACCTAGTGAAGGCATGGCTAAAACTGAATTGCGTGCCATTGTCTGTGAAATGATACACCGGGGTACGCCGTATTCGGTAGATGACATGGTGCTTGATGAATTTGATCACGCTGACGAAGAATGTCAACAGTTTATAAGGAGTAGGTTTCGACATGTTATCCAGTCCCGTCGGTAGTCTTGACTTCTCTTAAGGGGATGGCCTCCGCCCTCATTTAGAGAAAATAATCAGTGATGGCGAGGATGAAGCGATGACCTTTCGCCGGATGGTGGAGAAGATTGTCCGCAACTGATGTCCATCCCACCATTGCCTCGAAGGCCAAGATGCCCTCGTCGGAATGTAGATCCTCAGGAGGCTGGTGTATGTAGTTGGCAGTGGATCTGCAATTCGTACATCGCTTAGCAATAAGCGACTGCATCAGAACGCATCCCAGGCCAGAAGTAGGCCATCCTTGCGTAAGCGATGCCAGAGCTTGGGTCCGGGCTGATTAGGCTCCGAAACGCCCGTCATGTTGTGCTTCGCGTACGGCTTCTTGCGCCTACGCTTTTGAAAGACAGCGAAGTAGCAAGCCGTCGTATGACCTGCGATACAACGTTTTAGTGGTTGAATCGTAGTAGAACCGTGAGGCACGTCGTCGAAGCGACTCTCGTTCCTTCGAATCCTCAGGCAACATGTCGTATAGGACATAATCGATGATCGGGAGACGCCAGTCTTCCTGATCTGGCTGACCCGAGGCTTGATGAGTGGCGTTTGCCTCTGGGACGTCTCTGGGCCGAAAGAGTTTTCGGCCGGCGACAGCGATCCGTTGGGTCGTTCCAGGAGGCTGGGCTAAGTTAGCTGCCAAGGATGCGAGAGCATCCGCATGGGTGTTCTTTGAACGGAGCACGTGCTCAATATGGAAGCTCTCGAATGACTCCACTAGTCTGACCGCTGCTCGGTGGAGTGGGATAAGATCTTCATTCCTGACTTCATATTCGCCAGTCATTTGTTTGACAATGAGTTGCGAGTCGCCATAAGCCTCCAGATGCTTTATAAGAAAGGGTGAAAATTTGATTCTTCCGAAGAAAGGAGTTTCGTTTGTATTTATAAGAAAGCTTATTACAAACTAACAAATCAAATGTTTACAACAGAAGCAGAGGGAAGGCCCTCTTTGTTTTGTGTGGGGACTTTAGGTGGCTATAGGACGCTTCGCTCGATGCTCGGGTCGAGTCTGCTTCCCTTGGACCGTTTGAATGAGGTTGCTGGAGAGCTTCAGTTCGCAGTAGAAGCTCGGGGCAATGGAGTTCGGGTCTGCTTAGTTCGTCAGCGATCGGAGCTCGGAACTAGGCAGCAGTGCTGTAATGCAAGGATTTGCTAACAGCTTGGTCTCAACTCTTTTTTCTCCAAGTTTTGCGACCCCTCTTCCATCGTGCTGGAAGGGGTTTTTAAATGAAAGAAGGACAGCTTGACTTCTCCTTGAATTGTGGGATGTGACCACATCCTCTTCAGAGACGTCTCGCCGTTCCTCGATACCATGAACGGTCATTCCAGGGATTGTGTTCTATGTCCTGTCACCTACGATGGGAAGGCCCATTCTTGTATGTGAGGCAACAAACGACTGCTATCCGAGTGGATTTGACCAGCATTAATGAACCGCATTTATGAGTTCGCAGATCGATGAAGTGTCTGTCCGATCACTTGTACTGTGCGTGACCGCCCGGCGTGCTTTGAGCACGACGCTTTCTCCTTTCCGGTCAGGAGAGGCGGTGAAGTAGGTGTACAGTACTCGAGTGGGTCTAGCCAGCTTGCCGAGTGCCGGCGGATCCAGCTCTTGGCTCAGACATCCGAGGTGAGTCGCATTTATGAATGCTCAGGTTGACTCGACACCTGTCCAGGCCTTCGTGCTGTACGTACTGCGAGCGGCCGTTTGACGGTCCTGGGGTACTGTGCTCTCTCTCCCTTCGGGTCGAGAGAGATGGGAAGGTCCATCTCAGCACGTGGGGTAGTGGATACCCAGCTGTACTGACGGTTTTGGGGCTTGCTGGCGGATTCGACTCCGAACTCGGGCAGGCGAGTTGAGCGAAGAGCGAATTTCCGCCATCCTGATCGACCCTGACTCATGCTGGCGAGTCGACCGTTAGGCGAACCTGGACTTGAGTACAGTCGACGTCTACGCGGTTTAGGTCCGTGCCAGAGAACTGGGCGTGCGAACTCTTCTCGTAGGCAAATTTCCTGTAGACCCATAGAGGTATTTTTTACCGTCTACAAGACCCCCTTCAAAGTTTTCAGACCTGAACTGGCTTGCGTGTGGTCTGGAATACTTTGAATGAAGAAATTGTTGGCGAAGCAAGTGCCTTCGATTTCTCTTAGGATTTTTAGCAAATCCTCAGCTATCAACGGGTTTGATGTGCCTTTACCGATTACCGTTTGAATCGGGCTAGCCATACTATTCTCCTCAGTATGATGAGTTGTCGAACAGTTTCTCTTAGGCTTAATGCTAAGATTTCTGCTCTAACCCTTAGCCATCTGGGGCGTGGGTTTCAACCGTTTAAGCAAGGTCATTCTTTTGGCTTTGTTCGTAATTTTACCTTTGAGGGCGAATGCATCGTCAAGGCGAAATTAGTTTTTGAGAGCCAATTTTCGCGCGACTCGTGGGGTTATGCCCAGTATTTGCAGGCGAAACCCTTCCTTTTGTAGGCGGAACCGGATCTGACGGGAGATGAGCCACGTGTCTGCTGATAGAGCCTCGTGCTTCCCAGCTAAGACATTGGATCGTGGCGATCGTGACTTGACAGCACGATCTTCGTGCGTTTCGCCCTGCGACGTATCGTGGCCGTGGTTCTCGGACTCAACCGTCGGATTCAAACGCTAATCTCGGTCCCTTCGATGCACTGAGGGTGATCTGGGCCGTCGAATTTGATCGTGGCCCCGTTTCCTGTCCGTTAGGGTTTTCGCCTTTCGAGGGCAGTCGTGGCCACGTGGACAACTCCGCCCTTCTAAATCAGCCGTTTTCCTCCATTGGGAGTTACCGTGCTTTCAAATCTTGAAAGGGAACATCCAAGGAAAGAATTCCCGCTTCCTCTCACAATGGCTCCGAAATCCAAGAGGTGTAAAGTGAGGGGTGCAGGCCCCGGACGTTACTCCGACCGTCTCTCTGCCGGCATGCCTGCCGGTGCTATGGAGTCGCGCCCAGGTACGTTGCAAGGGTTTGCTGGACGATCTCTTGTAGGTCTTAGGCGTCGGATTTGGGGAGATGAGCGTTGCTCGTTAAGCTTGGTAGCCTTCCCGATTTGGGGCAAAGTTTGCCCTGTTTGCCCTTAGAAGACGATTACTGTCTCCGCGGGCGAGCCCTTCAGCGGGAAGGAGGCGAACTCCCTTTTTGTAAGGCGAGTCCGGCCCTTTCCTGTTAGAGGGACGTCTAGTCTGTAGGGGCAGACTTTATTCGAAGTGGGTTCCTCCTTGCGATTTCGCCCTCCTCTGTTTGATGGGCGATTTTGCCCCTACAGCGGATTTTGTCTTGATTGACCTTCTTCTTTTCTTTTTCTTGCAGCGACCTTTTCCGATGAGGCTTTTCCAGAGGGTGTGGCCGTCGGCCACGTCGGGGCTACGAGCTACGCAGCACCTTCTCGGTTTCCCTCTTTGGCTCGCGCTAAGATAATCAGGACAGTATTATCAGCATGTAGTTGCCCCAAGACCGCTCCGCAGAGGGTCTCGGTATTTGAGAGGATCTCTAACGGAATAGCTAAGTCCAAACCAAAGCGTCTCCGTAAGAAGCGATCGGCTGGTCATGATAAAGAACTTCCAAAAGTCACAATTAACATGGCTGATAAGGGAAAGTCGATTCGACCTTCTAGTTCTGACCCTCTCGTATCGCATCGTCTGACTCGGCTACGCGTAGGGACTACTAGACGTAGGGACTACCAAAGAATGCAGAGAGGTTTATCATCGGATGATGAAGCATCAGATGCTAACTCGGCAATCACTTCTGATAATACGGTATCCAGTCCGGGACAATCTCGCGAAGTGTTCATGATCAACAACGAGCAGATCGCCAAAATTCTCGAGGATGCTCTAACCAAGCAGAAAGAGGCATTCAAGTTCGAAATGGAAACGGCTATGCGGCGGATGAGGGAAGAACATGACCAACAAATCCGAGCTTTGTCGAATCAAATTGGTGAATCCAGCCGTCGCAACACTGCTAACCAAGCAAATAGCGATTCAGATGTAGATGAACGTCTCAATCCTGATAACCCTCCCATTGACCAAAACACTGGGGGTGACTCCACTAAAGATAACAACGCTGGGGGTGGTTCTACCGAAAATGACAATGCCGGGGGTGGCCGTGTTATTCCTCTTTCAAATCGTCTGAGGCCTGACACGAGTGAGGATGAGAAAATGAAAGATCTCGAGAGCAAAATCAATGCTCTAATGTCTACTCGAGAGGTGAAAAGGACCGGCATTCCATGTCCCTATCCAAGAGAATGGGATTCGATCCCGTATCTGGCGAAGTTCAACCTGATTAACTTCACGCCGTTTGACGGGAAGGGTTCGCCCACACAACATCTGATCTACTTCAAGTCCCACTTGGGCATGATCTCCGGCAATAAAGCCTTGATGGTTCGGTCATTCGTTGGCACCCTTCACGGGACGGCCTTCGATTGGTACCGCCGTCTCAAGCCCGGAAGTATTAACAACTGGGACAATATGGAGAACTCATTCCTTGGTAACTTCTTTGATGACGACGACGAGGTATCCATCAGGACACTTTTTGATGAGAAATAAGAAGATGACGAGACAGTCGACGACTTCGTCAAGCGCTTTCGGAATAAAGCAATGAACTGCCGAGATCCGATCACGGAGGACTTCATCCTCCAGACATGTCATAACAACCTATCTATTGAGATATTAGAAGTTATGGGAGTCGCACCGTCCAACACTTGGAAAGAGTTGAAGACGCGCGGAGAGCGGGCCGAACGCTTCCTCCGAAGGGAACTTGGCCTCCCGTGGTAAGGGCAAGGCACCTGCAGCTACTGTTGGTACTAATCAAACGTCACAACAGCAATCCCGAAGGCAGCAGAAGATTTCGGATCCGAGACTCTAAAAAGAGTACTCCTTCAAGGATGAAGACGTTCCAGCCATCTTCGAGTCTCTCCTTGAAAACAACAAGATCAAGCTGCCACCTGTCGTAAATCAGGAGGAAGCTGATAACATCGTGGATCCGAAATACTGTGCGTACCACAGGAGGATCCTCCATCCCACCAAGGATTGCTTTGCTCTCAAGAATAGCATTCAAACCTTGGTTAAAGCCGGCGTTATATCGCTCAATTAAGTCGAATGAAGACTCCGACAAGTATAAGAGTATAAACTGCTCCTTCCTACACTCCAAAGAGTATACGAATATAAACTACTTCTCAGTCATCCAACTAAGTATGATGTTAAACCCGGTTTCGCAAAGGAAGCTGGGAGTGGATGATTTTTATAACGGGAAGTTCCTAGAGAATCATATATTCTTAAGGATAACCCGAACATGCGACTGAGGATAACGTACTCCTCGTTACACCCAGTTTTGCAAAGAAAGCTGGGGGTGGATAATTCATGTAACGAGAAGTTCCCGGAAGAATGTTAAATGTAATATTCTTAGGGATAACCCGATTCATTAAGAACAAAGTGATCTTTTGCTGAGATGAGATTCGATCACTTCATTAGATCAATCTTCCCTCACAAAACTCTCATTGGTGCTTAATGACTCACAGTCTCCCACCACAAAATCCTCCACCGATCAGACTAATTGACGGTGGGACCACCAAAATTCTTTCCTGTTTAATTCATTCAAACTCCTGCTATGTTCATGCACTCAACACTTTCATGGTTAGAGTCTGGATATAATGCTTAGAATTTTGATCTGTCAATCCTTAACGAAATGTCAAACCCCTTCGTGCTAAGTCATTATCACTTAACACCAAGAACCCCTACTAAGTGATTTGTACAAGTCAACACTCCCACTGTGATTTGTACTCCCACTCCCACTATCCACTTGGTCAAACCTTCCTACAGTTAGGACCACAGTCAAAATCCCCTCTCGATTCCTTCAATGAACGAGAGGTCCACAAATCGAGTGATCAAACCTATAAAAGTTAGGGTCATCTCACACTCCCACTCTCACTTGGTCAAACCTTCCTACAGTTAGGACCACAATAAAAATCCCCTTTCGATTCCTCTAATGAACGAGAGGTCTACTTTCAAACCAGATGATCAAACCTTCCTACAGTTAGGGTCACCTCAAACTTCCCACTTGGTCAAACCTTCCTACAGTTAGGACCAAAACCATAATTCCCTCTCGAAAAATGAGAAATCCATCTTTAGTTCGGTAATCAAACCTTCCGACAGTTAGGATTATCCGAATCTTTTTTGATTCTCGGAGTGGAGATCCCACTCTTAGTTTCACATTCCCGGATTCTTGAAGTGGAGATCCCACTTTGAGTTTCCTTTTGCAACTGGAGATAGAATATAAAATTCTTCCTTTTCAGCTTTGGGAGATAGAATATAAAATTCTTCCTCTCCCGTTTCGGGTTCGTCTTTGCCCCAAGAGAAGACACCACCTTTTCAACTCCTAAAATCCGTGCCTCACAGGCACGGGGAATTTTATCCCGAATCCTGAGTAGGGATAAGTTAACACCTAACACGCGTTACTGGTTTAGTCTTTCACCGATTGAAAAAGACACCAGAATCCAGTCTGGGGCATTTTATCCCGAAACCTAAGTAGGGATAAGTCAATGCTTAACCCGCGTTGCTGGGTGGTTCGTTCTCGTGAAAACGACCGAGTCTACGTATTCAGCATCGTAGCAACAAAAATCCATGCCTTTTATGCATGGGGAATTTTATCCCGAATCCTGAGCAGGGATAAGTCAATGCCTAACACGCGTTGCCGGTTAGTCTTTTATCGTGAAAAAGACAAAAGCCCACATATTCAACATTGTGGCAGGCCGTTACTAATAACGCCAAAATCCGTGCCTCACACGCGTGGGGAATTTTATCCCGAATCCTGAGTAGGGATAAGTCAACACCTAACACGCGTTGTCGGTTTAGTCTTTCACCGATTGAAGAAGACACCAGAATTCCAATCTGGAGACTTTTATCCCGAAGCCTAAGTAGGGATAGGTCAGCGTCTAACACACGTTGCCGGGTAGACTATTCCCGTAACAATGGCGAAGTCTACGTATTCAATATCGTAGCATCAAGTCTAAGGGAGTTCATTCCTTTAGCACAACGTCACATGCGAAACGGACTTAAATAATCCGCATGCTAGCCCGACTCAAACGGTCGTCGGTAAAGGCTCGCCAAATCCGTTGAAGGCTGAGGGTTTGCCAAAAACCTTAAAGTCTACGTCTGATACACGTCGCTGTTTAGTCTTTTCACAGGAGAAAGACGAAGTCTACGTATTCAATATCGTAGCACTAAAAGAGTTAACTCTTTTAGCATAACGTTACATGCGGAACGGACTTAAACAATCCGCATGCTAGCCCGACTCAAACGGTAGTCGGTAAAGGCTTATCAAACCCGTTGATGGCTGAGAATTTGCCAAAAATTCTATAAATGCGAGTCATTGACGTATCAGCTTCATTAGTTGGTCTCATGACTTGAACATCCAACAAACTTCAGGATAAGATCCACACGTGCAGATGAATCAGCTTTAATAGTTGGTCCTGCAGCCCAACATTCGGGACCGTCACGCTCCAATGCCTTAAGAGCTTAAACTGTGTAGACTCCAGCAAACGTACGAGTATAAATTGTGTTAACAATCTCAGTTCAAGATTTCGACAGCGGTCAGACGATAAACGCAGCGCCGGAAGAACTTCACCTATTCGACGAAACAATGAATAGATTGAAGACTGAAGAAGTTAAGAATTGAGATAGTTCAAGGTCACTCTACGAAATTGAGGAGATGGCCTATCTTATCCAAAGCATTCCAGATTCCTTAATAAAAAAATGAGTCTGGAATACTTTGGAGGGGGTATCTGTAGGCGTCTAAAAATGCGTATAGGTGTCCGTACACAGCTTAAGACAGAAAGAAGACGACGAACATCGTTATCCGAAGCAAAGAAGATCATCCGACATCGACAAGCGCATGAAGCGAATCGGCAAACTGTTGATAATACGACAACGAACCACCACAATGGCAAACGCCAAGTGGACCGCACGCGTTAAACAACTCAAAGCGTACAAACGCGCCCAACAGTCAGTTAACACGCACGCATCATTCAGCTCGTGCATGTCAATCAGTTCACGCGTCAATCAGTTCGGGCGCGTCGGTCAACACACGTGCATCAATCAAACACGCGCGTATATCAACCAACGCGCGTTCTACAGTTAATCCCGCAACGAAGCGTGCAAGTCAACAAGACGATCAAATATGTAAAACGGGGAAAAAAATACAAGTCACGGAAAAAAAAACCGGAAAACACGAAAGTCAGGGTCAGCTCGACCCGTCGCGCTGTTTTGACCCCCTGATGTGTTTTTCGACGGTTTTGACGATTTTCTCGAGATCTTTTCAGTTCCAGAGGTTCCCAACTGACTTGATATCATCTACAAACGTGGTTAGGCTGTTATTGACTAAAGATAAGGCCAAATCACTTGTTCTCATCCAAATAACTGCATCTGAGGCCTATAAATACAAGCTTAGGGCCTCCTTTCAGCGGGGCGATTGATTATCAAGACGAGGAGGTGCTGCCGGATTGTGGAGTCAAAGGAGCACGAATTTCAGCGAGGGTTGACAGATCTTGGCGAGTTCTTCGGCATAAAGAAGGAGAGTTCGAGAGATCCGACGCTCGTTCCCGTCCGTCCCTTGAGATTAGGCTTGGTCTTAATCTCGAGAAGAGCCCTGATTTCGCTTGGTCGATCTCAGCACTTCAAATCAAATACTTCCTCGGTGAAGACGTAGCTCTGCCGAATTTTTCATCAACCGGATCCAGATCTAAGGTCGTCCATGGATAAACCCCGGCACGGGCAAAGATCCCACGCAAGCAGAAGACCGATAAACGATCTTTGCGTTTGTTTTGACGAGAGTTGTAACTTTTTGTTTTCATTGTGTAAAAGTCTTATAAAAAGACAATCTTTTTGTTTTCATTGTAACGACTAAAGTTGTAATGAATACCACAATGAATACAACAATTTTCGACGCAAACATTCACAAAATAGAAAAGTTAATCTTTTTATAAGATCTCCTTACACAATGAAAAATAAAAATTATAACTTTGTCAAACTAGACACAGATCCTATTTATTAGTCTCTGTTTGCATAGGATGTTTGCCTGTACAGGGGTTTATCCGTGGACCGTCTCGGATCGGATCCGGTTGACAGAATGATTAATTAAAGCTCTTACTTCACAAAGAAAATAATCGTTGAAGTGATAATCTCGACCAAGCAAGATTATGACTCTTCTCGAGATCAAGACCAAGCCTGATCTCAAGGAATGGGGGGACGGGCCTCAGATCCTTCGAAACGCTCCTTCTTTATGCTGAAGTTCGTCAAAATCTGCTAGCCTCTCTCAAATTTGTCAGAACCTTACCCTAGATCCTCTAAAATTCGTGGCTCCCTTCAGATATGCCTTTATGAGGGTACTAGGGGTGTATTTATAGGCTTTAAATGTCATGTTTATGGATAGGAATGTCATGTTTGTGGATAGGATCGAAGAACAACCGTTATTATCCGTTTAGGTGGGTTTTTGGTTGTGTAACAGCTTTCACATATTTAAGGATAACCTCACATGTTTATGGATGATCCCAAGGAGTTATAGAAGCCAATCTTATCAGAAAACATGTCGGGAGCTGACTTGGTTGCGAGTCACTTTGACTGTCTCGCACATGTCCGAGACAGCTTGGACTATCTTGGGTATTTTGATCTTAACTCTTTCTACCGACCTTAGAATAAGATGATTCAAGATGCGTTGGAAAGATGACAAAGAGACCTATAACTTTTATCTTTTGAGATTCTTCAGATTTGAATCGTATCATGGTAAAAATATGTGAGATATAATTGGTGTCTCGCTGGTGCGAAACAGTCTGTACTGTCTCGGGTATTTTGGCTCTAACTCCCTCGTCCGACCTCGGAATGAAGTGATCCAAGATATGTTAGAAAGTTCATGAAGATCGCTACAATCTCCTATAGGTGAGGCGTCTATGGGATGAGCAAGACATGAATGGTGCTTACTCCTTTGTGGGTAAAATGTAACCCCAGGTCAAGTCGCTTCTTCGTTATTGTACTATCCCGTTGATTTGTATGCTTTATCAACTCGTGTATTTATTAGCTTCTCTATGACATCAGATAATTCTCATTGATTTGGATAATGATATTCATCATCTTTTCTCTATCTCGAGCCGCGTGCGGGAATCTGTGGGTAATTTTTGACGCCTACAAATGACCATAAGCAAGATGTTGGAGTTGGTAAGAGCACTAAAGAAGCAACAAAAGAAAGAAGAACCACCTTCGGAGCATAATATCTTTCGCACGAGATACACTGTGATGCAGAAGGTTTGTGATGTTATCATTGATAGTCACAGTAGTAAGAATCTTACCTCTCGGCGTATGGTGGATAAGTTAGGTTTGAAGACAGAGAAATACCTACCTCTCTATAAAATCGACTGGATTCATAAGGACAATGATGAGCAGAATAATGAGATGTGTCGGGTATCTTTTTCTATTAGCTGCAATTATATTGATGAGGTTTTGTGTGATGTGGTCGAGATGGATACTTATCATATGATTTTAGATAGGTCATGATAATTCCATATTGGAGCTACCCATAGGACCAGAGATAATACTTGTATCTTCAAGAAAGATGAACGCCGAATTGTACTTATGCCTCTTATAGAAAAGAAGTCATCTAAGGTAAAGACTACTGAGAAGAAGAGACTCTTGGTGACAAATAACAAGGCTTTAGGAAAAAACTCAAAGCAATATGAAGAGGTCTATGACTTGGTTGTAACTGAAAAAGAAGAACCTACCCCTACCGAAATTCCTCCTAAGGTGTAAACACTCATTATGCATGAGATTCATGATGTTGATGGGGATATGATAGTGAAGATGGATATTATGAATGATACTTTCAAAGAGGTTATGAGTGATATTGCACATATTAACTATGTCTTGATGGAGGAGAAGGATAAAATAGAGAGTGGGGCAATTGATGGTATGTGTGAATTGCTTAGTGGAGGGCTCGAGGAAAAGAATATGAAAGAATTATGTATGAAGTATGAGGGAGAAAATTCTTTTTTGGAAGCAATGATCATCAATTTATTCAACAATGATGAGATGATACCGTCGACACTAGAATATTGGAAGCAACAGTGAAAAAATTAGAAGAGTTTTTCATGTCAACTACAGAGCCACATGCTGTCAATTATATACACATGTCATGAGAAAGATTCATACACAAGTTTGATATAGAAGAAGTCCTAGCAGAAGAGGTAAAAGGACAAATGGAGAAAATCAACGCTAAATACAAGGCGAATGTTGATCGTTGTAAGAGAAGAAAATTATTTAATAATAAAACTACTATTCTAACAAATATAGGCTCAGGGTCAAGCTTATTTCAACAAGGGGAGACTGATGTAGGATGCTTAACAGACAATTTCATGAAGGATTCAGACAATCACGAGCTAAATACAGATTTATACGTATTATTGACTTCCGCAAAAAATAAACAATCATATCTTCCAACTCAGAAGACGGATTCTGACATATTATATATGTAAATCGCTTATCTCGACGAGACGGAGCCAACTAGATTATTAGATTTTTAAAATCTTATCAATAATACCCAGTTTTTAATTAAATTATTAAAATAATCAACTTTTAGTTTATTCTTAGTAATAAAGTTGGAGTCTATTTAGGTTAGAAAATAAATTCAATATTAGAGTCAAATTAGATTAGAAAACAAATTTAATTTTGATTCATGATTTGTTTCATCTATTATTGGGAGTTTTTTTAGGATAGAATTTTATACTTTCTATTTCTTTGTAATTCTAGTATTACTAGGAGTCTTATTTATTTTTCTATTTAAGAAGAATCATGTAACCCGAAAGAATAATAACTTTACATCAATAAAATTTCTATTTTAATATTTTCTTCGTGGATTCGAAGTTCTTTGTGGATTCGAAGATCGTTCTTTGTGGATTCAGAGAACACCCCTTTGTGGATTCCGAGTTTATCACTTCTGCGCTGCGTTAAGCATGGGGTCCAATCTGGTGGGAGCTGATAGGTGAAGACGACCTTGGTAGCGGTGGCACCGGCTAAGAAAATGTTGATGTTAAAGTTGGTGTCAAGCCATGAAGTTCAGAGGAAAGCCTAGTTCGGATGAACAACAACTCTCGTTGAACAAGGAGGCGCGGAAGAAAAAGTTCATGTTAAAGTTAGTGTCTCTATAGAACAGTAGTCCGCGGAAGAATAATGTTGTTTGGCAAAGCCGCGAGGATAGGGCTAGGATTTTGCTGTGAGCGGAGGTTATGAGTGATGGGACGGTGCGTCAAGGTTGATTCCGGTGTGGTGGCTAATGAGGGGAAGTGTGACAAACCCCATCGGCCGCTCGATGTGGAGGAAGAAGAAAGAGGTCTCTCTAGGTTTAATAGTGTGGCTTTGATATCATGATAAGAATTGAGCTCTTAGAGAAAAAGAGATTATTTTATTCATTGTATTGAGTTGTTTATGTACAGGAGCAAGAGAAGAGTTTCTAGTATCCTAAGTAATGTGGGACTAAAATAAAGAGATACAATATGCATAACTGCTATATTTAACAACCATTATTATTATTATTATTTTGTCAATGAAAAAGATATTATTCATTTTCCAAATTTTAAAATGAGAGTACAGCAAAATAACCAGAAAATACTCTGGCAATCAATCAAACCTGAAAATCAACTTACAACAAATGAGAGTACAGCAAAATAACCAGAAAATACTCTGGCAATCAATCAAACCTGAAAATCAACTTACAACTTTTCAATTTTTCCCAGAAAATACTCTGGCAATCAATCAAACCTGAAAATCAACTTACAACTTTTCAATTTTTCCTTTCAAATACTCTGGAATATCTTCATTTAAGACTTTTAAAAGAACTGAAATCTTCACTTCCCTCACAAGTTGATCCGGACTTCGGACCCATTATTATTGTTATCACTACATAAAGACTTTACCCCCAAGCAATGGGGATCTATTATCCAAATAATATCCAATTGTGTTGTCTATTTTTTTTATATGTTTTTATTTGCTTTTCTTATTTACGATGCCACGGGAATTAAGCTAGGACACCACTAAAAATGATAAGTTATATTTTTAACATCCATACTTTTATTTTTAATGAACTAATAGGTTGTATAGGAACACCATTGAACAAACCTAGATCTGCCGCTGCTTACAAGTCTTAAAAGCAATATAAATTACTTCTGAAAAGTTATCCTCTAATTTGATTTTGAATTCGTCTTATTTAGATGTTCATTTTATATTCTTAATTAAACTGAAATCTTATTTCATTTTTTGAAATTGTTGCTAGGTTAACTAGAGAAACAAATTAAGTTTGGCGTTAGAAGCCCGGTTTTGTTCATATTAAGTTGATTTATGTCACTAACCTTAGACTTGTACGGGTAAAAGTTGGTCAAAATGATTTAGAATTTAGGTTTTGAAAAATGATAGGGGTACACCCCCAACCACAACTTCAACCACACACTCTCTCTCATTTGCTACAGTGCACCGGGTCACACATGAGATTTTAAATTTTTAAAATCTCATGTTGGGCCCGGTGCACTTTAACAAATGAGAGAGAGGTTGTGGTTGGAGTTGTGGTTAAGGGTGTGTCTCTAGTACCACTCTTAGGGCCCGTTTGGATCGGGCATTTTGAAGGAGAAATGAAAGGGAAAACTGCCAATTTGTCAGCTTTTTGGTAGCTTTTTCCCAAAAGTGCCTCTTATAGAGACTATTTTGGGGAAAGCTGTCAAAAAACTGACAAATTGACAGCTTTCCCCTCCTTTCCCCTTCAAAATATCCGATCAAAGGGCCCCGTAGGCTTTGGTGTACTTACTGGAACTTTTATATAGAATCAATAAATACACTGCCTGCTTGCTGCGTTCCTTCTTCGATCATGGTACATTCGGCCACGAGGCATTGTCGTCAGTGCTTCGTCACTTCTATCGATGACTTCTCATAGAAGCCACGAGTCTACTTTCTATAGCAAGGACTAGAGGTGTTTGTTAGATTCAAGGATTGGGAGGTGATCAGGACATGTGAAGTATTTGAGGTGCTGACGTAAGGTCAGCCAATGAACTTAAAATACAACCTCAAGTGACTTCAAATAGCTAGCTCTACGTTGAACCCTACGTATAACATCAACTGATAGGTCTATGGCGATCAGAACGTAATGAGATAATGATGCGACATGCGATCCAAACCAAGGAGGGCGTTCTATGGCGATCGATCAGAACGTAATGAGATAATGATGCCCACATGCGATCCAAACCAACGAGGACTTTTCGCTTGTTAATTACCCTCCTTGTCGTAAGAATGGGAGTTTGAAATATATAGAGCAACAATCCTTCCCATACGACAAAAAAAGGACCCCATGATCCTGAAACAATCTTATTTGGGATGAGAAAGAGCAAGAAGATGACACTGTAACAGAGACAACCGTCATGGCAAAAACCGCTAATCATGCATGCCATTTGGTCCATTATTCACCATCAACCGTCATGAGACTTTAGATTCCAGAAGATCGAAATATATTGTACAAGACAGTTGGTCAGTGCGATCACAACCGATGACAGCTGACGCGTGCAAATGAACAATTGGTGTTTTGACGATGGACGTTAGATGGAAGACAACAGAGTTCAATCGGACAACGTTACCAGATTTAAAATCCCTACTAGATAAACACAGAAAACACATGTCCTAGCGATTATTGTGAGGGATCCTTGAAAGAAAAGAGTGATTAATCTTCATCAAAATGTAAAAAAAAATCTTCTCCGCTTTCTCCTATAGACTTTGGCACAAACTGTTGATCGAACCACGTTAAAATCTGCATGTGTTTTCTGTAGTTTGCTTTGATCTAATTTGCTTGTTTGTTTGATCTTTATTGGATATAAGGTTTTCGAAAACCCCAACATAAAAAAGTGTTCATGCTTCCTAGAATCCCTTGCTCTAGTACCAGTTAAATTTCCCTAGTTAATTACCAATTCATAAAGGAAGCCTCACATATATATAGTCCTCCAAGAATATGCATAGACAGCTAGCTCAGCACAAAAATCATATCCATATCATACGGCTAATCCATAATTAGTCCTAAAAACAGATTAATTAAAATCAATAATCAATCATCCCAAAACTCCTTCAGCTCATCCAATGAAGGCAGCTTCATCTTCAATATATCATCAAACTCCCCTTTCCCTTCTCTTCCCCCTTCTTCAGATTTCTGTTGCACTTGCACTCCTTGACTACTGCTACTACGCTCCGACGTTTTCCCGACAACCGAGTCCTTGCCTGTGAGACATTGGACAACGGACTTGAAGTGCGTTACATCGGTGTGCACCTTATGCGTCTCAATAATCTTTATGTTCACCGT
>NC_033794.1:105771552-105790400 GCF_001876935.1 Asparagus officinalis | reverse complement strand
TCATTTTTTGAAAATTTCAGAATGCAGTACTTAATTAAGAAAAGGGTTTGCTTGTTATTTGTTAAGTTTGATGGGTTACTTATATATAGGAGAGATGAGGGTTTGAAGACTTTTGAAGGAAGAAATAGAGGGAAGAGAGGAGCGAGAGACATCATAAGGTTTGATGATGATGATGATTTGGGACGGAGAAGAGTCAGACTGGGCCAACTCTAGGTTTGGTTAGGATTTTGAACTGAGGACCTTGAAATTGAACTGGTCGCTTGGTCAATTTCCCCGTGCGATTGACTAATGACGGTACTACCGCTTCAATAATTAATATACAGTACGTTGAAAAGATAATTAGGGGTGACAATTTATAACTCAAACCGCTGATTCAATCCGACCCGACCAGCTATAAATGGTTATGGATTATTTTATAAGAGTGCGACAATAAACAGCTCAACCAAAAATGTTTATTTATTAATCAGGTTATAAACAGATCAACTCGTTAACCTGTTTAACTTTAACATTTATCATTCAATTCTTAACATTCAAAATTTTTAAAAATACACGCATAAAAATATCAATACTTATAAACACTACTAAATCCATAAATTACAACACTACTAAATCCATAAATTACATACAACACTATGTAAATTTTACAATTTGCATAAAATGCCCTTAGATGTTTGAAAATTAAAAACATCATCAAAAGTTCAAAATTTACCAAAAATCATAAAAATATCAAAACTTACAAAATAGTACAAAGATCTATAAATTATAACCAAAACTATGAAAATTTTAAAATTAGCAAAAAAAATCGCTCAAAGTTTTAAAAATTGCAAAACGCACCCTCCAAAAGTCAAATTTATGAAAACACAACACAAAAATATCAAAAGCTACAACAATACAAAATCTAAAACTTATAGACAGTCACCATGAAAGTTTTAACATTGACACAAAACACCCTCATAGTTTCATAAGTTTCAAAAACAACCGTAAATAAGTTAAATTTTACAAAAACACATTCAAAACAATCAAAATCTACAAACACTACGCAATCCATAACTTATGCATAGCACAATGAAAGCTTTGAAATTTGCATGATATATCCTGATAGTTTCAAAAGTTGGAAAAAAAATCTAAAATAAGTCAAAGTTTTTAACAACTGACAAATTGAAAGAGTGAAAATTTTATAATTTATAAATTACATAAACTAGCTGAAAGTTTTGAGTTTTGTAAAAAAACACCCTAAACATTTAATAAATTGCTAAATACACTATCAAAAGTCAAACTTTTACAAAAACACGCCCCAAAAATATTAGAACATACGAAATATACAAAATCGATAATCTATAAGTATCATTCTTAAAAATATTAGAACTTGCGAAAACACACTAAAAGTTTAGAAAGTTGCGAAATGCACTCTTAAAAAGTCAAACTTTTATGGAAACATGACCCGAAAATAATAAAATTTACAAAGAGTACAAAATCTGTAAGTTATAAACAACACCTTGAAAATTTTAAAATTTACATAAAATATCTTGAAAGTTTCAAATTTACAAAATACGCTCTCAAAAATGTTAAATTTCACAGAAACACACCACATAAATATCAAAACTTATAAATAATACAAAATTTATAACTCATAAACAAAACGTGAAAATTTTAAAATGTGCAAAAAGCACCCTAAAAGTTTCAAAATTGCAAATACTCCGTGAAAAAGTCAAATTTTACTGATATACATGCCAGGAATATGAAAACATACAAATAGTATGAAATCTATAGCTCATAAATAACAATGTAAAAAATTTTGGTATTTGCAGAAACAACCTAAAAGCTTCAAAAATTATAAAAAACACCCTAAAATTCAAAATAAAAAAAGACCTGAAAGTCCAAACTTATAAAGAGTATAAAGTTTATAAATTAGAAAAGGTCCACTGAGAGAATGATATTTGCAAAAAATGCTATAGAACTTTTAAAATTTATAAAAAAACACTCTAAATTCAAATTTTATAAAAAAACACCTTGAAAATATCTAAACTTCTATAAACAGTACAAAACATATGAATGATAAATAGGATCATAAAAACTTTGACCGTGACCTCTATATTAAGTACATGAAAATTATAAAACAATTAAATAGATCATTTGGGTTAGTGGGTAAACCGTTTAATAAACAAGTTGACCCAATTATTTGATGGGTCGGATCGTGTCAACCCTTAGTGTAAGGACCATGAACTTTAATACTAGTTAAAATAATTTTTTAGTATTTTAAAATATTTAATTATGATTTTTAAAGGAGTATTTATATTTTCTCGAATTTCTACAATTTTCTATGATTTAAAGTCAAGGTTTTATATTTATTTAAATGATTTAAATATTTATAAATTTATTTAGTGTAGTGAAAATTTCTAGGATTTATCCGTTGTGTTACTAATACTATTACGTATTATTTTTAAATAATACGTCGTATTATTATTACTATTACATATTGATTCTTGTATTATGTTGAATTATTAATTACGTATTATTTGTGTAAATTATTATATTATTTTAATTATTACATATCAGCTGTCGTATTAGCATAACTGGTATGTTTTATTGTGTAGATAATTATCACATAATTATTTAATTTTAAATATAAGTAAATATATTATTATTATTATTTATTCTCGTTTAATTATACAACATGTGTATATTTCGACTATTTCGTATCAACTGTTGTATAAGCACAACATGTACGTTTTTATTTGTAGATAATTATTATGTAATTAGTTTAATTTTTAAGTACCCGAAATTATTTATTATAATTATTTTAGTTTTAAATAACTAACCCTAACCCTAATATCATAATATATATATACATATTATTTCATTTTCCTACTTCTCTCTCTCCTCTCTTTCTTCTCAAACAACGCCGCCGCCTCTGTTTTTATCATCTCTCATGCGTCGACCCCGCCATCGCCTCTCCCGTTCTCCGGCGAACCCACGCCCGCCCCGACCAGACCCAACTCGGCATTCGTCGTCGCCGGACGATCCGACCGGCGCCAGCCGCCTCATCAAGTGCCCGCTCGCCCACCGTCGTCGGAACCCCACAGCCCGCCTCAGCCGAGTCCTCACTCACCTGCGTCGACCAACCCCCGCCTTCCACCTCCCTTGCCTCATACTCGCGCCTAAGATCTCGCCGCCTCCACCCCTGAGCCGCCCCAGTGCCGCGCTCGAGGCGCGCCTCACGCCCTCCTCCGTCACCCCGCCGATGCGCCTCGGGCCGACCTCTGCCCCGCCTTCAAGCCGCCTCGAGCAGCCCGCTTCCGAGCTGCCCTGTAACCCTGCCGACGCCTCTCTCTAACCTCTCCGACCGACGTAGGACGGACCCGCAGTCAGCCTCCTCAACTCAGAGCCGCCCCTGCAGCCACGTCGTCGCTGACTTCGGACCCGGGGTCGACTGCACCTGCTTCAGTTCCGTCGTACCGCGTCCACATCGGCCCCGCCACTCGTCATCAGGCCCTTGGCCTCGCAGGCAAGATCCCGCTCTCCCTGTTTTGTAATTGAATATTTACATTATTATGAATTTATATTGCATAGTTTAATTATGACGTATTTATCTGCGTGGGTTGTTTGGTGAATAATATTAGTTTAGATTATAGTAATATGATAAATAGCATTTTCAGAATAATTATAAGGAATTAAAAGAATTTAGTTCGGCAAAAGAATCAATTTAGATAATTATAATAATTTAAAAGAATTTATTTTGGAAGAGAGGATATTAAAAAGAATACTTAAAGAAAATTTTTAGAATTATTTAAAAGAGTTTATTTTGGAATAAGTGATTATTTACAAGAAATTATTTTGAAAAAGGGTTTAGGTTGAATTAGTATATGAGAAAATAATTTAAAGAGTTTATTCTGGAAAAGAGAATATTTTAGATTATTATAATGATAAATATTTTTAAAATTATTTTGGAAAATGAATTATTTTCTGAATTACATAGTTGTTGTTTATGATTATATTTTATGTTTTGTGAATATTTTACTGTATTCGATATGCCATGATGTTGTGGTATGGAATTAGTTTATTTATTATCTCCTTGTTGTGATTGAGAACCATTAGTAGTTCATGACTTAGTGGCCTTGTGCGTCATGAACAGACTTAGTGACATGTGTGGGTGTGTTGACTGAGTTTAGGTGGTGAACCCGAGTTTCAATGAGGATTATGATTGATTTAGAAAAACGAGAAGAGTTAGGATAGGGAAGTTAATGTTCATGTGCTTGGATGTGACTGTTGATGTATCTTCCAGCTCGCGCCAGTGAATTCGTGTAGTCACTGGGGTTGGTTGTTGGGTTAAAGTGAATTCGTATAGTCACTTTAGTCCGTGACTTGTTTCGTCACCTGAGCTTTGCCTGAGTTCGAACCAGGCCGAGGTCTGATTGCGTGTAGTCCTCTGACCGATTCGTGTAGCGGCATTGGATGCGCGTAGAGGATTTGTGAACAGTCAGTTATCCGATGATATGAATATTGACTTTATGTGAGATGTGGACCGGTGAGTTTTAGGATGGCTAGTTACATGACCTTGTTGCTTGGCTAAGAATGGATTCTTGTAAGATGTATGCCAGTGGTGTTTCTTTTCATACATAGATCGGGATTAATATTTAATTATTTACAATTTGAGACATATGGTATATACATGAGGGTTTCCTTGTTTGGATTATTTCGCTCGACGTACTACGTCTCGAGTTGTAGATTTTTAAGTATTAATTTCATCTAGTTGTATGACCTTGTGACTTGTATGATTGTTCTGATCGCTAGCTGCATGACCTCATTACCTGTTCGATTATTTTAGTTTCTTCTGATTATCATGTTTTAGTAGTGTTATCGCATGTCGGTTTTGTTGGATTACCAGTTGCACGCTCTTATGTCGTTTCGGTTATCGTATCATTTTCCGCTTGGGTTTTCCTTCGTTCTTTTCTTTTGTGGGGTCTTGCCGTGTGCCATGCACCCTGACGTACACCTGTTTTCTCTGGTGTACATCAGACTTAGAAGAAGAACAGGTTCAGCTGGGAGTTCATCAGGTGCCAGAGGATTCTCAGCAGGAGTGCCCTGTAGACGGGGTAGAAGAAGTTGAAGCTTAGTTATTGGTCATCCGTTTTCTTTTGTACTACCTTCCATTTCTAATTGATCAGTGTATTTTGTATCTCTTCAGTATTCATTTGTTCAGATTTGTATAAGGGCATATTTGACCCGTATTTTTATATCTTGGATGTTATCTCATTGTGATATGATATTTTTATTCTGAGTTTATCTATTATATTCTTGCTGATTGTGATCGGGGACCTGTGACTTCGCATTGTATTTATTTCCAGACGCTTAGCGTATTAGGTTGAGGAGAAATGGTTATTTTTATTTACTCTCCTTGATCTAATACGTCGCAGGCCTGTTCACGTTCCGATTCCCGGGTATTTTGGGAAGCGGGGCGTGACAGGTTTTAGTGGTGGCCTATGCAGGTCACGGTCTCGATCACGGTCGCGAGTCCTCACTAGTAAGAATATAGTAGACAATTTAGATACATATCATATTTTATCCCTAAGACTATTCGTGAGCCCTTATTCCATTTTCTTGATAGATTTCGTTTCGTCCCTATCTTATCACTCTTTGACTCCGGAGTTTCCCGCGGTTCTTGTCCCATCGCTTCACGATTACACGCTCTCTTCCTAAAATTCATCTTCCTCGTATCGGTCATTATTTTATATATTATTATTTTACAACTATTTTTCTTTGATTTGACTTATATATCGTTGATTGTATTGATTTTTGCATTATTTATTATATTATTTTATATATCATACATATTGTTATATTTTGTGTTTTTCATTAAAAATATATATCATGACTTATATGTTGGCCTTCTTGTTTTGATGATGTTTAACAAACAATTTACTTCTAATGTTGTTTGTCTAGTGTTTGTGTTTTCGCATTTATTCTAGGCAAACAACGTGGTTGGAGGATGGATGGAATAGCGCTTCAACGACGATATCCAAAGGAGGTTGGCGGAATATCGGTGAAGCCTTGCTATTCAAAGTTCAAGATCCAAGTTCAAGCTTCATCCGCGAGATTACCAAGTCAAGCTTATTGAAGATCAAGATCATTGCTTGGTTAATTTAGTTTTAGGAATTTATATTAGGTGTGTTAGTACTTTAAGCTCAATCATATACACACATACACGTTTTGGTTTTTGTATATATATAATTATATATATACATATATGTTTTGGTTTGATAGTTTTCAAGTTTTACTATGAAACAAATGAATAGAATTGGAAAATACTATTTTGTTTCATGTTTATATGCCTATATATGATTTCACCTTTAACAAGCTTATATTTAATGAAATCATATTTAGGACAGAATTTCCGGTCGACCGACTATATGACCGTTGCACTCTAACGGCTATTTTCTGAGCTGATGTTTTGCTGGGGTTTTTGGTCATTTTGTTTTGGGGGTTTCTGCTGAGATTTCTAGTGGGTATAAATACCCCATTGCTGTCATCTTTCAAAAGATAAGAGAGAATGGTTTAAAAGATTTTAACAAGGGTTTAAAACTTGTTTAGTGTTTGTTTAAGTTTGTTTTAAGAAGCTTTTAAGCAATTGAGTGTTTCGGTTTTGTGATTCAATTCAACAAGAGCTTGAGGAGATCATCTATTGGTGTTTGGGCATCCAACTCTTCTCCCTCCACTCTTGATATATTGAGAAGTTTTCTAAACTCTATTTCTAGCTCTTTTATATATTTGATTATCATTGTTATTAAGCTAGAACTACATTGAGTTTAGTTTTGATTTATATCTCTTTGTTCACACACAACCTTTTGAGCTTATTGTATTAACATTCATAGTATAATTTGGGGTTGTGGGTTTGTGACTAAGAGTTGTGCTTAATTGAGTTCTCACCTTGTTTAGAGAACAATCAATTGATTTATATTGTGCTTAATTGTGAGGATTCACTTGTAATACACTTGTACACCGAGAGAAGTGTGTGGTGAGAGACGGGGTCGAATCCAAGAGGAGTGGCGTCGGTTGACGTGCCTAGGGAGAGGTTGTAACCGAGCACTTGAGGGAGACACGGCTAGGTCCAACACTTAGTGGGTGTAGAGTGTGATTGCAAGAGTGTGAGTTGTAGAGTTTTCGGTTAGCTAGAAAACCGAGTGTGTAGAAGAAGTTCCGGCTTCTAAACCGGATTGTGTTAGTGGATTTATCCCCGGGAGTGGGGAGCGGAGACGTAGGACGGAAGGTCCGAACTCCGTGATCATATTGCTTGTTTGAGTGTGCTTTGGCGTTCTTTCATATTTATGTTCATATCTTATATCGCCATTGTCATTATCTCATTATCTATATCATCCACTATCTAGTTTAGATTGTTTACCCTTGAGTTTATATATCCTTGCTCATATACTTGTAATATCTCATTGATAGGATATATTCATTTGTTCATATTGCTTATCCTAGCTTACATATCTTGTTGTGTTTCATACTTGCTAGGATAACTTGTTAATTAATTTTAATTGGCATTTAAATCGGATTAGATTAGCATAAGACCCTAATCACCCCCCCTCTAGGGTCTAACATTATATATTTTCAATATATAGTTTTCTTATCAGTAAGTTTTGTCTTGTTAAATTATTTTAGTATGTTCGCATTGGTATTGTTATTTTTAAGAGCCATGTATTTTGATATTTAAACAATTATTCATATTGTTAAGTTTAGAGTTGAGTTACTAATTATGTAGTTATTTTGTTACATTAATTATTATTATTTTTAACTAATATTAAAGATTATTCTAAATAGCATTTATGAGTATGCAAAGTATTTATTCATGGTTATTATAGAGTATTTGTATATTTGTTGTTGTTTGTTTCGTTTTCAATATGTATTGTTTTGTCATTGAAACAAAATACATTGTATACGTGTGTTATTTTTAGTATTTATTTTATGATACTTTTAGATATTACATCTTTTATTGTGTTATTAGTTGTTGTTCATTCTCTATTCATTATTTTCGCTTACTCGTGTTGTGCTTTACTTTTATTCTTTTATAATTACTATTCTCTTTTCATTATAGTGTATTCACTTAGATTATTATATTTACGATGTTATTGATTTGTAGTCATTTATTATTTCTAGTATCAACTGTGTAACTATGTTTATCTACGATGCATTGGTGTTTTTATTATACAGAATTATGCTCTTCTTATGTTTTCATTTGCTTATATACTTAATTTACCTTTCATAGTTTTTGTTTTTATATATTATACTTCTTTATCTAGTAGTATGTTTGTGAGTGTTAATATTGTTAGTAAGCATTTATATTTCAGTGTATTCTACGATTTTTGTATGTGTTAATGTATTTTGAGTTTTATACTATCAATTTATTCGTTACTTATTTAAATGCATTAAGTCTTTCATTTATGTTCTTCTTATCAGATTTGTATTTTTCATTATTTTAACTTGTATTGTTTTACATCGTGTTACTCTTCTGTTTCATTTCTATTATTTTTGTATTTTTCGTAGATCATATTATATCAATATCGTTTTATTTTTATATTTTTCTTTGAATAGGAGTTGTTATTTTTCAATATGAGTGTGAGGTGCTATGGCCTTATAGTTTGTGTATAGGGTTATTAAAGGTCGTTACAATGTGCGTGTTTGTTTAACTTTGATTTTTGTATTTTTACATATTGTATTTTGGTTACGTATTTAGTCGTAATATTTTTATGGTTGGTGTGTCTTATATTTTATGCAGTGTATTCTTACTCATTTTCCTTTCACGTATTAATTTGTGTATTGCTATATTTATTGTGATTCAGTATTTATTATGTTTTTATTATAATTTTTATTTGTGGTCACGTTATAGTGTAATTATTTTTATTTTGTGTTACATTTATTTTATTAATTCTACGTATTGTACATGTATTTATACATGTTTGCTGTGTATGTTACCACATAATTTGGACACATTTTATCTTTTATGTACGCATTTTGTTATCATTATTGTTTGGTTATTTATCAAGTTATATGTTTTTCTTGTATGTGTTTTTATGTTGTCTTTAATTTTATTAATTTATTAGTTTATTATGTTATTTGGGTTATATTGTTTATTGGTTAACATAATTATTTCTTTTACGTTTCGTCAGTAGTTTCATAGTTTATTTTCGAATGTGAAATGAGTGTTATAAGTTTACACATCTTAGTTATGGATTTTGCACATTATAAATATTTTGTTGTGTATACTAGTTGTTTTTCTTTTGTTAGGTTGTGTATATTTTGCTCTAATATTGTATTTTATCGTCTATTCATTAATTATTTTAATTACTGTATTTATTAATTTTTCATATTCAAAAGTCTCTGCATTACTGTTTTAGTTAACTGTTATGTCTATATTTGATTATTTTTTTAAAATTATTACATGACAGTTCACCTGTTGTAGTATGTTTATTCTTTATGTATATTTATGCAGAACGTATTTATGTGGTTTTGACTACTATACAATATATTGATATATCTGAATTAATTTTATACAGTAAGAATTATTGTTGTTGTATCTTGTTTATATTTATTATTTTACCTTATGAGTATTATTAATATTTCTGATTTATCATAATGTTTGTCGAATATATATAATTATGTCCTTCCTATTAAGTTTTATATAATATGTTTATTATTTATCATAATGTTTGTCGAATATATATAATTATGTCCTTCCTATTAAGTTTTATATAATATGTTTATTTTGAATTACTTGTTTACTCTTACGTCTATAATTATGTCCTTCCTATTAAGTTTTATATAATATGTTTATTTTGAATTACTTGTTTACTCTTACGTCTATTTTATCATATAATATTTTGTTGAGAACTTTTGTCTTTTATCTTCTTCATACTATTCTTTAATTATTTATTTTGTTGAGTTGATATACTTTATCATATATTTTAGTGATTGACAATTGTTTGAATTATGTATTTATAATTCATATCATATTTTTGTATGCTATATATTCGTTATATTTTACTAATTCTGTGTTAATGATTATATTTTAACACATTGATGTGTTGTCTTATGATAGTATACCAATAATATCATGTTGATATATGTTCCGTACTTTTTGAATGATTCGTGTATTACCCATATGTATTCATGTTATTATGATACATATATTTATATTTCTATGTATTTCTTTTAATATAATTGTCACCTTTTGTGTCTCGTGTGTACTGAATACTAGCATATTTTATGATTGTGATACAGCTGCATATATTATGACATAAATTTTTCATACACTACTAATTGTTCCTTCTAAGTATTAATCTTGAATCGCTTGATATCACATTATATTAGTATAAAAATATTTATTTTTAGATTGTTATATGCATATAGCTGTCCCTTTTGATAAATACTTTGTAATTTATTTTTAAAGCGTGTCTGACTATATTGATATTATGAATTGATTATGAGATTATAATTTTATCCTTTGATATGTATAAATTATTTAATTGGTATTATGTTACTTTGATGATTGTAGTAATTTCTCATCCACCTTTATAAAAAAAATTTGATTCATGTGTGTTATGATATTGTTAATATGGTCTGCTATATGTATGCTGAATCTCAGCTGTCATATTTTATCTTATCTTGTGTCGTTATTGTTTTACACTCTCTTCTTTTTATGGATATTGTTCCATATCTCCGTCCTTGAGTTATTTCTGTATTACTTTTATTTTAATTCCGAGGATGGAATTTGTTTTAAGGGGGGGTAGAATGTAAGGACCATGAACTTTGATACTAATTAAAATAATTTTTTAGTATTTTAAAATATTTAATTATGATTTTTAAAGGACTATTTATATTTTCTCGAATTTCTACAATTTTCTATGATTTAAAGTCAATGTTTTATATTTATTTAAATGATTTAAATATTTATAAATTTATTTAGTGTAGTGAAAATTTCTGGGATTTATCCGTTGTGTTACTAATACTATTACGTATTATTTTTAAATAATACATCGTATTATTATTACTATTACGTATTGATTCTTGTATTATGTTGAATTATTAATTACGTATTATTTGTGTAAATTATTATATTATTTTAATTATTACATATCAGCTGTCGTATTAGCATAACTGGTACGTTTTATCGTGTAGATAATTATCACATAATTATTTGATTTTAAATATAAGTAAATATATTATTATTATTATTTATTCTCGTTTAATTATACAATATGTGTATATTTCGACTATTTCGTATTAACTGTTGTATAAGCACAACATGTACATTTTTATTTGTAGATAATTATTATGTAATTAGTTTAATTTTTAAGTACCCAAAATTATTTATTATAATTATTTTAGTTTTAAATAAGTTGTAATATTATTTTTAGTATATTATAAATTTAACTTTAACCCTAACCCTAATTTTATAATATAGATTTACATATGTTTATTTTCCTAGTTTTCCTTGCTTTCTACTCTTCCTCTCTTTATTCTCAACTCACTGCCGCTCGCCTCTGTTGTTTCTCTCTCTCATGTAGCCGCACCCCGTCCTCTTCCTCTTCCCGTGATTCTAACCTTGCCGAGAGCCACACGTCGCCCCGACCATGACCCCAACTTGACTTCGTCGTCGCTGCGGACATCAGCTTCTCCTTGCGTGCATGCCGCCTCCTTCAGTCCTTGCGCTCAGTCAGGGCCACCTACGACGGACCCACAGGCCCGCCTCAGCCGCAGCCTCCTCCTGCAGCCCTCCTGGCGACCAACCCCGCATCTATTTTCCACCTCCCATGCTCATGGGTTATCTAAACGACGCTAAGATCTTCGCCCGCCATCCACCTCCTAAGCCGCCCCACGTCGGCCTGTAGCTCGCCTCAGGCGCCTCTAACCTTACGTCGACGTCCACTCCTTGACAGTTGCTCGCGCCCGAGCTCTATAGCCGCATTCATTCCGCGCTGACAGGCTTCTGAGTTGCCTTGCAGAACCCTGCCTGAGCCGCGCCTCTCTAACTCCCGCCGCTTACGTTTTCGACGTCTTCGCTTAGTATCCTCTCATATAACAGACTTTCAGAGCCTGTTCCCACTGTAGCACATCGGGTCAGCTGAACTTTGAACCCTGGCGTCGACTGCACCTGCTTCAGTTCCGTCGTACCGCGTCCACATCGGCCCCGCCACTCGTCATCAGGCCCTTGGCCTCGCAGGCAAGATCCCGCTCTCCCTGTTTTGTAATTGAATATTTACATTATTATGAATTTATATTGCATAGTTTAATTATGACGTATTTATCTGCGTGGGTTGTTTGGTGAATAATATTGGTTTAGATTATAGTAATATGATAAATAGCATTTTCAGAATAATTATAAGGAATTAAAAGAATTTAGTTCGGCAAAAGAATCATTTTAGATAATTATAATAATTTAAAAGAATTTATTTTGGAAGAGAGGATATTAAAAAGAATACTTAAAGAAAATTTTTAGAATTATTTAAAAGAGTTTATTTTGGAATAAGTGATTATTTACAAGAAATTATTTTGAAAAAGGGTTTAGGTTGAATTAGTATATGAGAAAATAATTTAAAGAGTTTATTCTGGAAAAGAGAATATTTTGGATTATTATAATGATAAATATTTTTAAAATTATTTTGGAAAATGAATTATTTTCTGAATTACATAGTTGTTGTTTATGATTATATTTTATGTTTTGTGAATATTTTACTGTATTCGATATGCCATGATGTTGTGGTATGGAATTAGTTTATTTATTATCTCCTTGTTGTGATTGAGAACCATTAGTAGTTCATGACTTAGTGGCCTTATGCGTCATGAACAGACTTAGTGACATGTGTGGGTGTGTTGACTGAGTTTAGGTGGTGAACCCGAGTTTCAATGAGGATTATGATTGATTTAGAAAAACGAGAAGAATTGGAATGGGGAAGTTAATGTTCATGTGCTTGGATGTGACTGTTGATGTATCTTCCAGCTCGCGCCAGTGAATTCGTGTAGTCACTGGGGTTGGTTGTTGGGTTAAAGTGAATTCGTGTAGTCACTTTAGTCCGTGACTTGTTTCGTCACCTGAGCTTTGCCTGAGTTCGAACCAGGCCGAGGTCGGATTGCGTGTAGTCCTCTGACTGATTCGTGTAGTGGTAGTGGATGCGCGTAGAGGATTTGTGAACAGTCAGTTATCCGGTGATATGAATGTTGACTTTATGTGAGATGTGGACCGGTGAGTTTTAGGATGGCTAGTTACATGACCTTGTTGCTTGGCTAGGAATGGATTCTTGTGAGATGTATGTTAGTGGTGTTTCTTTTCATACATAGATCGGGATTAATATTTAATTATTTACAATTCGAGACATATGGTATATACATGAGGGTTTCCTTGTTTGGATTATTTCGCTCGACGTACTACGTCTCGAGTTGTAGATTTTTAAGTATTAATTCCATCTAGTTGTATGACCTTGTGACTTGTATGATTGTTCTGATCGCTAGCTGCATGACCTCATTACATGTTCGATTATTTTAGTTTCTTCTGATTATCATGTTTTAGTAGTGTTATCGCATGTCGGTTTTGTTGGATTACTAGTTGCACGTTCTTATGTCGTTTCGGTTATCGTATCATTTTCCGCTTGGGTTTTCGTTCGTTCTTTTCTTTTGTGGGGTCTTGCCGTGTGCCATGTACCTTGACGTACACCTGTTTTCTCTGGTGTACATCAGACTTAGAAGAAGAACAGGTTCAGCTGGGAGTTCATCAGGTGCCAGAGGATTCTCAGCAGGAGTGCCTTTGCAGACGGGGTAGAAGAAGCTGAAGCTTAGTTATTGGTCATCCGTTTTCTTTTGTACTACCTTCCATTTCTAATTGATCAGTGTATTTTGTATCTCTTCAGTATTCATTTGTTCAGATTTGTATAAGGGCATGTTTGACCCGTATTTTTATGTCTTGGATGTTATCCCATTGTAATATCAAGTTTATCTATTATATTCTTGCTGATTGTGATCGGGGACCTGTGACTTCGTATTGTATTTATTTCCAGACGCTTAGCGTATTAGGTTGAGGAGAAATGGTTATTTTTATTTACTCTCCTTGATCTAATACGTCGCAGGCCTGTTCACGTTCCGATTCCCGGGTATTTTGGGAAGCGGGGCGTGACACTTAGGTCATCTCCAACGTAGCGCAAAAACATCAATTTGGCATTACTTCCCTCCTCTAACGCAGCGCCAATTTGGTTTGGTGCTATAGTGTTGCGCCATGAATGGCGCAACACTGTAGCAATGGCACAGTTCTTTTTTTTCTCTCTAAACTTTATTCTTTTATTCATATTTTCTTTTCTTTTTTCTTTTTTCTAAACTTTATTCTTTTTACTTTTGCTTTTTATATTTGTATTAATAATATATATTATTTTATATTAACTATTATAATAAAATTAGAGTATAAAATAATTATTAAAATAAAATTCAAAAAGAAATAAGAAAAACTACACCATTTAGATAAAAATTAGGAAATAAAAATGTAATGCCTTTTATTTTTATTTTTTGCTTGCAAGTGTGATGTTTTTTTTTTGTGATGTTAAATGTAATCTTTAGTTGAATTTATGAAAATACCATTTTAATTTGATTTAACATTTACTTTTTATATTTTTATTTTATTCATAAAATATATTATTATAATTAATTATATGTAATGTATTATATAATTACATAATTTGTTAAATATTTTAAAAAGATAAAAATGTTAAAAGATAAAAATAATAAAAGGAATATTCTTTTTGGTGTAAAATTTGATGTAATGGGTTGGAGATGGAATAGTGATTTGGTGTAAAAACTACACCAACTTGGTGTAAAAACTACACCAGTTTGGGTTTTGTGGTTGGAGATGCTCTTATATACGGCAATTTGTTACCTGGATGGTTGCTTTCAAATTTTCTTTTTCTTTTTTATTTTTGAGATTTGTGGGTTCCAGTTCTAAAGAGTTTTCAGAGCAAAATCAAATCTCAGAATCCTTCGCTCAGTTTCAAAGATTGAGAACAAGGATAATATAGGATATTTGGTGACAGCTCAACAAATTTGCGTGTCAGAAAATCCTCTCCAATCTGTCCGATTTAAGGGTGAAACTAAAGTGAGAAAGCTATTTTTTTAAAAAAGATGGGGGCCCACATATTTAATAGACACTCATTTTAGAGAACAGATCAAATTAGAACTGTTCGCATGAGAGAGTTCTGATCCATTTATTCGGGCTGTGAAAATCCCAAGTCTAACCCCACCATCCCCACGAACGGCACAAAACTAGTCGCTCGCATAGGGGCAGTTCTGATGCGATCCAGGCTCCTAATTTTATATGGAAACAAACTTGAATTTAAAGTTGGGGATTCCACACTATAATTGTGGTCTTCAATTTTGCAAAAACAAATAGATAATTATTAGATTTTGCACCATCCATTGCATTATTCTACCAGCCAGACAAAGAATGAAGATTTTGTAGAATTTTAGACTTTAAAGATTTCTAAAAATTTTAGAAGTTCAAAAATTATATCCATGAGCCAAACATGCCATTAGATGTAAGTGGGACTCGATTTAAAAAAAAAAGATGTAAGTGAGCTCAACAAACCAAATTGGGACAATTCCTTCTAGTTTTTGTTTTTGTTTTTGTTTTTTGTTTGGATTATTTGTACCTAAATATCACAAAGTTTATCCTATTTTTTAAATTTAATATTGTGTTTTTCCCCTTCTTTTTTACCCTAAGGGGATGTTTGGTTCGCTATTATAAGGGGTGGAAAACTCAGAAAACCCCTCCATTTTAGATTTTTAGCTCTCCACGTCAGCTTTTTTGTTTCCGTCCATTTCTTTGTGCCGCTTTAGTTCGCTCGAATGGAAGAGAAAAACTCTGCTGAAATCGCCGCCAACTAAGATTTTTTTTCCTCTCCGATTTCCTTCCCTAACTAAGTAAAAATGATAAAAACTCTATCACGTCAGATTTTTTTCCTTCTCTGCTTTGTTTACAAAAGTTTTCCTTTTTTTTCTATGCGAACCAAACACAAGAAAAATAAATACATTGGTTTCCCACCATTTTTTATGTGCGAACCAAAGCAAAACAATCTATTTCTTGGAAAAGTTTGAAAAACTCAAAACTTGTGTTTCATTACATGGAATTGTATTTCTCTATATCAAGGAAACGAACCAAACAACCCCTAAAAAATATCTACAAGTTCAACAAAATTTAATTTTAATGGTCACGTTAATTGATAGATTCGAAAGAAGACTCTGTTATTCCTACTCTTGTAAGGTTTAGCTTGTATCCTAGGACGAAAATCTTTATTTCACTTTTACTGGCAACAATTGGCTAAAACATTTTCGTAATAAGCCTCCTAACTACCTCAAGGCTTGCGATGATAACTATCTCCAAAGCTTCTATGATATTTGCAAAATTCCAAAGTTGCCAAAAAAAAGAAAAGCTCTCTATAGTCTCCTCGATTATATTAATAGCAAAAGCTTCTCTTTATAGCCTGCTTTGATTATAAATCAATTAATGAGGATATCAAAGTTAATTGAAATTTGAGATTTTGAAAAAAAAACACTTAGGGGTATGAGTAAAAATGGGGTAAACGAGTATTTAAGCACAAACAAGTACCTTATTTTTTTAATATACACACCTTTTAAAAACTAGAATTTTTCTTATTCATCTAGCAAATATTAGTTAGATCTATATCTTTTAAAGTATTGACATTTTAAGGTTGATTTTCTTTTTATCTAGAACTTCGTGCTGGTACGTCCCCGGATAGACGTGAACGTTTTATTTGATTCACGGCTGAAATAGCCTAAAAAAGAGGACATAAAGCACTAGTAGAAAAACGATCAACCTAGACGGAAATTTCCGTCTAGGTTGATTGCCATTCCGTCTAGATTAGTTCATCTAGACGGAATTCCGTCTAGTTTGAGTGGTTTATTTTGTTTCCGTCTAGATTGCTTCAAACTAGACGGAATTCCGTCTAGGTTGATCAATCTAGACGGAAGTCAATCTAGACGAAATAAAGAATTCCGTCTGGGTTGTCAACCTAGACGGAAATTCCGTCTAGGTTGACAACCCAGACGGAATTCCGTCTGGGTTGTCAACCCAGACGGAAATTCCGTCTAGGTTGATAACCCAGACGGAATTCCGTCTGGATTGTCAACCCAGACGGAATTCCGTCTGGATTGTCAACCCAGACGGAATTTCCGCCTAGTTTGATTCAAACTAGACGGAATTCCGTCTAGGTTGGTTTTTAACAACATAGACGGAAATTCCGTCACTCTAGTTTGATTGCAAATAGACGGCAGAAATTCCGTCTAGATTGCCTTTTTACAGTGAAAAAATATTAATTACCAATTTGTTATTTCCCTGTACAATTACATTAATATTGGCAATACATCCAGAAGAATACGTACACCGCCAATTCAACTATCCAATCATTAATCAAAATCTAACAATTCCATTCAAAAAAATCTAATCTAACCAAATCAACAAGTTGTACAAATCCAACCATCACTTCAAAATATACATCAATCAGTTCCGTTAAAACACACCAACAAATATATATTAACGATGACATAATAATATGATTACACGACGATGAATTAAATAGTAGTGTTTAACAAATAAAACTGTTTATTGCATTAAACAATAAAAAAAAACCTCATCCATCGTCGTCGCGGGGTATCTTCTATCCGATTACGGAGAAACGGGTGCTGCTCCTCCAATATCTCACTCTGAATGTTTATTGAATAATGCATTATGTCGTGCTTTTGATAACTATTAGATAAAAATGAATTATAAAATATAGAACGAAAATAGGTACCTGAGCACTACTCTGTTAGGCCGGAATTATCGCCAATCGCACCTGCTAATTTATCGCTATGACACCACCATACGCGCCCTATTGAGCGATTATGCCACCGCCTAAAATATTGACCTATACAGTACCACCATGAAGATCGTCCAACGAGTTCGCCCGTGCAGGCCGCAACTCTAGTCCTCTCACTAGTCAACCCTGAATATGCCAAGGCTCCGGGCGTCAATTTGTCAAACAGCAATACGCAGAGATCACGCGACGAATATGGCATAGCCTGCAAACCTGCTTGCTGCCGCTGCTCTCGTCGATGGTAGATGTGTGGAGCGATGCTGTGCGATTATGCTTAACCAGGTGAAGCCTCCGACACCATTGCAGAGGATATCTTCCTTGCTATTATTAGGAGAGAATAAATATTAAAACTTTGCCTCTAAATCAAATATGGTAACAAATATACAATAGTATGATAGCATTCAAATTGATTCGATTTTTCACATCCTACCTATTTATGACCCTATACAGCGTTCTGAGTGAGATTGAGTGTTCTCCTCTGCAGAAAGCATTTGAGGCGTGTGGCGCTATTTTGCTCCTCCTTCCTGCCGAAAAGGGTAGACAGATGCAAGCCTCTTGGAATGCGAGTTCTCACAATGCCCTCCTAAATCACAAATTTATGGTTAATTAATGCATAATGCACTATATTATTTGTGCCTTCTCGTTTCCTCGTATGTTACAAAATAGAAATAATAATATACTCAAGATTGATGTATTAAGTCTCACCACTAACTGGAGATGTTGCCAGTGTCTATATTCCGATTTCATTCTCATCACCCTATATTGTTCACGAAACTAGTACCATAATGCCGCTTCTGGCCCGTCAAGTGCTTATCGGCATTAATGATCCCCGTCCATGATTTATAAATTATGGATATTCGATAATCATACAAACATATTAAGATCTTTTAAATCTTTAAATGACATGACTATACCGTTACTTACACTATCTCCTCTCCTATCTCC
>NC_033794.1:105737750-105770552 GCF_001876935.1 Asparagus officinalis | reverse complement strand
TTTGTATGTTGTTGTCTATTATTATGATGTATGTATATTGAATCATTTGTTAGGAACGCATTTCTATTTGCTTTAGATTCACTTTAATTTATAAACATTACTTTGATATATCTATTAAGTAAAGCGGGTGATGTGCAGTGTTGCTTAAGTCATAGTTAGCTACCACAATAGGTCACTCTACTACGATTTTTTTTCTATGCACACTTTATAGCAAATGTTTCAAATTTCTCTATTTGCGGTCGTAAAGGCCACCTTGCTATTTATTTTTAGCTATGATTGCTCACCAAACCTAGATTGCCTAATACCTCCATGTGCATTTCATAAGGCTTCTTCTTCATCACATGTACACACACATGCACTCATTGTTCATCATAAGCATGCTCTTGTGTATCATTATGATTTTTGTGGTAGAGTTGGTCACTTAGATAAGTTTTGTTTTGATTTGCAAAAAATTTCTAAATCGCAAAATATTTCAAGTAGACCAACATTATTTTAAAATATTTCTCATTTGCAAAATAATCTTAAAAGACCATCCTTATTTGCAAATGTTCCACGTGCACCTTTTAATGGTCAACATAAGCAAATGCTTCCTTTCCATTGTACATATTACAATCGAAAGGGTCATTTGAGTGATTATTGCTATGACCGATCCCGTGCACCACATATGTCTAAGAGGGTTTATAACCCTAGGACTTTGAGCTTTAATGATAGGGTTCATGTCCCTAAACAAACCGGCACCAAGAATACTTGGGTGCCAAAATAATTTTTAAGCCAAGAATTTTAGTACTTTTATTTTTCTTTTTCTTGGTTTTGAAAAATGTATTTTAAACTTTTATGAAAACAATTCCTTTTATTGGTCAAACTCTTTTGTTTTCATGATTATTGGTTTTGTTTTGATGAGAGGTTTGTACTTATATAACCCTCCGGATTTATTGGGTGTTTATTCCCAAATCATGTTTACCGGATGCTAAAAATATTTATATGGGTTGATACTAGCTCAATAGCTAGATATAATTGCCTCTCTTGATTGTTAAAAATCAATAATGATTTGGTTTTATGTTCTTGTATGATTTACTTGTGATTTATGATTTTATTTGATTGATTTGTTTTCATTTGAAAACTTTTTGTGTGATTCTCATGTTCCTTCTTTTGATTTCATAAATCTACTTTTATACATATTTTTTATGTTCTTTGATATGAGACACTTCTTTTTCATATTGACATTTTATATGTGTTCTCATTGCCTTTTTGTATATGAGTGGTGTTTAGCATATTTCTCATTTATGCTTGCTCACATATGTTTGCCATGATATTTATTGCATATATTTTATATGGTATTTTGATAGGGGGAGATATTCCCTATCCTATGTTTGTTTTTATACTCACCTATGCTTATTGATAGGGGGAGCTTTCGCTCTCTTAATTCCTTTGTCCCCTTTTTGATGTTGTTAAAGGGGGAGAAATATTGTGAGTATACATTTCCTTATTTATATGCATGTGAATTATAATTTATATATTCATTTCCTTTCATGCATATATCCTTTTTGTAAATTGTTTGTCATCATCAAAAAGGGGGAGATTGTTGGCCTTCTTGTTTTGATGATGTTTAACAACAATTTATAACTAATGTTGTTTATCTAGTATTTGTGCATTCCTATGTATTGTAGACAAACAACGTTGTTGGAGGTTGGATGGATTGAGCCTACACGATCATATCAATAGGAGGTTGGCGGAATTGTGGAGTGAAGCAACGTACAATTCAAGTTAAAGATCAAGTTCAAGCTTCATCCGCAAGTGTACCAAGTCAAGCTTAATTGAAGATCAAGATTGCTTGGGTAATGTAGTTTTAGATTTTATATTATGTGTGTTATATACATTGAAGACCTTCATCAAGCTTGGGTATATTTAGTATAGGTTTATATTATGTGTGTTAATTCTATAAGCTCAAACATACACACACATATATATTTGTGATTTTCGTAACTATAAGTGTTTTTATGCAAAATAAGTTTTGGACTATATTTACATCATAAATAACTTTTATTATGTCCATATAAATATTCCATAAGTTTTCAAAACTTGTTTTGAGTCAAAAATAACAATCACATGTTTTTCATATATACGTCTTTTAGTGCTTTTGCAGAATACAGTGTTTTTCACAAATTATAAATGCAAATTGAGAAATTCTTTTTCTAACATGTTTGTCTTCATGTTTATAAACATTTCGCAAAGTTTCATCAAGTTTGGAATTGATTTGTTATGTTTAATGGAATTTACAAAATCATAATTTTCATTCGTGCATGTTCGTGCATGTTTTACAAAATAGATGAGTTTTCATAAATGGAAAATGATATTCAAGAAATTATTTCTTTGACATGTTTATCTATATGTTTAGAAACTTTTCTCAAAATTTTACTATTTTTGGAGTTGCTTTACTGTGCCTAACTGATTTTACAAAATCGTGTATCACAGCAGATTTTCAGAAACTGCATTTTTGTGTTCAAACATTTATTTCTCTCAACTGGTGGTTTTTCAGAAATTCTTTCTCTGACATGTTATTCTACATGTTTAGAAAATTCTCACAAAAGTTCATAATTTGTGGAGTTAATTTACTATTTTAAATTGATTTTACAAAACAGCTGCGCACTGCTACAGTACTCCGGTCGACTGGACCGGTCGACCGAAAATATCTCTGGAGGTTGGTTACTGTAGCTAACGGCTATATTTTCCAGATTTATATATATCCGTTATTTTGTCTTTTTGCTTGGTTTTCTTGGGTTTTTGGGCTTGTTTCATGAGCCTATATATACCCCATGCCCTCATACTTCTAAGGGCACTCAAGAAATGTTTTAAACAAGTTTAAAGAGTTTTAAACAAGGGTTTAAGTGTGTTAGTGTTTGTTTTGGTTTATGAAGAAGTTTTCACAAGTGGAGGAGATCATCTTCTTGTTTGGGCTCCAATCTCCATCTCTCCATCTTGTCATCTATTGGAGAAGTTTTCTAAACTCTATCTAGCTTTACATTTGCTTAGTTATTTGATTATCATTCTTTAAAGCTAGTTTTTATATTGAGTTTAGATTTGATTATATTATCTCATTGTTACACACACCCACTTGAGCTTATTGTATTTGCATACATAGTATATTAGGGTTGTGAGAGATTGTAACATTGAGTTGTGCTTAATTGTGTTCTCATCTATTGTAGAGAACAAATTTATATTTGTTACATTGTGAGTGGTGTAAGGTTTTCGGTGAGCTAGAAAACCGAGTGTGTTGTGAAGTTTTCGGTGAACTAGAAAACCGAGTGTGAGGAGTGAACGTTGTTCGGTGAGCGTTGAAAACCGACATAGTGTGGTTGTAAACGTTATTCGGGTGAGCGTAGAAAACCCGGTTGTGATAGTGGATTTCTCCCCGGGAGTGGGGAGCGGAGACGTAGGACGGAAGGTCCGAACTCCGTGATCATATAGTGTGTTTGAGTGTGCTTTGGCGTTCATTTATATTTATGTTCATATCTTATATCGCCATTGTCATTAGCTCATTATCTATATCATCCACTATCTTGTTTAGATTGTTTACCCCTTGTGTTAGTTTATATATCCTTGCATATATATATAATTCATCATATAGGATAATCTTAGCATGAGATAGGCTAGCAATAGATGAGCACAAATTTTTATTTTTCAAATTTAATAAGTCATTGCTTTCTTTAAGCATAGTATTTTCATTTTCAATGACATCAAATTTGGACACTAGCTTCTCATGATCGGATTTTAAATTATCATGCTTGCATTGTAAATCAACAAAATCTTTATGCAATTTGTTAAAGGCATGCAACAATTTTTCACTAGCACAAGCAAGTTCATCATTAGGTAAATCATTAATGGTTTCGAACTCGCAAACCTCACTAGGGCTATCGCCTAGTGGCCGTGTGCATGATGCTCCTTTAGAACTTGAAGCGGGATCCTCCAAAGCTTGTCGGATCGCCTCCAAGTCTCCTTAATGTGCTTCTATAAATTTCCAAAGTTTGTAAGCACTATCAAAATGAAAAAACTTGTTAGACATAGATGAATTAAAAGCATTTAGCAAATATTCTAACAAAATATTGTTCATTGTAAACATACGATGATCATTCTTATTCCACTTAGATTTCTCCAAAGTAGGCACAATATAAGCATCATCTATAATTTCCCATAAATCAAAGTATTTAGATTAAACAAAAAGTTTAAATCTAACACACCATTGGGCATAGGGAAAATTATCTAATCTAGGAGCAATATTGATAGCATAACCTAAACCATGCATATCCATAATATAAAAGGCAAGCAAGATACAAATAAAGCTCAAAATTAGATTGGCACAATAAGCTAACTTGGATCTTTAACTCAAGGCGATTAGACCTTAAATCAAAGAGCACAAATTATCTAATCTAGGAGTAATATTAATGGCATAACCTAAACCATGCATATCCATAATATAAAAGGCAAGCAAGATACAAATAAAGCTCAAAATTAGATTGGCACAATAAGCTAACTTGGATCTTTAACTCAAGGCGATTAGACCTTAAATCAAAGAGCACCAAGCTCTGATACCAATTGTTAGACCCTAGAGGGGGGGTGATTAGGGTCTTATGCTAATCTAATCCGATTTTATGCCAATTAAAACTTAATTAATAAGTTATCCTAGCAAGTATGAAATACAACAATGTATATGAGCTAGGATAAGCAATATGAACAACAAGATATATCCTAACAAAGAGATATAGGCAATGTATGTGCAAGGATATATAAACTCAAGGGTAAACAATCTAAACTAGATAGTGGGCAATATAATCAACAAGCAATATACAAAGGCGATATAAGATATGAACATAAAAGTAAGTGCGCCAATGCAATCACAAACAAACAATATGATTACGGAGTTCGGTCCCCACGACCTACGTCTCCGCTCCTCACCTCGAGGAGATCTCCACTATCACAACCGGGTTTTCTACGTTCACCCGAACAACGTTTACACCTCACAATACAATCACTATGCAATCACACCTCACACACTAAGTGTTGGTCCTAGCCCGTGTCCTCCTCCTCAAGTGCTCGGTTACAACCTCTCCCTAGGCACGTCAACCGACGCCACTCCTCTTGGATTCGACCCCGTCTCTCACCACACACTTCTCTCAGTGTACAAGTGTATTACAAGTGAATCCTCACAATTAGGCTCAATACAAAGTGTTTGTTCTCTACAATGAATGATAACAAATTATAAGCTCACTCTCTAAGTTACACAATCCCACAACCCAATTATACTATGAATGTAAATACAATAAGCTCAATGGTTGTGTGTGTACCAAGAGATAAATAAAATCAATTAAACTAAACTCAATATAAATCTAGCTTATGGAAATTATAATCAAAATAATAAATTACTAGATGAGTTTAGAAACACTTCTCTAAAGATGACAAGAGAGTGGGAGAAGAGTGAATGCTCAAACACCAAAGGATGATCTCCACTTGCTCTTGTGAAATTTGCTTCACAAACAAAACTCTTAAACACTCTTTTAAACAAACACAAAACACCCTTAAACTTGTTTAAACAATTCTCTTGGTTAGGTTGAAAGAGAACAGCAATAGGGTATTTATACCCACTCAAAAACTCAGCCAAAATCCCTAACAAAAGACAAAAACAGCCCCAGCAAACAGCTCAGAAAAATAGCCGTTGGAAGCCAACGGATACATTGGCGGTCGACCGTCGGAAATATCGGCAGTCGACCGACCAACTCTCTGCTGCATGGTGACGAAAGAACAAATGATCGGTCGATCGGTGCGGTCGACCGAAAACTGACACAGCAGAAAACTGATATGCTGATTTAAAACACTGTTTAAAAATATCAAATAAATTCCAAAAATTGTAAAACTTTAGGAAATGATTGTAGACATGATAATAAAGGACATCCCAATTGAAAAATATCATTATTTTACAAAATAGTCCAAAACATGAAAATATGAGATACTTGAATTTTGATGTTTTGACATAAACCAACTTTTGAAACTTTGTGAAATGTTTTTATAGACTTAGTAAAACATGTATAAACTGATATTAAAGTCTATAAACTAATAAGATAATATTTTCACAAAATTACATATTCTATGCAATAAGTACTAAAACACAATAGAGTATGTAATATCATAAAAACCAAAACACATGTATGTATATATATAAACTATATATATACAACTTGATCTTTAACTTGAATTGTATAGGCTTCAACCCGACATTCCGCCAACCTCCTTTGAATATCATCGTTGAGGCGCAATCCATCCAACCTCCAACAACGTTGTTTGTCTACAATACATAGGAAAACACAAACACTAGACAAACAACATTAGTAGTAAATTGTTTGTAAATCATCATCAAAACAAGAAGGCCAACAGGTTTACCCGAATTTGCGGCATATATCCTACACAACAATAATTATCTTATTATCTTGGTTTTGTTCTCCATATTTTTGGTAGGTAAAATGCCAAGTTAGGTAATTAACTCTCTCAGGCACTGCAAATCTGGATTTGTTGCTTGGCTTGGGTGTAATGATAGTCTCTCCAGAGAGCTTTAGAACCACGCGGGGAATGATCCTTTGAGGATCCAGTTTCTTTGTCGTGATCCCTCTCTCATCTTTACACTTTTTGACTTGGAATTGTTGTAATTTTGTAGGCCAAGTCCAGCAAAGGAGGAAGGTGGCTCCAAAGGTCAGTGAACCCATTTTGCCCATTTCAGAAACTAATCGACGAGGTCCCCTGTTAGGCGCCTTTCTTCATTAATAATTGGTAGGTATATGAATCCATTCTTTTGTCAAGGTCTCAATCTTAGAGATTCCTTCACATTTCGTTTGATATTTAAGTCCAAATCTACCACTTATTAACGGTAGGTGGTTGGTTAGATAATGTCACAAATAATTATGTAGGATCAGTATTATTTGAATATCAAACATCCTAATTAAGTGCATGTTTGGTTGGATTTGAAGCTGGCCACACTCGCAGTCATCAGACGCATTATAGAGTTCGGTACGGGCTGGATGCACGTGTTTGAGGATAGTATAGTATAGCTTTGATATATGTATGTTCATAGATCGCTTACCAAGACCATCATCACAAATACGTGTGAATATGTAATCTTAGGCATGTACCGGTGATATAATCAGGCAAGTCACTTTGTATTATAGCAAAGAATAGCGCGAGTCATGGGGGTCTAACGAGCAAGGTTGGATAATTCTCATACTGATGCTTTACTTTTTTGCTTACAAGACAGGATTATTGTCTCGTATGATGTTAAAAATCAGAATTTAAACGCTTAGCGGATGTTGAGTCAGAATCACGCAAATTCTATCAAATTTGTCCTGAGATGTCGCTACAAGGATTTAGAGAGGGTTTGTGCGTATTCTGATTCTGAGTGCCCAACATCCACGGGTTGATCCCGAGCTGGGCCATTACCACTTTGTGTAAGCAGAACAATCCAAAGCAATCCAATTCATGTACGCTCCCTTATCACTTTCTAATTGAAGAAAGTTTATTCCTCATTCTTGTTTTGAGCTTATCTTAAATGAAATTGGAAAATTTCCCTACTTCTCCTTTCCATTATTTTACTTTCCGTCCCTTCCCTTAGTAAACTCCCAAACAAAGCATTAGGTCACCATTTCTTCACTTGTTCATCCCATCATTTCAATATGAGAAATGGTTTATCACAATGCAAGCGTTAAATAGATTTTTATTGTTCTACACCAGATGTGATACGATATCGGAGTATCAGATTTATTTGAGATCTAGATTTACATATTGTTAGTAACATAATATATTATATATTATATTTAATCTGTTTTGTCCTTTTTGTCTACTCTTACATGTCATTTTTTGGTGTAAAGATTGATTGTCCCTTTTGAAGATGGCATTAACTTTTTCGAATATTTTCTTTTAAATGAACTATCATGATGATAAGCAAATTTTATCCTCCCTCACGAATTTTATTATCCTTTTTAAGATGCGCAAAAGTATTTATCATATTTGCTTGACGTTTCATGCTACATATGCTTGATATGTGTACATCGTTCACAAGTAATTGAGTAGTTACTTATCTGATTCCTTTCAGCTTTTAGACATGATAGGCATCTCGCGAGATTTAATTTTCTTTTCAAACCTACATTTTTTGGTGTGACGAAATATTCTAAGGATATGTATAGAATGTCACTATACAGCTTATCAGAGAATTTCTCCTACAGACCTCCATATTGAAGAGTGTAGGTCCTCACGTGAAAGGATCAATGATGGAAGTACATAAGAATGTTAATATATGCTTATTAACAAAGCTTTGAATACACATGATTATTCCTCCTATGCACGTTGGAAAATGAAAAAAACTGAATGGAACTAGTATTGTGCTAATCAACTGTTTGAATATCAAAATTCTTCATTAACCCAAAAATAAAATAAAATATGTGTTCTTCTTATTCTTAAATGCTCTTCACATGCAATTCTCAGGAGCCATCCAATTGAGGAGGCTGCCGGAGTGAGAAAGATAACCCAATATGCCACAAGTGGCTGGTCCATTGAAAAGAGTGGGCATTGAGCTTGCCCTCATTGTAAGGATTGTGATTGAGAATAAAGCACAAAGAGCAAAAGGGCTTTCTTTTTGCACGGATCACCCTCGGTAAGAAAAAACCTTAACCATATCCGCATTTATCGGAAACGGATACGGTTCAGATATTTGAGAATCGGATCGAATATGATTACGGATATAAACGGATATTCGACATATACCATATCCGCAGAGTTTCGATTCGACCTTATGCAGAAAACGACGGATCCGACAAAGACGAAGCGGGCGAGATCCGACGGCCTGAGGATAACAGATCATTCAGTAACAGATTATTAAAATCCAATTTAACTAAGTTCATTCAGTAACTAAGTTCATTAAAATATAGACGGGAAAGTGTACATAGACAAGAAGTTAATATAACAGGAAGTGCATATTTTTGACAATCACCAATGTTGAATGTAGTGTTAAAAGGAATTCACGAAGGAACTGATCCTAAAATCAACCAATTAATAGAATAGGATCAGCCGTAAGGTCATCAGAACAGATCAAAATGTCGGGTTCAATATGATCACAAAAAGGGGGAAACCTAGGGTAAAATACCTAATTGAATATCGTGATCAACCCAGGAAAAAGTTTTTTTTACAAGAAATCATCAATCTACAAAATTAGGGGAACTGCATATCGTGATCAACCCAGGAAAAAGTTTTTTTTACAAGAAATCATCAATCTACAAAATTAGGGGAACTGCATTCAATTTCAAGCTCTTGTTGACAAGTAATGATCAATCTACAGAAATTATTCCAGTGTTAAAAATCAGGGGAACTGCATTCAAGCTGCCAGAAATTGTTCCAGTGTCAAAAATCATCAATATACAGAAATTATTGGGAAGTTAGGGTTAATTTACACGATTTACACGAAAAGTGGCGACTCTTCGACGACGAGGCGACGACTCTTCGACGACGAGGCGAGTGGCGACTTCGGCGGCGCTCTTCGACGAACGCATGACGAGTGCGCTGGCGACTCCGGCTGGCTGCCTCTTCGACGACGAGGCCGAGTGGCGAGCTTCGCTGGCAAGCTGCCGACTCGCTGGCCTCTTCGACGACGAGGCGAGTGGCGACTTCGGCTAGTGAGATCGCCGGGCTGTGAGATCACCTCGGAAAATCCCGGCTGTCGGCGCTGGAGAATCGTGCGAGCACTGGCATCTAAGAGACTAGAGAGTGGAGGCGGCTTGAGAAGTGACCGAGTGAGGGCGGCTGAGGGTGAGGGCCTAGGGTTTTTTCTTTTTAGTTTTGGTTTTGGGTTTGCGGGTTTGTAACTATAAGATGGGGACCCGATTACCCGAATTACTATTACGGATATCCGTATCCGCAACTCTCATATCCGTTACCGAATCCGTATCCGAAAAAAAATCCGAAACCATATCCGTATCTGTTACCGTATCCGCCCGGTTTCAAAATTAGCCTACCATATCCGTATCCGTTCGGATACGGATGCGGATCGGTTCGGATATATCTGAACCGTTTGGCACCCCTACTTCTGACTTATAGGGGAGCTTGGGGGCCTTCACTTGTTATTATAAGTAAGAGCTAGTATTCAAAGGACAAGACAAAACTTCGGCATCAAAATTGGAATGAAGAGGCAAAAAGGGATGGGGAAATGGGCAATGCATGTGTGAGTGGTCCTTTTGAACTTCCTTCTTACTCAACATATGCTCTTATGAGGATCAAGATTGGCCCCAGATCTACTTCTATAAAACTAATATCTATATTCATGTCTATATCTATCAATACAAGTTGATTATTGCTACTCTTAATGAAAATAATGAGGATCAATCGTCTTACTAAGATACTTTATAGTCGGAAAGTGATGTAGAAGAATTCGGATCTTCCTAGCTATGAAAATAGTAGTGGAACTATTATTTTATCATAATCATTGATCATCTAGTCGATATCTATGATTTTTCTTGATTGCTTTAAATTTTGCTTGTGGTGAGGTTTTATATATTGGCATGAATTTAAACGAGCTTATCAAAGTTGGTTATGGGTAATGGAAACTAATGAAGGTGGTTAGGTTACATCTGTTCCATCAATATTTTTTGTTTCATCAATACTTTATGAACTATTGTTCTATAATTGATGCTATAATTCTATATTTTTTAGATGATAAATTGATAAGTATTCATTTCCAAAAGGAGACTATATAGCCTCATATTCATGCATCTTTATCTTGCTCCTAAGAATATATATAAGTTGATCATCATCTAATTCCAATTATTCTCTACTTTATGGCTGTGATTCTTTTGAAGTAGAAAACTGAAAACGAGTGAATCACTAACATTATGTTAGCTCTATTCAGTGTCACTAGTAGAAAAATGACCAAATTAGACGGAACAACCTAGACGGAAATTTTTTCCGTCTAGATTGATCCAAACTAGATAGAATTTATTCCGTTTAGGTTGTTCCGTCTATTTTGGAGCATTCTAGACAGAATATTCCGTCTAGAATGACAAATTAGATGGAATATTTTATTTTTTTAAAAATGCAACTTTGATGGAAATTTCGTCTAGATTGGCGATGGAAATTCCATCTAGATTGCCAATCTAGACGGAATTTCTATCAAGGTTGTTTTTTTAATTTTTAAAAAAATAAATAAAAAAGGACAGAAATTCCGTCTAGGTTGGCAACCTAGATAGATTCCGTCTAGGTTGATCTTAATATAAGTGAAAAACCCTAACCTAACTCTTTTTCCCGCCGCTATTCAGCCCGCCATACACCCCAATCTCTCCTCTCCCTCTTCCCTCAGTTCCCTTCCTTCCACCCGACGTCAGCGCGCCCCACACCAGCTACTCGCTCCCTCTATTCGCATGACCGTCACCTCTATACCCTTGCTAGCACCCAGTCCCATCCGTGCCCCTCGCAAACCCCGCGTCCTCACTCCCCACCGACGCCATCTTCCCCTCACTATCCCCCCTGTCCCGCACCCCCCTTTCTCCCCCCGCCCCCGTTGTCCCTATCTCCCACCAGTCATACCCTCTCCCCCACCCTATGACCCACGCTACTCTCCTCATCACCAACCTCCCAAGCCCTCGTTGTCCCCCTATCTCCGCACCCCCTCTCCACCCCCACCCCTCCCCCTGCTTCCAGTCTTTCCGCAGGCTTTACACCCCAGATTTCCCCGTTATCCCCTACCCTCCTTCTCTCGCCCCCTTCCCCCCATCCCGTTAACGAATCGTCCGCCGTCTTATTCCTCACTTCTGCCTTGCGTTACCACCACCTTCGCCTTGCCTCCCTCTATCATCCCCCTGCCTTTTTCCCCCGCACAGCACACCCATCAAGCGTCCCCCTACCCATCTCGGCCGTCCCCTCCCGCAGGCTCTCTTAGAGCCCCTGCACCCCCGGAGTCTCTTCCACCGGCCTTAGTGCCCCTCTACTCCCTAACCTCTGCTCGCGTCTCGACGTTCTCTGTCCCTCTCAGACCGTGTACCCTCTCTCGTCGCTATCCCGCCTTGTTTCCTAGCAAGTCCTCAACAACGTCCTCCTCTCGTTGCAGTCCTCAACAAAGTCCTCTCTCCCCTCGTTCTGTTACCCCATCCTGTTGTCCCTCGCCGCCCCATCCCGCCAACCACTCCGACTCTGACTTCCTCTGGGCTTAGGATTTTAAAATCTGGAACAGATCTGCTAAGGTTCGATCATTCCTCCTCCCCTCTTTTTGTTTTTGGTACGTAGTCACTGTAATCTCGTTGATTTTTCTTAGTTTGGGATATGAGGAGTAATTTATTCTTAAATTTGAGGGGATTTTTGATTTTTTTGATCAATGATTTAGGTATGAGCTTAAACATTTTTCTCTAGATTTAGGCTCCTAAGATTTTTTTTTTAATTTAGAATTTAGGCGTTTTTACTAATCAGAGCAAATTTGTTTTTGCTGTTCTTGATACGCGTCGATGATCTTGTGCAGGAAGTATGCCGGGATCTTTACCTTCTTCGCAAGATTCAATTATCTCATCGGATAGTATTTGAACATCTGTTGTTCTTGATTTGTGATTTTTTTATTTTTTATGCTAAAATTTAGGATTTTTATGGGAAATCAGTAGGTGTGTTTTAAAGGAGATGAATGATCTCAGTTAAGGTATTGAATTGAGTTGAATGCACTTTTGGAACTAAATCTGGAGCTTTTATGCGAGGAGTTTCAGTAAATTTGAAAATTTTAGCTATTTCATGGTGCTTTGTGTTTGGCGTTGACTAGGAGTAGGAGATTATGTATGTTTTGGATGAGAGGAACGATCTGGAGCTAATACGTAAGTTTCACTTGTTCATTTATAATTCTGCACTATTTTATTTTAAACATTGCCTTTTAAGTGTCTCTCTATGGTAATGCTTCTTGCAGATGTGAGCTTGTTTTTGAGAATTGTTTCGTACCTGATGAAAACATAATTGGACAAGAGGGAAAAGGTAATCATTCAAGGTTTCTAAAGTTTATTTTATTTCCTGATTTAGATGTTAAGTTGTGCATCATTGGTGCACATATTAGAACAAGGTTTAAAGATAACTAGAAAATCAGACTCTTGTGAAGGGATATTTATGCCTATGTTGGCTACTTGTTGCAACTATACCTATCAAAAAAACGTTAATGTCTGTATTGAATATCGATTTTATTGCCCATTCATCAATTGAAAGTGAATCTTAGTACATAGTAAACCAGTGTTGATTGCATTCTTTTATGCTCCTTATCACAAGCATAAAGCATTTATAAGATAACTTAGAACCAACTATAATTGCATTCAAGTTGCATATTGTTAAGACCCAAATCAACCCATGCTTCTTCAATCAAGTTCTACAACTCATAAATCATTTCTCCCTCAAAATACTTAATGGACTTGACGATGACCTCCATGGCCTATTGCATGCCTCAGTAGTGAATTAAATCAATGACATTGACTTATTATAATACATTTCATTACATTTTGGATATGGCGTTTGACATTTGTTAATTGTGAGAAGCTTTTGTTCTCTCTTGTTTATGCGCTTGCTTATGTTTTATATTCCATTGGTTTGTTCTATTGGATTTTCTGTTTTTTATTTGGATTTTTTATCCTGTATTGATACAGGAGGAGGACATGCGTTTGGAGAATGTATATTACTCTGAGATGAAGGATGTCGATTTCTTTGATTCTGATCGGGAATAATATTGCTTTGCCTCTACTTCTCTTCACATCTGTAAATTTACCTTTGTCATGGTTTTCGCGAACTCTTTCATTGTATAAATCCTTGACGTGTGCAAATTAGTTATTGTCTATGTAAATAATTTATGTTACGCTCTAGTATTTTGGCGAATGTATTATTTCAATATAATTGTATTTGATATCGAAATATAATTAGATTGGGTTGGATATGAACATGATTTGGTGATTGATATTATATACTGTGGAACGTAGATTCTGTAAAAAAAAAACTATTGTAGCGAAGCAACCTAGACGTAATTCCGTCTAGGTTGCTACTGTAACAACAATAGCAACCTAGACGAAATTTCGTATAGGTTGCCAACCTAGACAGATTTCCGTCTAGTTCGCCAACCTAGACAAATTTCTTACTTCCGTCTAGGTTGATGTCCGTCTAGGTTGACAACCTAGACGGAATTCCGTCTAGTTTGCTCCAGCCTATACGGAATCAGACTAGACGGAGCAAACTAAACGGAATTCCATCTAGGTGTACCAACCTAGACGGGAAATAGAGCAATTTAGACGGAAATTTCCGTCTAGGTTGCTAGTTTTTCTACTAGTGTGTGAATTACTACCAATTTCGTTTCTAATATGACCAGTAACATTTTTCTCTAAAGATTTTAAATTTCTTCAAAAGAAAATAACAGGGAAACCATTACTCTCCAATAAAAACTCCTAAATTTACCAGAAAAGATTAAGTTTATTTGTGGAGCATATATCGTTCAACAAGCGTTGGCAACAAGCTTATCTTCACTTGCAACGCTCAGAATGTTTTAAATACCATGTGCTCAAAATAAGGCCTTAAATCTCTGCTAAACGAATGGATGGCAGGCTCTCGCATAATATGCATGACATTGTTATGATACTGAAATAAATAGTAGCGCAAGGAACAAATTTAGACGCGTAACACAGCCATTTAAAATGAAAATATAAATGTATGATACAATCTATAACTTCATAGTTATTGGAAAGAAATTAAAATTAAATTAGACATACATTTTTTTATCCCACAGTTCAATTACACACATTTTGAGCAAAGTAGTTTATATGATATAGTATCGATCAAATTTTATTAGATTGGTTCATCCATGATCTGATGACTTAACTTTTACATAAAATGAAGAAGAAAGAAAGTGCATAAAGGTTCAGCATTCTCTTCCAAATTAACTTTGGTAGATACTCATTTAGACTATAATGAACTCCTCATTAATGAAGATTTTAGCTTGTAGCTATATTTATCTCGAGGAGAACAATAATTTGGTCCACCATATTGGACTAATCCCATGTGAATATCTAACTCTATTTTTTATTTTTTTATTTTTATTTTTGTTTTTATTTCGCAAGAATATTTTCCTGTTATCAATACTTATCATGATATGCAAGCTTATCCGCATTTCACTGGCAATGCTCGTGAAAATTCTCCATTTTCCTTGTGATAAAGAAACAACCACCATGTATATTAGTGCTCAAGGTCAAGCTTAACCTTTAACGCTCCATAAAATATTCGAATTTAATTAGGGAATATATATTCCTAAAGATGAATAAGTACGTGTGTCGGTTTTGTCCTCTTATGCTCTCTAGTCATTGGATATCTTTGTTGAGGATTGTTATTAATTGTTGAGTATGACTAGGCTTTACAGGATTTTGGTAAGGAACAGGTATGAGAACACACTTTTTTAAAGGTCCAAGGTTGGTAAATTTTACTGATTTCTTATTGTAAATAGAATAAAATAATTTTGGATTTTCCAACTTATTTTTCTGGGTCTTTATAAGGATATGGAGGGTTTCTTGTCAATTGATAAAAGCCTATTTTGCCCTTACCACGGAGATTTACTTATTAAGAGGTTTACTAATTATACCGATGCATATAAAATAAGGTTTGCCAAAGATGGCTGTAGGGGTCAAAAAATGCTAATAGATATCCCAAACATAGAGAAGATCACTCAAAGGGAACTCATATTGAAAATCAAAGCAGGAATGAACTGTCTCGCCAGCGAGAGCTGTCTCGCCAGCGAGACAGTATTTGCTGTCTCGCCAGCGAGACAATGTTGAAATGGTCAAAACTACCTTTGTAACTGCCCTACATGTGTCCATTAACTGCCAAGGGACGTGGGAAACATCGTGGGCGGAAATCACGTGAATAACTGCCAAAATAATGGAGTTTGAAATGTGGGAAGGCAGCTAAAACGAAAACTGCCTGCGGTTACTGTGACGTTTTTTACTGTCTCGCGGGTCGAGACAGCAAACACTGTCTCGCCCAGCGAGTACTAATATCGTCATTTGTTGAGTTTTTTCAGTTGCAGACCCCTGAGGCTATAAATACCCCCCTAGGGTCACTTCTGACGGGGATCGAGCATTTTTACGAGCATTCCAGAGCAGGGAGAGAGCAGATTTGAGTTTTCTTGCAACGCCTTGAAATTAAGCTTTGACTTGATTTTAAGAAGAACGACTATCTTACTTCGATAAGATATCGTTTCAATTTCTCACTTCGATAAACGAAGTCAGAATCAGTCAACCCCCTCTTCACGATCTGTGATTCGGCGGTCCACGAACCAAAGCGTTCCCGGCACAGGCAAAGTCCCACGAAAACAAAGATCGATAGACGATTTTTGTGTTTGTTTCTCAAGAGTTGTAATTCTCGTTTTGTTGTGTAGAAAGAGTCTTATAAAAAGATTATTCTTTCGAATTTGTTGTAATCAAACAAAGTTATAATGAATTCCTCTACAGAACCAACTTTTGATTCAAACAAGCTGGCGACCACAGTGGGAGGCAGCGGCCTCGCTGCCGAGGCCGCGGTGTCGCAACAGATCAAGATCATCGTCAATGAAGAGATCGAATACGAATTTGATCAGGCGAAGTTTGAGGAGTACTTGTCATCCTCATCCACGAAATCTTCTTCGTCTCGCAAATATAAGAAGATTTCGAAAACTTTCAAGTCTGCAATTCCAACGGAGGCCGCAGACAAAGATTCTTGCTCAATCGTTGTTAAGGAGTCTCCTTGCAACGTCCCTGCTCAAAACGATTCTACACCAGTTACGGAGTCGTTGATCAATAGCTCACCGGTGCTGACGAAAAGAGCTCGTCAGAGACAGCGCCAGCGCCGTGCTCGACAATTGGCTAAAGCCATGCAACAAACCGACGGGGTCCATTACTATGCGGACCTAGAGTCGAGGAGGCAGAAAATGATTCAATTGCCTCAACGGCAAGATAATCATATTTCTGCACAACTTACGACGGAGGAGTGGACTCTCGTCAAAAGGGCCCGTTCAACCCTTAAGGAACGGATACAAAGGCGTAAAGCGAAGGCCGCCCATGCTCGCGCTCTTCGTCAACAAGCCCAAGGAACTAAGAAGGAGACGATGTCTGAAAAGCCACCGAAGAATCGTAGAGTCTGGATGCCAAAGACGCCGCAAGCATCTGTTCCGGGCCCATCTACTACATCAGCAATAAAACCCTGGGTTAGCCCAGACTTGTCCAAGTTTAAGATAACAATGGCGGATCGCCTCGGTCCTTCAGTTGACAATCGAGGCAAAGCACCGGCCAAAGAACAACCAAGTCCAGCAAATAAACCCGTGGTAGTTTCATATGCAGGGGGTCGTAAACACCCTCCTATCAGAACTGCACAAGTCCAAAACGAGAGAATACCAGTTCACTCTCGTTTAGGACCTCTGAAAACTCCACACCTGCAAGGGGGTGGATTTAAAAATTCAACTTTGGATCGCTCAAAGGCGATGACCAATCGTCCTGTGCATCTTAACAAAGTTCAAAGGCAAAAGATAGGTTGCTCAAATCACAATAATGATGAGCTGTACTATCAGAAAGATAACTCAAGAAAGAGAGTTGTCAGAGAAAACGAGTCTCATTGCGCTTGCGAGAGACTCATTAAAGCAGTGTTAACAGAATGCGGATGCTCTAAGAATAATTCAACAAGAGTCTCTGTATTTCAAAGATTGTCCAATGAAGCGTCAAGACCCAAAACAAGACGTTTCAACAAAAAGAAACCTGTAATCCGACAAGATGAGTTCCCTGAGGTCACTATCAACATGACCAATAAAGGAAAGCAAAAGTCAGTTAACTACGACCCTGATTTCTCTCCGGGAGGGAGAGTTGAGCGGGGTCTTTCTCAGAGAATGTCGCGGTTACAGAGACGAGCCAACCTACGTCGAGACTACAAGAGAATGCACGAGGGGCTCTCTTCAGATGAAGAAATGTCAGATACTTGTTCCGCCATTGCATCGGACGATACCGCGTCCAGTGTTGGGCGAGTCAGAGAATCATTTGCGATCACGCCGGATCAACTGACTCACATACTGCAGGAGGCGTTGGCTAAACAACGCGAAGAAATCAGAGTTGAGTTCAAAACCGAAATGGAGTTGACTATGCAGCAGATGCGAGACTTGCAGATTCAGCAACACCAACCGGAATCGAGCCAGAAGACAGAATCCAGCCGGCGTAATGAAGAGGATGAGACTATCTTCGACGATCCTCCTCCAGATAAAGACAACTCCGGAAGTGGTCCGACCAAGTCATCCACTCAACCTCCACCGATCTACTTGAAGAAAAGTGAGGAAGAGGATAAGAAGATGCATGATCTCGAGAGCAAAGTCAACGCTCTGATGACGGCTCAAGAAGTGAAGAAAACGGGCATCCCATACCCGTACCCGAGGGAGTGGGACCTGATTCCTTATCCCCAGAAATTTAATTTGATTAACTTTACTCCTTTTGATGGCAGGGGTTCACCAACTCAGCACTTGATCTATTTCAAGTCGCATCTCGGCGCAATATCTGGGAACGAAGCCCTGATGGTCCGGTCATTCGTAGGAACCCTTCGCGGGCCTGCCTTCGATTGGTACCGACGCCTTAAGCCCGGGAGTATCACTAGCTGGGAGGATATGGAAGAACTATTCCTCACCAATTTCTTCGACGACGACACGGAAGTCTCGATCGGCACGTTGTTGGATGAGAAGCAGAAGGATGGGACGATTCCGGGACAAAGCGGTGAACTGCAGAGATCCACTTACAGAAGAGTTCATCCTACAGACATGTCACAATAACCTGTCCCTGGATTTATTAGAGGTCATGGGGGTTGTGCCCTCTAAAACTTGGAAGGAATTGAAAGTGAGAGGTGAACAGGCTGAACGCTTTCTCAAGAGAAAGAATCTGGAGAGAGGTCTGCCACCAGCTAATAACCAAAAGCAGAACTTTAATCCTCGAGGCAGAGGAAGAGGGTCCACGGCAGCCGTAGACGCACATCAAACGTCGCAACAGCCACCGCAACAACAACCGCAGCAGTCATCCTTCCAACTGGCGCCAAATCAGAATCAGCAGCACCCTAGGCAGCCCAAGACTTCTGAGCCTAGATTTTCGAAGGAATACTCTTTCAAAGATGATGAAGTTCCGGTCATCTTCAAATACTTGTTGGAGAATAACAAGATCAAGCTTCCACCGGTCAAAAACCAAGAAGAAGCAATGAAGATTAATGACCCGAAATACTGTGCATATCACAGAAGGGTTCACCATCCAACTAAGACGTGTTATGTCTTAAAAGACAAAATACAAACCTTAATTGATGTTGGTATTGTGACGCCGAAGCCAAAGGAGAAGAAAGTAGGCGCAAATGCAGTCTCAATTAGCTTCGGATCAGTTCCTTTGTCCTGGTTTCAAGCAGTCTCAATTAGCTTCGGATCAGTTCCTTTGTCCTGGTTTCAAACCGAGCCAGTATCAAAGGTCAAGATGCAAACCATCAACGATGATCCTCATGGACAGCGCTAAAAGGGGCTTGTATCTCACACAACCCCCAACGGCAAAATCCTTTGGGTTCATCCGGATTTGCTCGAGGATGAACAGTGGACGGCATCCACATCGAAGAAGAAGTCAAAAGGCAAGGGAAAAGAGAAGTCCTGTTATGGAGCCTCAGCGATTCCTGAGAAGAATGATGAGGAGATCCCAGCTTTACCACTTTCTGAAGAAGAACAAGAAGTTTTCGCTACAAGAAGTGGGAATGAGTATATTATAAGTATCCTGAGACCTCTAAAAAGAACTGGATAGCTACAACTCCTCCAGTAGCTGCTGAAAAGCCGCAACAACCGGCTAAGCAAAAAGAGAAAGAACCCCAACATAAAGAGGTTCAAATTCCGAAGCAGTCTCGTTTCAGCCGACCGATTGGACGAGATAAACCGGAAAGCTCGAACGCACCATATCGTTTCGACGTTATGGCTCAACTGGCCAATATCCCAGCAAGGATTACCAATATCCCAGCAAGGATTACGCTATACGAGTTGTTGCGCCTCTCAAAAGAAACCAGAGAAGCTTTACAAGAAGCTTTGGCTGATTCTGAGGTATTCCTCACTCAGGTCAAGCCAACCCCTGAAGAGCCAGAGTCATCAGTACAGCATTGCAATCTGGCAGCCACCAAATTTCCTTGCATCGCTTTCACCAAAGAAGATATGCAAGTCAGGAATTCGAAGCATGATAGGCCTCTATATTTCACCGGATATATTGGCTCTAGCGTTGTCAACCGGATCCAAGTCAATCCGGGTTCCGCTGTTAGTATCATGCCACTACGGTTGATGTACCACCTCGGAATCCCCGCCAGCAAGTTAGCCTCCACAGGAACGGTTATCTATGGGTTCAATACTAGCGGGTCAAGACCGTTAGGAAAAATCCGGGTGAAGTGTCAACTCGGAGATCTGAAGTCTGAAGTCACCTGCTATGTGATCGATGCGGAGACTTCTTATAACTTACTGTTGGGTCGTCCATGGATCCACGGTAATCTTATAGTTCCCTCCACCCTCCATCAGTGTTTGAAGTATGTCGACACTAATGAGGAGGTCAAGACGGTGGTCGCGGATAAGCAACCATTCAAGGGGTTAGAAAATTACTTTACTGACTCCCTTCTTTATGGTGCCGAATCCGAAACTGAACCATCGGCCCATGGCACGGACAGCGGAGAAGAAGCTGATACCGAAGCCGGGCTCGATTATAGTGAAGGTCTTGTACTAAATGACATTGAACCTCTTGTAATCGATCTTGACGGTGATGAATCGTCGGACGAAAGTTGTAACTGGCAACTTGCCGATGAAATAATAAAGGATGATTTAGAGTATTCGCCTTGTCTTGATAATGTAATGCAGGAATTGTATGACGATCCTAGTCTACACATGCCGCTTCGCTCGTCTTGCACGACGATAAAATATCTTCAAAATCCAGTCGGAACAACTGTGATTCTACCCGCAAAGACAGGGGGTGAAAAAGAAATAATCTTTGGAAAAGGAAATCCATCCCCAACTCCTGATATTTTCTTGGACACCAGTTCGGATGAAGAAAAACCCGGGCGACATTTCTCTCGGTATAGTTCACAAGCGAATGATTATATGACAAAACAAGGTTATGACCTCTCGCTCGGTGAAGGTCTTTATTTTGGTCAAGGTATTAGGGTTCCACCCCGTCCAGAGGAAGAGGGTCCACGGCAGCTGTGGATGCACATCAAACGTCGCAACAGCCGCCGCAACAACAACCGCAGCAGTCATCCTTCCAACTGGCGCCAAATCAGAATCAGCAGCCCCCGAGGCAGCCCAAGACTTCTGAGCCTAGATTCCCGAAGGAATACTCATTCAAGGATGATGAAGTTCCGGTCATCTTCAAATACTTGTTAGAGAACAACAAGATCAAGCTTCCACCGGTCACAAACCAAGAAGAAGCCACGAAGATTAATGACCCGAAATACTGTGCATATCACAGAAGGGTCCACCATCCAACTAAGACGTGTTATGTCTTAAAAGATAAAATACAAACATTAATTGATGTTGGTATTGTGACGCCGAAGCCAAAAGAGAAGAAGGTAGGCGCAAACGCGGTCTCTATTAGCTTCGGATCGGTTCCTTTGTCCTGGTTTCAAGCAGAGCCAGTATCAAAGGTCGAGATGCAGACTGTCAACGATGATCATTATGGACAGCGCCAAAAGGGGCTCGTATCTCACACAACCCCCAACGGCGAAATCCTTTGGGTTCATCCGGATTTGCTCGAAGATGAACAGTGGACAACATCCACATCAAAGAAGAAATCAAAGGGCAAGGGAAAAGAGAAATCCTGTTATGGAGCCTCGGCGATTCCCGAGAAGAACGATGAAGAGATAGCAGCTTTATCACTTTCTGATGGAGAACAAGAGGTTTTCGCTACAAGAAGTGGGAATGAGTACCATTATAAATATCCTGAGACTTCTAACCCAAATGCTACAACTCTAAAGGAGCTGGGGATAGTTACAACTTCTCCAGTAGCTGCTGAAAAGCCGCAACAACCTGCTAAACAAAAAGAGAAAGAACCCCAACATAAAGAGGTTCAAATTCCGAAGCAGTCTCGCGTTTCGATGTCATGGCTTAGTTGGCTAATATCCCAGCAAGGATCATGCTATACGAGTTGTTGCGCCTCTCAAAAGAAACCAGAGAAGCTTTACAAGAAGCTTTGGCTGATTCTGAGGTATTCCTCACTCAGATTAAGCCAACCCCTGAAGAGCCAGAGTCATCAGTACAGCATTGCAATCTGGCAGCCACCAAATTTCCTTGCATCGCTTTCACCAAAGAAGATATGCAAGTCAGGAATTCGAAGCATGATAGGCCTCTATATTTCACCGGATATATTGGCTCTAGCGTTGTCAACCGGATCCAAGTCAATCCGGGTTCCGCTGTTAGTATCATGCCACTACGGTTGATGTACCACCTCGGAATCCCCGCCAGCAAGTTAGCCTCCATAGGGACGGTTATCTACGGATTCAATACTAGCGGGTCGAGACCGTTAGGAAAAATCCGGGTGAAGTGTCAACTCGGAGATTTAAAGTCTGAAGTCACCTGCTATGTGATCGATGCAGAGACTTCTTATAATTTACTGTTGGGTCGTCCATGGATCCACGGTAATCTTATAGTTCCCTCCACCCTCCATCAGTGTTTGAAGTATGTCGACACTAATGAAGTGGTCAAGACGGTGGTCGCGGATAAGCAACCATTCAAGGGGTTAGAAAATTATTTTACTGACTCCCTTCTTTATGGTGCTGAGTCCGATACTGAACCATCGGCCCATGGCACGGACAGCGGAGAAGAAGTACATATGCCGCTTCGCTCGTCTTGCACGACGATAAAATATCTTCAAAATCCAGTCGGAACAACTGTGATTCTACCCGCAAAGACAGGGGGTGAAAAAGAGATAATCTTTGGAAAAGGGAATCCATCCCCAACTCCTGATCTTTTCTTGGACACCGATTCGGATGAAGAAAAACCTGGGCGACATTTCTCTCGGTACAGTTCACAAGCGAATGATTATATGACGAACCGGGGTTATGACCTCTCACTCGGTGAATGCCTTTATTTTGGTCAAGGTATTAGGGTTCCACCCCGTCCTGCCTATGTACCGAAAGGAAAACCAGATAATTATTACAGTCGCAATAGGGGTTTTGGTTATGCTTCATCATCTGATGACGATTATGGCCAACAGATCATTAACCAATTAATAGATAGGAGCGGACATTCATCCGATACTTCAAATTGGGATTCTGATGTGAGCATTGGAGAAAAGTTCAAAAGTCTCATGTCAAACATGGCAACGGTTGACCCTTCTACAACAGAAGAAGACGATCAGTTACCCACTTAGGAAGATCCTTGGATACATTACATGAACATCCAATACGGTGATCGATTTGAGCAAAGAGAACCTCCTACCGAAGATAAGGTAGTCCAAGTTAATATGGGTGACGAAACTAATCCGAAACCTATATTTATTAGTGGTGATCTTCCACCGGATGAGAAAGAGGAACTAATCGCCCTTATTCGAGAATATATCGACGTATTCGCTTGGAGTTACGAAGATATGCCGGGACTCGACCCAGACGTAGCAATGCACAGCCTTAACATAAAATCTCGTCCGCAAATTATGGAGGCGATAGAAGCTGAAGTCAAGAAGCTAATTGATTCGGGATTTGTCAGAGAAGAACAACATCCTGAATGGTTGGCCAATATCGTTCCAGTCCTCAAAAAGAACGGAAAAATCAGAATCTGCATTGACTTCAGAGATCTGAATACGACCTGTCCTAAAGATGACTTTCCTCTACCGATTACGGACGTCATCATTTACAACACATACGGGTTTGAAAGAATGTTATTCATGGATGGATTTTCTGGGTACAATCAAATCAAGATGCACCCGGATGATGAAAAGCATACAGCATTCAGAACACCCCTTGGTGTCTTCTGTTATACTGTCATGCCATTCGGCTTGAAGAATGCCGGTGCTACATACCAGCGAGCAATGACGAAGATCTTTCAAGAGCACCTCCGGAAAAACAACCACATTAACGATCTGAAGACAATGTTCAAGCTTATGAGAACTCATCAGCTGAAAATGAACCCGACTAAATCCTTCCTTGGAATGTCGAGCGGTAAATTTCTTGGATTCGTCGTCACCACAAAAGGTATTCATATTGATCCTGATAAGGTGAAGGCAATACACGAGCTACAACCCCCGAGAAATCTTAAAGAGCTTAGAGGGTTGCAAGGTCGATTGGCATACATCCGTCGGTTTATATCAAATCTGTCGGGAAAATGTCAACCGTTCTCTAAACTCGCGAAAAAAGGCGTGTCGTTCATTTGGGATGAAGCATGCCAGAAGGCATTCGAGGATATTAAGAAATATCTGGCGAATCCACCTATTCTCGTTGCACCGAAATTGGGCAGACCGTTCTTGATTTATGTCAAAGCGACGAGCCATTCGTTAAGTGCATTACTTGCACAAGACGACGATAACGGTCACGAGCAAGCTATGTATTATCTAAGTCGTACATTGGTAGGAGCTGAGTCTCGCTATCCGATGATTGAGAAGGAATGCCTCGCTTTGGTATTCGCGATTCAGAAAATGCGACATTATTTAGTCGGACAGACGATTTATGTCATTTCCAACATAAATCCCGTCCGAGTGTTCATGACCCAACCGGCTTCCATGAATTGGCGGTTAGCTAGATGGGCTTTACTCCTATCGCAATATGACTTGTACTTCAAACAGCAGAAATCTGTTAAAGGACGAGCTATTTGCGACCTTCTGGCAGAAAACCCTACAAAGGATGTAGTCGAATTATACGACGACCTGCCAGATGAAACTCACGAAGTTAATACCACCTCACATCAACAAGTGTGGCAATTGTACTTCGATGGGGCTTCCCGATCAACCAACGTGGCAAGTGCACCCGGATGTTCTAAAATCTCCTCAGGAGTGGGGGTCGTTTTAGTTTCCCCGGAAAAGCACGTCTTGCCTAGAGCATATTCACTGACTGAACCATGCTCTAATAACGTGGCTGAATACAATGCATTAATAATCGGACTTAATTTCGCCAAAGAGCTGGGGGTCGAATACCTTGAAGCTTTTGGAGATTCTCAACTGGTGGTTAATCAAATGAAGTATACTCAACTGGAGTTGAACCCGAAATTCGAGATTGGCGATTTCCCATTATCGACTACGTCTTACATGGTATATTACCTGAAGATGTAAGAGAAAGGGAATCGATTCGGCGAAGAGCGCCGAGATTTTACTACAATGCCACAGCGCAAATGTTGTATCGACCATCTTATGATGATCTTTTACTCCGTTGTCTAGCTGGCAAGGAAGCAGAACAAGCACTCAAAGAAGCGCATGATGGGATATGCGGTGCACATCAGCCCGGCCCCAAACTCTGTGATTGACTTAGGAGAATCGGGTATTATTGACAAAGTATGGTAAAAGACGCAGTCGACTACGCACGACAATGTGAAGCGTGTCAATTGCATGCAAATTATATGCACATACCCCCTGAGTATCTGCATCCTTCGGCGACATCGTGGCCATTCGAGACATGGGGAATGAACATTGTAGGTCCTATTTTTCCGCCTTCGGTTAAAGCGGACCGTTTCATTTTGGCAATCACCGACTATTTCTCGAAATGGGCAGAAGCAGTTCCACTTAGAGAAGTAAAGACGACCGATGTTATCAAATTCATCAAACACCATATCATATATCAGTATGGTGTGCCAAGACGAATAGTGCACGACACCGGTCCTCAATTCGTGAGCAACGCATTTATCAAATTCTGCGGTAAGTTCGGGATTAAGGACGTTTCGTCGACTGCTTATAATCCTACAGCTAACGGATTGGCCGAAGCTTTTAACAAGACTATCATCAAAATTCTGGCAAAATTGGTGAAAACCAATAAACGAGATTGGGACGACAAACTCGGCGAAGCTCTCTGGGCTTATCGTACGACTGTCCGCACACCTACCGGAGCCACCCCGTATGCTTTAACATATGGATGTGAAGCCGTCCGCCGTCCTTCCGTTGGAAATACAGATTCCTTCTCTCCGTATCGCTCTCGTAACGGGAATGACGACGGAAGAACATCATCAGAAATGTCTCGAAGAATTAGAGAAGTTGGATGAGAAACGATTGGAAGCTCAACAACAAATCGAGTTTTATCAAGCTAGAATTTCTCGGGCTTTCGATAAAAAGGTCCGACGACGAAGCTTTAAAGAAGAAGATCTAGTGCTCGCTGTTCGAAGGCCTATGATTCTCACTTCTAAGAAGAAAGGCAAATTCGAACCTAAATGGGAAGGACCGTTCGTGATAGAGACAGTCTATTCAAACGGTGCTTATCGCCAGATTACTCAGGATGGCAACAAATTGATGATGCCAATAAATGGGAAGTTCCTGAAAAAGTATTATCCGTAATACGTTCAGGATTACCTACGTAAAATGGGAAGTTCCTAGAGAATCCTATATAGGATATTTCAGGATAACCCGATATCAGTTGATTATTTTAAATGAAGACTGATCATGTGAATAATTTATTCTTAATTGTTATAAAAATAATTAAGATCCTCATATTACTTTTGTTGAGATGAGATTTAATGACAGTTAATCTTCTCTCAGCAAAACCTTGTAATGCAAGCATGAAAGATGAGATTCGATGATTGTTTGAAATCAAAATTTCCCACCGAGTAGTTTTTTGCAAATCAACGAATTCATTGTTGTTTGCACCCTACTCCAATTCCTCAATTGGTTAAAACCTTTAAATAGTTAGGACCACAACCAAAATCCCCTCTCGATTCCTTCAATGAACGAGAGGTCCACAAATTGAACGATCAAACCTTCCTACAGTTAGGATCGTCTCAAAATTCCCACTTGGTCAAACCTTACTACAGTTAGGACCACAACCAAAATCTCCTTTCGATTCATTTTTGCGAACGAAAGGTTTACTTTTGAATTGAGTAATCAAACCTTATGACAGTTAGGGTTATTCAAACCAACCCATATTCTGCATTACATGAATATCCAATACGGTGATCGATTTGAGCAAAGAGAACCTCCTACCGAGGATAAAGTGGTTCAAGTTAATATGGGTGACGAAAATAATCCGAAGCCTATATTTATCAGCGGTGATCTCCCGCCAGACGAAAAAGAGGAATTAATTGCCCTCGTTAAAGAGTATATCGACGTTTTCGCATGGAACTACGAAGATATGCCAGGACTCGACCCAAATGTAGCAATGCATACCCTTAACATAAAATCGGATGCTAAACCTGTCAAGCAACAACAAAGACGGTTTCGTCCGCAAATTATGGAGGCAATAGAAGCTGAAGTTAAGAAGCTAATTGACTCGGGTTTTGTCAGAGAGGAACAACATCCTGAATGGTTGGCCAATATCGTTCCAGTCCTCAAAAAGAACGGAAAAATCAGAATCTGTATTGACTTCAGAGATCTGAATACAGCATGCCCCAAGGATGATTTTCCCCTACCGATTACGGACGTCATTATCGACAACACATGCGGGTTTGAAAGAATGTCGTTCATGGATGGATTTTCTGGGTATAATCAAATCAAGATGCATCCGGATGATGAAAAGCATACAGCTTTCAGAACACCTCTTGGCGTCTTTTGTTATACCGTTATGCCTTTCGGTTTGAAGAACGCCGGTGCTACGTATCAACGGGCGATGACGAAGATCTTTCAAGAACACCTTAGGAAGACAGTCGAATGCTACGTTGATGACCTAGTCGTTAAGAGTCGTGATAAAAACGACCACATTAACGATCTGAAGACAATGTTCGAACTTATGAGAACTCATCAGTTAAAGATGAACCCGACTAAATCCTTCCTTGGAATGTCGAGCGGTAAATTTCTTGGGTTCGTCGTCACCACAAAAGGTATTCATATTGATCCTGATAAGGTGAAGGCGATAAACGAACTGCAGCCTCCAAGAAATCTTAAAGAACTCAGAGGATTGCAAGGTCGATTAGCATATATCCGTCGGTTTATATCGAACTTGTCCGGAAAATGTCAACCGTTTTCCAAACTCGCAAAGAAAGGCGTGTCGTTCATTTGGGATGAAGCATGTCAGAAGGCATTCGAAGATATCAAGAAATATCTAGCGAATCCACCTATTCTCGTTGCACCGAAATCGGGCAAGCCGTTTTTGATTTATGTCAAAGCGACGAGCCATTCGTTAAGTGCCTTACTTGCACAAGACGACGATAACGGTCACGAGCAAGCTGTGTATTATCTGAGTCGTACATTGGTAGGAGCTGAGTCTCGTTATCCGATGATTGAGAAGGAATGCCTCGCTTTGGTATTCGCGATTCAGAAAATGCGACATTATTTAGTCGGACAGACGATTTATGTCATTTCCAACATAAATCCCGTCCGAGTGTTCATGACCCAACCGGCTTCCATGAATTGGCGTTTGGCCAGATGGGCTTTACTCTTATCGCAATATGACTTGTACTTCAAACAGCAGAAATCTGTTAAAGGACGAGCTATTTGCGACCTTCTGGCAGAAAACCCTACGAAGGATGTAGTCGAATTGTACGACGACCTGCCAGATGAAACTCACGAAGTTAATACCACCTCACATCAACAAGTGTGGCAATTGTACTTCGATGGGGCTTCCCGATCAACCAACGTGGCAAGTGCACCCGGATGTTCTAAAATCTCCTCAGGAGTGGGGGTCGTTTTAGTTTCCCCGGAAAAGCACGTCTTGCCTAGAGCATATTCACTGACTGAACCATGCTCTAATAACGTAGCTGAATACAATGCATTAATAATCGGACTTAATTTCGCCAAAGAGCTGGGGGTCGAATACCTTGAAGCTTTTGGAGATTCTCAACTGGTGGTTAATCAAATACGAGGAGAGTATGAAGTCAGAAATCGAGACCTGATTCCATACCACCAGGTGGCCATCGAAATAGCAAGCTCGTTTGAAGAATTTTTCATCGAGTACGTTCCGCGTCTCCAAAATACATACGCGGATGCATTGGCAGCATTGTCAGTATCCTTGGCTCAACCTCCCGAAACAGAGCAATTAATTACAGTGAGGACTCATCAGCTTATTGTTCCAATCTACGATTCGAATGCTAAAGAGGTATACTCAACTGGAGTTGAACCCGAAGTTCGAGATTGGCGTTTTCCTATTATTGACTACGTCTTACATGGTATATTACCTGAAGATGTAAGAGAAAGGGAATCGATTCGGCGAAGAGCGCCGAGATTTTATTACAATGCCACATCGCAAACGTTGTATCGACGAGCTTATGATGGTCTTTTACTTCGTTGTCTATCCAGTAAAGAAGCGGAACAAGCACTCAAAGAGGCACATAATGGGATATGCGGTGCACATCAGCCCGGTCCTAAACTCTGCGACCGACTTAGGAGAATCGGATATTATTGGCCAACTATGGTGAAAGACGCAGTCGATTACGCACGACAATGTGTAGTGTGTCAATTGCATGCAAATTATATGCACATACCCCCTGAATATCTGCATCCTTCGGCGACATCGTGGCCGTTTGAAACTTGGGGAATGGATATAGTAGGTCCTATTTTTCCACCTTCGGTTAAAGGGGACCGTTTCATTCTGGCAATCACCGATTATTTCTCGAAATGGGCAGAAGCAGTTCCACTTAGAGAAGTAAAGACGACCAATGTCATCAAATTTATCAAACACCATATCATATATCGGTACGGTGTGCCAAGGCGAATAGTGCACGACAACGGTCCTCAGTTCGTGAGCAACGCATTCATCAAGTTCTGCGGTAAATTCGGGATTAAAGACGTTTCGTCGACTGCTTATAATCCTACAGCTAACGGATTGGCCGAAGCTTTTAACAAGACTATCATCAAAATCCTGGCAAAATTGGTGAAAACCAATAAGCGAGATTGGGATGACAAACTCGGCGAAGCTCTCTGGGCTTATCGTACGACCGTCCGCACGCCTACCGGAGCCACCCCGTATGCTTTAACGTATGGGTGTGAAGCCGTTCTTCCATTGGAAGTGCAGATTCCTTCTCTCCGTATCGCTCTCGTAACGGGAATGACGACGGAAGAACATCATCAGAAACGTCTCGAGGAATTAGAGATGTTAGATGAGAAACGCTTGGAAGCTCAACAACAAATCGAGTTTTATCAAGCTAGAATTTCTCGGGCTTTCGATAAAAAGGTCCGACGACGAAGCTTTAAAGAAGGAGATCTAGTTCTCGCCGTTCGAAGACCTATGATTCTCACTTCTAAGAAGAAAGGCAAATTTGAACCTAAATGGGAAGGACCGTTTGTGATAGAAACAGTCTATTCGAACGGTGCATATCGCCTGGTTACCCAAGATGGCAACAAATTGATGATGCCAATAAATGGGAAGTTCCTGAAAAAATATTATCCGTAATATATTCAGGATAACCTGTGTAAAGCGGGAAGTTCCTAGAGAATCCTATATAGGATATTTCAGGATAACCCGAGATCAGTTCACTATTTTAAATGAGAAGCTGGTCATTTGAATAATTCACTGTTCTTTTACAACTTTTGTTGAGATGAGATTTAATGATAGTTAATCTTTCCTCAGCAAAACCTTGTAATATAATCATGGAAGATGAGATTTGATGATTTGTAATCTCACGCTATGAAACCCCCATCGGTCGGATTGATCAACGATCATCAGTATGTATCAGTCGACAGATTATTTCGTGTCAAATTCTTATGTTTAAAATCAAAATTTCCCACCGATTAGTTTGTGCAAATCAACAAACTCATTGTTATTTGCACCCTACTCCTATTCCTCACTTGGTCAAACCTTTAAACAGTTAGGACCAAAGCCAAAATCCCCTCTCGATTCGTTCCATGAACGAGAGGTCCACAAATTGAGCGATCAAACCTTCCTACAGTTAGGATCGTCTCAAAATTCCCACTTGGTCAAACCTTACTACAGTTAGGACCACAACCAAAATCTCCTTTCGATTCATTTTTGCGAACGAAAGGTTTACTTTTGAATTGAGTAATCAAACCTTATGACAGTTAGGGTTATTCAAACCAACCTATTTTCTCTAAGTGGAGATTCCACTGTGAGTTTCCTTTTCATCAGGAGATAGAATATAAAATTCTCCCTCTCCGATTCTGGGTTTATCTCTACCAACAAACAAGAGACCAGGAGATAGAATATAAAATTCTTCCTCTCCGATTCTGGGTTCATCTCTACCAACAAACAAGAGACCAGGAGATAGAATATAAAATTCTTCCTCTCCGAGTATGGGTTTATCTCTACCAACAAACAAGAGATTGAGAAATGGAATATACAATTCTTTTTCTCTCCGATTTTGGGTTCGTTGTCCTATATAGGAAATGCAACCTATTCACACTTTGAAATCCATGTTGTTCACACATGGGGGATGTTATCTCTATCCCTTATTAGAGATAAGCCTACATCTAACACATGTAGCCTACATATTCAACAGTGTAGTTCAAAGTCTAAAAGAGTTTAATTCTTTTAGCGCAACGTTATATGTGAAACGGACTTAGATAATTCACATACTAGCCCGATTCAAACGGTAATCGGTAAAGGTATATCAAATCCGTTGATGGCTGAGGATTTGCCAAAAATCCTATAAGTATTATGGTTATTTATTCTAAATAAGAATGAGTAATCATAATAAAAAACCTCAATGAGCAAAAAGATTCAATATAATGAGCAAAAAGGTTCACTATATTGACCAAGAATTTTCAAACAAAGCTACAAACAAAAATATAATGTTCTCCGATTACAAGAGTTTATATTGACTAATTTGATTTTCAAGTTTTGACAGCTCTAACACATAAGTCTGTTCAAGCTCAGCCGTCAATTTAATTTTGAAAGCTTCTTCATCAACACTTTGAAGCGCGGCGACCTCTTGTTCCTTTTCAGCAATTATTTTATCTTGAAGGTTCAGTTGCTGTAACAGGTCTTCCTCAATATGAATTTCCTGCGTCAACTCAGACTCCAAGACATCATGAGCATCCTTGGCCATTGCAAGTTCCTCCTCTAAGCGAGCTATTTCCGCTCGACTCGATTCTAAATCCCGGCGTAGGTTGACCTTGGCTTGTGTTCTTTTGCCAACGTTCACCCTAAGCTGATGACTGTGGGCTCTTAACTGTTGGAGTTCGGGATTTTTGGGAATCACGCCACGCTTGCAGCCTGGATTCCATGTGAGAAGCGATGTAAAAAGGTATGCCTTTGGTGCGAAGAGTTTGCAGAAGTTCAATATGTTGTCTCAAGTCAACCAAATAAGCGGTGACTGAATCGGCTAAGTCGTTATACCCTTCCTCTCTGAACCCTGATATAAAACGCCCAAAAGATTTTTTATAACTCTCAAAATACGATCTTTTGAAGAGAATGCGATCGACCATAGAGTTCAAAAAGGAGATGAAGCCTTGGAGATTAGAGCAGATAACAGACTTGTCCGGATCGTCATCAACCAATAACGCTTGGATTTGATTTGATAATGATGAAGGAACTGCGAGAAAGTCAAATAAGTCAGTATAGGATATATGTATATGCATACAAGACAACAAGCTGAAGCATACCAAGTTCGACGGAAGAACTTTCAGCATGACTTGTTTCGCCCAAGGATGGTAGTCTGGGTTCCTGAATAGTCAAGATTGGTTCAGGAATGGTAGCTGTTGATGCACCCGCTACGTCAGGGACTTTTTC
>NC_033794.1:105696123-105736750 GCF_001876935.1 Asparagus officinalis | reverse complement strand
AGCAGGGTAAGGCCGCACTACTCCCTCTTCGTGGAGCTCGCTTCGGTTGGCGATTGCGTTGAGGCGAGCCTCCAGTTCGTCCACCTTGGTAGATTGAGGGTGCAGTTCTTTTTCCATCTCCCTCTCACCTTCTGAGGAGGATCCTAATTGATAAGTCTCACGATCCGAATGTTCGGTCGCTTTTTGCTTTCCCTTTGAAGTTGTTCTCCGGGAAGATTCAGGTTTGTGGCCTTTTTCAGCAATAAGTTGGGCCATCATATCCTTTAATTGGAGAAGTGTCTCCTGCTGCGCCTGGAGCATGACATGATGTTCGTCTACTCTTTTGTCTATATCTTCATGGTTCCCTGTTGTGTAAACGGAGACCCCGCGTGCGACAACAGAACTTGAAGATTGGGATTCGGTGACTGCCGAATGTTCATCGTCGGAAACAACACCCTTGGCCAATCTTTGATAGTTAACCGGAGGGATAGCTCCTGTCCGAGTCCGAGTATTCGTTGGCGGATGACTCTCTTGCGACTCATCGGAGTCAGTATGCGAAGCTTTCCCTCGGCCGATCATATTGATAGTGACCTGAGGGTATTCCGCTTCAGCTGTCTTCTTCCTGTAGCAGCGTTGTCGTTTGGCAGGCCTAACGACGTTCGTCAATCTGTCGAATACGGACTGCCGAGGTGCGGATGCACAACAAGGGCATTCTGACAGAACTGCCAAGATAAGCCTCTCACATTGACATGAGTGAGCTGCTTGTGCTGTTGATTTTTCTCTCGACAATAATTCTAGTAGATCAGGAACTTGGGAGGAAACTTTCCCCGGACTTGGAGGTGGAGATGGAACCCCCTGCCCTTGGGTAGATGAAATTGGTTCTCGTTGAACGTGGATTTTGAAGCCACGCTGACTCTTCTGAACCTGACGGACCTCTTGAAGATCGCGTTCTTGAAGGATAACGCGAGGGTTGCGTTTAGCTTTGGAGACGTTAGGCCGAGGCCTACGTTTAAATGATGAAACTGACCCCTGAGGGTCATGTTTTGGTTGAACGCACCCTTGAGGGTCGCGTTTAGGTTGAACGCGCCGCTGAGGGTCGCGTTTAGGTTGAACGCGCCCCTGGGGATCGCGTTTAAGTTGAACGCTTCCCTGAGGGTCGCGTTTAAGTTGAACGCTCCCCTGAGGGTCGCGTTTAAGTGGTGAAACAGACTCTTGAGAGTCATGTTCTATCGGAACACGCCCCTGGGGGTCGCATTTGGTTTTGGCAGCTCCGCTCTGAGGGCTGCGTTTTGAAGTAACAACGCGCCATTCAGGGTCGCGTTTCAGCTGTATAAGCCGAGGCTCATAGTCGGGCTCGTTGCCGCGAAGTGAATGTTCTCCTTTGGGAACTCTAGGCTCGGTTGGATTTTCAGAAACGTGGTCATCGCGTTGGGTCAGCATTCGGCTCTCACGTAAGTGTGCTCGTCGTATGGATCTTCTCCGTCGGCGAGCGGCGTTCTTTTTGGCTTGTTTCAAAGCCTTAGCAACAACGTCGCTGACGTTCACAGGGCCCGTTTCCTCCAAAGGCCTTTTGTGGCCCGAAGAACGTCTTATTGACGCGGATGTGGGATCTTCCGCCAGCAGAGCCAGTTTGAGTTCTTGGCCGAAGGAGAGGGCTTTCTTCGGCACTTCGACAACAGAATTCACAGGGCCCGTTTCCTCCAAAGGCCGTTTGTGGCCCGAAGAACGTCTTGTTGACGCGGATGTGGGATCTTCTGCCAGCAGAGCCAGTTTGAGTTCTTGGCCGAAGGAGAGGGCTTTCTTCGGCACTTCAACAACAGAATTGACCTTCTTGGAGGTCTCGCGGACATCGTGCTTAGCCTTGGGGCTAAGCAATCCTGAGGATAAGACTTCCTCGTACTTAGCTTGATCAAACTCTATGACAAGAGTTTCTACAGTCGTCCCCATGAGGTGAACATCAGACTACGCCACCACTTCCTCGTCGGAAAAGCTAGTCCCCAGCAGAGTCGCCATCTTTTGTTTGTAGGAAAAATTGCAAAGAAGAGAATAAAGAAAATTGACTTGGATTCCTTTGATCTCGATTACAACTTGATTACAAAAGAGGAGAGAACGAATTTGATTCTCTCCTTTGTTTAAAACTGGGTTCTTCTCGGTAGCGATGGAATGCCTCCTTCGATTGCTCGCGTCGAATTTGCTCTCCGTTGACGATCCGACCGTCTCTTATCTCGTGGGAACGATGAACTTCTGTGGAAAGTTTTATAAGTAACTCTTCAACGAGTTTAAGAACTCTGAACGAGTTAGAACTCTGTGAATAGAGTTGTTAGAACCAAAAATTCGGTTAATGATCAAGCTGTTATTCTATTGTTGAAGAATCCTCTCAGATTTGATCTTCTGAGTTTTATTCAAAAATCCTATCTCCAAGGATTTTGTTGCTGCAGCTAACCCTTCGTACGGTTGAGATCCTTCCGAATTTCCAAACCCGTGCGGTTCAGATATGAAAAATCCAACCAGCTAGCCCTTATCTGTTTGAGAACTGAAAAATTTCCAACCTGAGCGGTTTAGATCTTCAGAATCCAACCTGTGCGGTTCAGATGCCAAAAATCCAACCCCCGCTCTGTTGGGTTCGTTGAGCTTTTATAGGGGGATAGGAGGTTGTAACTGACCCCTATATCCGCTCCTACGTGGGCGAAAATCCCTCAGATCGTGGGATTCAAGAGATAATGAGAACATATATAAATATATCAAGATGAACATATTGTCTCATATCATAAAAGCCAATGTATAAAATTAGATTTATGAAATCAAAAGAAGAGAAACATGAGAATCATGTAAAAAGTTTTCAAATGAAAACAAATCAACCAATTGAAATCATAAATCAAAGTTTAAATCATGAAACCAAATCATCATTGATTTTCAAATATCAAGAGAGGCAACTCTATCTAGCTCTTGAGCTAGTATTAACCCATATGAACATTTTAGCATCCGGTAAACATGATTTGGGAATAAACACCTAATAAATCCGGAGGGTTATATAAGTACAAACCTCTCATCAAAATAAAACCAATAATCATGAAAACAAAATAGTTTGACCAATAAAATGAATTGTTTTCATAAAAGTTTAAAATACATTTTTCGAAACCAAGAAAAAGAAAAAATACTAAAATTCTTGGCTTTAAAAATTATTTTGGCACCCAAGTATTCTTGGTGCCGGTTTGTTTAGGGACATGACCCCTATCATTAAAGCTCAAAGTCCTAGGGTTATGAACCCTCTTGGACATATATGGTGCACGGGATCGGTCATAGCAATAATTACTCAAATGACCCTTCCGATTGCAATATGTACAATGGAAAGGAAGCATTTGCTTATGTTGACCATTAAAAGGTGCACGTGGAACATTTGCAAATAAAGATTGTCTTTTAGAATTATTTTGCAAATGAGAAACATCATTAAACAAATGTGGTCTACTTGAGAAATTTGGCAAGTTTGAATAATTTTTTAAATCATAACAAAACTTTGCCAAATGGCCAAATCTACCACAAATATCACACTTAAACACATGTGGTCTATGAAAAACATTTGGCAAACTAGAATTCTTTTTCATGTCAAAGCAAAACTTTGCCAAATGGCCAAACCGACCACATAGATCACATTTATACACATTAGCATGCTTATGATGAGAAATAGATGCATGTGCATGTGTGTGTGATGAAGAAGCCTTATGAGATGCACAAGAAGCATTAATCTTAGAAGATTTGTGTGCATCATAGCAAAATTTAGCAATGTGGCCTTTACGACCGCAAATTGAGCATTTGTAAACTTTGCTATACATATGTGCATAGTGAGTGCTTGGTTTTGAAGAGTTAGCACGAGACTTTGCACATAAGTCCATAAGTTTCTTGTTATTAACAATGCATGTGTTAAGAGTTGAATCTAAAGATGAAATGCGATTTTTAATATTGTTCAACTCATCATTAGGCATAGAAGCATTGTCAATAGAAGTAGAGCAAATATGATCATTTTTAAATGATGTAAATTTACTTCTAATAGACTCTACTTCTAACATGGCATCATTCTTCTCATGAATTAAGCTAGCAACATTGGAACTCAAGGTAATATGATCCAATTTTAATTTTTCATTATTTTCTTTAAGGATCACATTATCTTTAGCAATAGTATCAAATTTTGATGCTAGCAATTCATGATCGGATTTTAAATTAACATGCTTGCTTTTAAGATCAATGAAATTATTATGCAACTTAGTGTAGGCATGCATTAACCTATCATATGCACATGCGAGTTCATTGATGGATATATCACTATCGGATTCCGAATCGCTTACCACACTAGGGCTATCGCCTAGTGGCCGTGTGCATGATGATGCTCCACACTCACTTGAAGAACAATCCTCCAAACTATATCGGATTTCCTTCAAGTTGCCTTGATGTGCTTTTATGAATTTTCTATAAATTGTAAGCACTATCAAAATGAACAAATTTGTTAGAAAAGGATGAGTCAAAGGCATTAAGCAAATATTCTAACAAAAGCTTGTTCATATTAAACATTCTTTTATCATTGCTACTCCACTTGGATTTTTCCGAAGTGGGTATAATATAAGCATCTTCAATAATTTTCCATAAGTCGATATTTCTAGATTCAATAAATAGTTTAAATCTAGAAGCCCATTGAGCATAGGGAAAATTAATGAATTTAGGAGCAACATTTGATTCATAGCCTAAACGAAATACATTTATATTCATGATATATATATGAAAATATGCAAGCAAGACAAAAGTAATCATAACTAGATTAGCACAAATAAGATAACTTGGATCTTTAACTCAAGGTGGTTAGACCTTAAATCAAAGAGCACCAAGCTCTGATACCAATTGTTAGACCCTAGAGGAGGGGTGATATGCCAATTAAAACTTAATTAATAAGTTATCCTAGCAAGTATGAAATACAACAATGTATATGAGCTAGGATAAGCAATATGAACAACAAGATATATCCTAACAAAGAGATATAGGCAATGTATGTGTAAGGATATATAAACTCAAGGGTAAACAATCTAAACTAGATAGTGGGCAATATAATCAACAAGCAATATACAAAGGCGATATAAGATATGAACATAAAAGTAAGTGCGCCAATGCAATCACAAACAACCAATATGATTAAGGAGTTCGGTCCCCACGACCTACGTCTCCGCTCCACACCTCGAGGAGATCTCCACTATCTCAACCGGGTTTTCTACGTTCACCCGAACAACGCTTACACCTCACAATACACTCACTATGCAATCACACCTCACACACTAAGTGTTGGTCCTAGCCCGTGTCCTCCTCCTCAAGTGCTCGGTTACAACCTCTCCCTAGGCACGTCAACCGACGCCACTCCTCTTGGATTCGACCCCGTCTCTCACCACACACTTCTCTCGGTGTACAAGTGTATTACAAGTGAATCCTCACAATTAAGCACAAGATAAATCCCCAAAACAGAAAGACCAAAAAGCCCCAGAAAAGTCAGCTCAGAAATAGCCGTTAGAACCAACGGCTCTATTGGCGGTCGACCGATAATTCTGTCGGTCGACCGATGGAGAATTTCGGTCGACCGAAGGAAAAATCCGGTCGACCGCGAGCAGGTCTGAAAAACAAAGAAACAAGCAGAGACTTCGTCGGTCGATCGGTGCGGTCGACCGATGGAGCTTTCGGTCGACCGGACCGGTCGACCGACAGACTCTCTGTCGCCCAGTGAGAATATGAACTCAGGTTCGGTCGACCGGTACGGTCGACCGAAAACAGATATGACAGAAACTGAAACCTGTTTTGCTGGTTTTAAAATGCTGTTTAAAAATATCAAATAAATTCCAAAAAATGTAAAACTTTGGGGAATGATTGTAGACATGATAATAAACATGCTACAATGACTGGTTTTGAAAAAGGACTTCCCAAATGAAAAATATCATCATTTTGCAAAATAGTCCAAAACACGAAAATGTAAACATGTGAATTTTGACATTTTGGCTAAACTAACTTTTGAAACTTTACAAAATGATTTTATAGACTTGAAGAAAGATGTAAACTATTGTTATGAAGTCTATAAACAATGAATGTAGTATTTTATCAAAATACACATATAATGCACTAAAACATGATTTCATTTAACTAACTAAAATTGATATTGATGAAATCATATATATATGCATATGAGTATGAAACAAAAAATATGTTTTCTAATTATATTCAATTGTTTCATAGTAAAACTTGAAAACTATCAAACCAAAACATATATGTATATATATAACTATATATATACAAAAACCAAAACGTGTATGTGTGTATATGATTGAGCTTAAAGTACTAACACACATAATATAAATTCCTAAACTAAATTACCCAAGCAATGATCTTGATCTTCAATAAGCTTGACTTGGTAATCTCGCGGATGAAGCCTTAACTTGGATCTTGAACTTTGAATAGCAAGGCTTCACCGACATTCCGCCAACCTCCTTTGGATATGATCGTTGAAGCTCTATTCCATCCATCCTCCAACTACGTTGTTTGTCTACAATACATAGGAATGTACAAACACTAGACAAACAACATTAGTAGTAAATTGTTTGTAAATCATCATCAAAACAAGAAGGCCAACAATATTTTGTAACAAAATAAATAAATACATACAAACAATATTAATAGATGCTAAGGGGTTGTTTGATTCAAATCCTAAAAATTTAGGATTTATAATCTCATGAGAATTTCAAATTCATAGTGTTCTGTACATGCTTTGGGATTTCTAATATTTTTTTAGGTTCAACATTAGTATAGGAAAACAAATTCTAAAATTTGTAATATCTTATTTAGTTTAAACCCAAAATTATAGGATAGCAAATTTTAGAATTTGTAATCTATTTTTTTCAATTTTAAAAAGAATGAGAGATATATATGCTTACCTTGGTAAGCTTACCTCCCCATAAGAGAATAAAATACAATGATATAGCAATTGGATTAACCATACATATTTATTGGATTTGTCAAATACTCTCCAATTGAGAGAATTTGGTAAAGTCTAAAAGATGGTTGTTCTTTGCATTTTAAGGATTAACATTCTAGAAATTTTGTTGAAACAAACACTAACAATAGAATCCAAAAACTCAAAAAATGTCACTTTTTAATTCTAGAATTTGTAATCCACCTCAAATGTCAAAATTTATTTATGAAACCAAACAGCCCCTAAATATCTTATCTTTTCCTATGAGATTAAAAAAAAGACTTTCCTTATATTTAAGATATCATTACATTACAATTATAATTGAATCTCTAATACATTTTGAGATATAAGAATTCATTAAAAAAATTGTCCTCTTGCACGTGCATATGCTCTTGCAATAATGGTAGTGGCGAGAAAACATGTATGGCATGCATGATTACGATGGGACGCACGTGAACAGGTCCTATGGGCTAAGCACATGGCAGGTGTTGTTACGGTTGTATTTGGTGGCGATACAGCCCAACTAGGGTCTACTAAGAAAGCTAAGGGCATTCCAATCCATCGCATCAAAATGGTATAAATTTTGCATCAAAATGGTGCAAAAGTCATATCTAACAGTAATTCATCTCCAATCCATTGCACTATTTTTTGCACAAAAAAAGAATATTCTCAGTATATTCTTTTTTATCTACTTTTATATTATTATTTTTATCCCCTATATTTTTAACTATTTCAACAATTAACCCCACATATCAAATTTTATTTTTTTCACATATTTTTCAAACAAAATGATTTATTATTTAAAAATTAAACTAATAAAATAATAAAATATTATTTTATTAATTAAAATAACTTGATTGCTAAAATATTATATTTTTATTATTGATATTGCCAAAATATTACATTCAAGAACACAACAGGAAATAAAATACAAGGAAATAATTAAACATTAACAACAATGTAAAAATTACAAATTTAGTATGCACTTAACTATCTGAATTAGTGTATTCCTCCCATAGATGATCTATCAATGCATTACTAAGCGCAATATGAGCATCTTTATCCTTGATTTTTCCGTAACGTGTAATAAATTGAGTAAATCTTGTAGTTTCATCTGCTACCATATCAACTTCTGGTGTTGGTGCTTCCCTCACTTCTTGAATTGGTGCATAAAGATCACGTTCATCCTCGATTATCATATTGTGCATAATAATGCATGCAGTCATTATGTCATGTAATACATATTTTTTTCAAAAACGTGCTGATCCTGCCACAATTGCAAATCGTGATTGGAGAACTCCGAACGCACGTTCTACATCTTTTCTACATGCTTCCTGTTTCATGGTAAAATATTTTTTCTTCCTACATTGTGACTGTTGGATTGTTTGTACAATAGTAGCCCATTTTGGATATATACCATCAGCTAAATAATAACTCATATTATACTCTTTTCCTTGAATAACATAATGAGCGGGAGGAGCAATACTTTGAGCTAGATTAAAGAAAAGATTAGATGACTCCAGCACATTGATATCATTATTGGTGCCTGGCATACCAAAATATGCGTGCCATATCCAAAGATCATAATCTGCCACAGCTTCAAGGATAATAGTTGGTGACCCACCACGTCCTGCGTATTGCCCAGACCATGCCGTTGGATAATTTTTCCATTTCCAATGCATACAATCAAGACTTCCTAACATTCCTGGAAAACCATGTTTTTTACTAATATAGAGTAGCCTAGCAATATCGTTAGCGTTAGGTGTTTGTAGATACCGGTCTGCGAATATTTCCACCAGAGCACGACAAAATTTTGTCATACTTTCAATTGCTGTTGACTCACCTATTTTAACGTATTCGTCCGTAGCATCAGCTGGTAGACCGTATGCCAACATGCGAAAAACAGTTGTTACTTTCTGTAACGGTGATAATCCCATTCTACCAAGTCCATCACTTCGTTGTTGGAAGTAATAGTCATGATCTTTCACTGCATCAACAATACGAAGGAACAAACTTCTTGACATCCGATATCGACGACGAAACATATCTTCTCCAAAACGTGGATTATCGGCAAAGTAATCTATGACCAAATTCTGATGCATAGTTTCTCGATCGCGGTTGATCACTGCATGACCAGGAATCGAACCACCATGGATCGGTTGGTAGTTTTGTTGACGTAAATTGTTAACGAGGATCATGTTGTTGTTGTTGATGTACTCACAAATTACTTCTTCGGTTTCATCAATCTCTGCAATGATATTGGACAGAAAATTATCATTATTCGAAGATGAAAATGATGATAAATATGATGGACCTCCAGCATCGAAATTCATTTTTGAAGTAAGAAAAGAATGACTGAAGTATGCAGAAATGGAAAATAATAATTTTAACACAACAACGAGTAATTGTGTGGATGTACCTAATCTAGTATGCTATTTATAAAACTTTGCTTAGCTGTATACATTGAACAATGTGTAAAGTTAAGCTGATTTTAGGAAATGCTTTCCAGCTGTTATAAATTTATCACAAAATTCAAATTTGCTTAGCTGTATACATTGGACAATGTGTAAAGTTGAGCTGATTTTAAAAAATAATTCTCACTTGTATAAAGCTTTCCCCCCATCGCACCAAAGCTGAGCTGTGTATACGTTGGACAATGTGTCAAGCTGGCCTGATTAGGGAAAATGATTCCTACTCGTACAAAGCTTTCACACAATTCAAGGAAAGCTGAGTTGTGTATACGTTGGACAATGTGTAAAGCTAACATGATTTCAAAAAATGATTCCCACTCGTACAAAGCTTTCACACAATTCAAGGAAAATTGGGCTGTGTATACGTTGGACAATGTGTAAAGCTGACCTGATTTTAAAATTTGATTCCCACCGACAACGTTGGACAATGTGTAAAGCTGATCAGTTTGTACAAAGCGATTCAATTTCAAATGTTGACTACCGACAAATTCAAACTCAAATTCAAATTCAAACAAAAAAAAAACAAAGTTGGATTGGCTATAAATAACATTCACGAATTCTACTTCAAACCACGCAATTCGAAGTATTTCTTCTAAGTATTTCTGATCTCCAAACCAACCGCTTTTTACAAAAAAATATATCTGTTCGATCAACTGGATACACGGTTATTGAATATGTGCTCCTTTGTCAAGTGTTCTTGGATATTTCTCAAGACCCTATTATCGGTAGAAACCAGTCCCGAGATGCATTTTGGTCTCGTGTGGAGGACAAATACAATGAACTTCGAGATCAGCATTTTGAGATGTGTACGAGCCGATCAATTTATTCTCGAATGGAAATCATAAGTAATGAAGTAAGGAAATTGAATGCGTGCTTGAGACAAGTAGAGAATCTGAATCCAAGTGGTGCTTCAGATGAAGATATTGTAAGTATTCTATTAATTATCGTTTGAATTTTATTATTATTGTTGAAATACATAACTTGATGTTCACTATAATTTGCAGTTAGTTCGAGCAAAGATGTTATTTATGCAAGAACCAAAGTACAAAAAAGGTTTCAAATTTGATCATGTCTGGAATATGGTTAAAAATTTCAAAAAAAATTAAAGATGATGTCCCCACAGCAAGACAAGTTCGTTGAAGACAATCCCAAAGTGTGAACTTCGACTCGTCACAATCAGATAATCCCACTTCGGAATCTCCTATATCAACATCTCCTGGACTGTCATCATTTACTCCATCTGAACGACCTATTGGGGAAAAAAAAGCCAAATTGAAAAGGAAAAATGATGATCATGAGTCAAATGTTGTGGACTCCATCGAGACCTCCAACAACTGACTTATAGACAGGTTAGACAAGGTGAGCTTGGACAAGCAAGTAGCATTTGATATCGAACGAGAAAAGATAGCCATGAAAAAAGACAGAGATGAATGGAAAATTATAATGAAAGATTTGAATTCCATTGTTGATCCAAACGTGCGTGAGTACGTTCGAGCTCAACAAATTAAAATAATACAAAAAAGAAATCAACAAGAACAAGGGTCTGCTTCTAATTTTGGCAATTATTTCAATGATATTGGACACTCTGGCCCCGATCTACCAGATTATTGAGAGTTGCTTGTCCATCTTATGTAACGTCACCATGTTTAGTTTGTATTTTATGTTTTATTTTAATAAAGTTTTATATTATGTGTGTCAGTTTTTATATGTTATGTATTTCAGATATGTAATTTATATTAGAATTATGTATTGGGATTGCTCTTTATATTTCATGGGACTTTACTTATAATGTCTAGATTTTAATATTATAATTAATAATAATGTCTTCTAAATTTTAGAATTAGGTTTATTTTTAAAAAATAATTTATTTTGTCCAAATTATATAATTGGTAAAATTATAAAATTTAAATATAATTGGGGTTGTTTTATAAATTTAATGAAACAAATGGGATCAAATTGTAAATACATCAAATTAAGAGGTAAAAAGTAAAAAAAAATAGTAATGTGGTTGATGAACAGTGCGACGCCAAATATAGCGTCGCGCTGTTCATCCCCGCTAAAATGCGGCAAAATTTGCCGCTGGGTTGAAGCGGAAACGCAGCGGCAAATGCACTTTTCGTTGCATTTTGCCGTTGCGTTGGACATGGTCTAAGGCCCTAAAAAAAACGTGCCCTTAAATAGTGAAAGTAGTTTCTCAAACCATTGAAATATAAAAACTCCCTGAGGCTTGACGAGTTTGACAGCTTATTAAAAAATCTCCTAACATTAAAATTCAACATCCTCTGCTGTGAAAAAAAAAAAAAAACTAAAAGTCGTTTAATTGCTACATTTCTTATGCCCTCAATAATTGTCACTCTTCTACCTTGGACAATTGCAAAACTCATTTCTCCTTTCTTCACATCAAACCTAGGTAATTATTGTTGGGGAATTTTAGTCTCTCAGTCTACTACGATTTGCACAACTTAGAAGTCAACTCACAATCAATAAGATATAAAATAATCACAATCAAGAAGAAAGAACACCGAGATTTACATGGTTCGGTCAATCATCTTCAACCTATGTCCACGGGCAACAATACGAGAAATCCACTATGTATCAGGGAGAACTACAAGAGGAACCATTCAACTCTCGTCTCTCAACCACTCAACCTCACATACATAATCAATTCTCATATTCTCTCTAAAGCCATCTCCTTATAATCTTTTGAACTGACAAAGACTACGAAACCCTCTCCTAATGATGTAATTTTTTACACGAATAATAACTACGAAACCCTCGCCTCTCGCACAATATTCTTGAATCAGGCTACACCCTCTACGAACCCTAGTTTACAAGAATATTGGCTCTCTCTTATGCTTGGTTTTTTCTCCAACAATAGAAGAATATATATAGGAAAATCAAAACTCTATCTCTAGCCTAACTTCCTAATTAGAATAGAATTCAAACTCCTAATTATGATATGATCTAATCTCCTAATCATGATAGATTTCTAATCATATCTAATTCTTATGAAGTGATACAAAGAATCAAAGACACAATCCTAAAAATCTCCACCTTGGATTTGATTCCCAAGCCACCTCGAAGATCTATCATTGTCATCTTGAAACTTTGCCTCTCCTGCTAGAATCTTCCAGTTTTTCACACTTTCATCTGTCTCGTTGTGGCGCCTCCACCAGTCTTGTGTACACCAAGAGATATTCACAACGTCTGACATTAGAAGCAAATCAACCATGCTTCTCCTCCGGAACTGAACTTGATAGTAGCAATCCCTCACTTGCTGTCCTCGTACTCCACCTGTATTGCTCATCTCGAATCATATCGGTGCACCTCTCCTACTCCACACAACGAGCCAGATACCTCTATCTCCTTCATCACTTGGCTTGAACCGAATATGAGCGCTCATTGTCTTCAAGTCCAATGCCATAATCTCCATCTCTTTGTGTATCACTCGTTCGTGCTCTCTTGCAAGCTCCAACTAATCTGGCACTGTCCTCCTCGAGTCTACACACCAACCAAATACTGCTCCCTGTTTTCGTCAAAAGTTGATTTTGTTATGGAATTCATTATATATTCAACCGATTACAACAAATTCGAAAGAGATAGTCTTTTTATAAGACTTCTTTTACACAACAAAAATAAAAATTACAACTCTTGAGAAAATAACACAAAAATCATTTATCGATTCTTGTTTTATGGGACTTTGCCTGTGCCGGGAGCGCTTTGACTCGTGGACCACCAAATCACAGATCGTGAGGGCTTTGGAGATCCTTCCTTCGTTTATCGAAGTAAGGATTTGAAAGCGAATATCTTATCGATGTAAGATGTTCACTCTTCCAAAGATCAAGTCTGAGCTTAGATCTCTAGGAATCGCCAAAAGATTTTTTGAGGATGTTTGTGAAGAAGGAAGACTCTCTCTCTTGCTCCAATTCACCAAAAGCTTAAGTCTCTCTGCTTACTTGCTCCCCCCAATCTGCCCTCTTGTCAATGATGGTCCTAGGGGGGTATTTATAGCCTCCTTAGATGATAACTGAAGAAAATAACCGATCAGTAACTGCCCATTTGGGTGCGGCAGCCAGGGGTGACGCGGCTGAAGAAGGGCTTTTGGCGCGGCAGTCATAGGTGGCGTGGCTGAAGAGATTCCTTTGGCGTGGCGGCCATAGGTGGTACGGTCAAAGGAGTGGTTCCCCCTTTAGTTTTTGTAACCGCCATCCCACGACTTTTAACTCCTTAAATGTCACGATTTTTGTGGGTAGTGGGCATGATTTTCGCTTGTAACTGCTTCCCCCACGTTCATAAGTAACCCCCAGTAGTTAATAAGCCATGTGGGCTACACAAAACTCGAGAAAACTATCAAAAATGACATGTTCAGCTTCTCAATGGCCGCGACAGTAGGTGGTGGCGCGCATTGCCGTGGCAGTTACCACTGTCACGCACCTCCTAGGTATTTTGGCTCTAACTTTCTCGTTCGATGTCAGAATGAGGTAATCCAAGATGCGTTGGAAAGCTGACGAAGAGATCTACAACTTTTGTCTTTTAATCTTCTTTAGATTTGGATCATATCATGGCTTAAATGTGAAATACATTTCCATGGCAGTCGCTGCTGACGCGCATCTCCGAGACCGTTCGCGCTGTCTCGGATATTTTGGCGCTAACTTCCTCGTCCGATGTCGGAATAAGGTGATCCAAGATGTGTTGGAAAGCTAAAGAAGAGATCTATAACTTCCCATTGGCACTTCACTCTGTTTGTTTGTGCGTCACTTTCCACTGCCGCGCCTATGCGCGTCAGTGTACATTACCGCGCACCTCCGAGGCAGTTTACGACCTCTCGGGTATTTTGGCTCTAACTTCCTCGTCCGATGTCAGAATAAGGTGATCCAAGATACGTTAGAAAGCTAATGAAGATATCTACAACTTCCCATTGGCGCTTTACTCTGTTTGTTTTCACGTCACTTTTCACTTTCGCGCCTATGCGCGTCAGTGTACATTGCCGCGCACCTCCGAGGCAGTTTACGACCTCTCGGGTATTTTGGCTCTAACTTCCTCGTCCGATGTCAGAATAAGGTGATCCAAGATACGTTAGAAAGCTAATGAAGATATCTACAACTTCCCATTGGCGCTTTACTCTGTTTGTTTTCACGTCACTTTTCACTTTCGCGCCTATGCGCGTCAGTGTACATTGCCACGCACCTCCGAGGCAGTTTATGACCTCTCGGGTATTTTGGCTCTAACTTCCTTGGAAATATAACGAAGAGATCTACAACTTCCCATTGGCTCTTCACTCTGTTTGTTTGTGTGTTACTTTCCACTGCCGCGCCTATGCGCGTTAGTGTACATTGTCGCGCACCTCCGAGGTAGTTTACGACCTCTCGGGTATTTTGGCTCTAACTTCCTCGTCCGATGTCGGAATGAGGTGATCCAAGATGCGTTGGAAAGCTAACGAAGAGATCTACAACTTTCCATTAGAATTTAACTCTGTTTGTTTACGCGTCATCTTCCACTGCCGTGCCTATGCGTGTCAGTGTTCCTTTGCTTATTTTAGCTTTGGATGATCCTCTTTGACTTAGATAATAACATTCATTATCTTCTTTTTGTTTTGAGATATATCTGGATATCTATAAGTAATTTTAGATACCTACAGATACCCCCTCCAAAGTATCTCAGACTCATTCTTTTATAGAGGAGTCTGGGATACTTTGGATAAGATAGGTATTACTTGCAATCCCTTCAATATTTAGTTGAGGTGATCGTGTAGAAGGACCTGTAAATGGCTTCAACTCTTGACTTCTTCATCTTTTAGTCCACTCAGTGCTTTATAGAATAGTTAAAATTCTTCCGGTGTTACGTTTATCGCTTGACCGTTGTCGAAATCTTGAACTGAAACTGATGTTGTGATTTGTGAATTAGCTCTTATCGTTGAACTGATGTTGAACTGATTGTCTTCATTAGGAATTTATATCTGGATCGTAATTGAATCCCCTGAGATCATCCATTGGATTTTTTCCTTAGCCTTATTTTGGCAAAAATCATTGACGCGTTGACAGGCGTTAACACAGTTTATCCTCGTTTTGGCAAAAATCATTGACGCGTTGACAGGCGTTAACACAGTTTATCCTCGTGCGTTTACTGGAGTCTACACAGTTTAAGCTCTTAAGACGAACACAGTTTATCCTCGTGCGTTTACTGGAGTCTACACAGTTTAAGCTCTTAAGACGTTGGAGCATGGCGATCTTGAGTGTTGAGATTGCAGGACTAATTATTCAGGTCGGTTCATTTGCAGGTATGGATTTTATCCTGAGTTTGTCGGATACTCAAGTCACGAGACCAACTAATGAAGCTAGTGCGTCAGTGATTATCGTATTTATAGGATTTTTGGCAAACCCTTAGCCATCAATGGGTTTGATGAGCCTTTACCGACTACCATTTGAATCGGACTAGCATGCAGATTGTTTAAGTCCGTTCTGTATGTAACGTTGTGCTAAAAGAATAAACTCTCTTAGACTTGGTGCTATGATGTTGAATACATAGGCTTTGTCGTTAATACGGGAACGTACCACCCGGCGACGTGTGATAGACGTAAATTTGTCTCTAATAAGGGATTGAGATAACGCCCCCCACGTATAAAATGTGGATTTGAAAATGTTGACGGGTTACGTCTTTTTGGTAAAAAGATGAACCCGATACTGGAGAGGAAGAATTTTATATTCTATCTCCTGGTCTCTTGTTTGTTGGTAGAGATGAACCCGAAATCGGAGAGGAAGAATTTTATATTCTATCTCCTTGTCTCTTTTTTGTTGGTAGAGATAAATCCAGAATCGGATAGGAATAATTTTATATTCCATCTCCTAGTCTCTTGTTTGTTGGTAGAGATGAACCCAGAATCGGATAGGAATAATTTTATATTCCATCTCCTGGTCTCTTATTTGTTGGTAGAGATGAACCCAGAATCAGAAATTAAGAATTTTATATTCTATCTCCTGATGCAAAAGAAACTCAAAGTGGGATCTCCATTTAGAGAATCTGGATTGGTTTGAATAATCCTGACTGTTGATGCAGCATAAACATGTACCAAAAAGGTTGTAAGTGCACAACCGTGTCAAGTTATAGTATTTAAGATATCGATCCCACGAGGAAGGTGTTTTGTAGGAGAAAATATAAAATCGGTTCTTATGTTGTGTGCGTGACAAATAGGAGTGATGAGTGAATGTGATTGTGGAGAGATAGAGAGAGTGGAAGTGATAGTGTGTAAATCGGCACGAGATATAAGTGAGAGTGGATGTGACAAAGAATGAATATGATCAATAAGGCAAGAAGGAAAAGGAAAATAAAAATCAAGAATAAAGAAAATAAAATTCAAGAATAAAAGAAAATGCAAGAAATTAAAGATGGTGGATTCAATTATAGATATGGGTAATCTACAATTGAACCCACTTCTTAGAAAAGGGTGATTCCCTAGAGGGTTCTATCCTAAAGGCGAATCAAACAAAATAAAAATAAACAAAAAGAAAAACTAAACCCAAGAGGGTTCTAGCCTCAAGGTGAATAGTATAAGAAATTAAAATCTAACTACAAAATAAATTACAAAATCTAAACTACAAAATAAAATTGTAAGAATTAAATTCAAGAAAATAAATCTACTCTATAAGCATAAAATAAATCTAAGGCAAGAGGGTTCTAGCCTCTTGGCTATTTAACAAGAAAATAAATTCTAACTCTAAGCATAGAAATAAATCTAAACTAATAAACAATAAAAGAGAAAAAGAAAAGAAATGCAAACCTTCAAATAATTCTCCATCTTCATCTTCATCTTCATCATCCAACAAAGAGAAGAAGAGAAAACTTTAAAGTGGTGAAAAAATTATTATTATTAATTGTAACAAAAAATTACAATTTTGGAAGGCCTTCTCAATTAAGAGTAGCCCTCCTCTCCAAAAGGAGTTACAAAAATTTTCACACCCTTAACCCCTCACTCTCTATCCCTATTTATAGTAATCTTTAATGAATATGAGCCATTGGATTTGTCTTGAGCCCCAAGCAACAATCTCCACCTTTGAATTTGTTTTTTGTTCTTCTCTAGCCCAAACATAGGAGTCCCAATTGCATTTGAGTTTCCAAAAAGAAAATCAACAATCAAGTCCGGCCCACATTTGAGTTCATTTCCATTTGATTTTCAAAGCAAATCCGGCCCACATTTGAGTTCATTTCCATTTGATTTTCAAAGCAAATCCGGCCTAATTATGCTTCATTTGATTTTCAAAAAGGAAAATCAACATCCAAGTCCGGTCCCTTTCTTGTTAAAAACCCAAAGTCCGGTCCCTTTGAGTTCTTCAACCTCCAAACTCTGCAGCAAAGTCCGTGAAGAGCTCATTTGGTCTAAACATTTGTTGATGGGCTTGGGCCTTCAAGGAGCTTGATTTTGTGGCTTCTTCTTGAGCATGATGTGGAAATGTGCTTTGTTTTATTTTCTTTTTCCTTTAGGCTATCTTTGCTTGATGGGCTTCATTCATTTTGGGCTTCAAAAATGCTACAAAATAGAGAAGAGAGATTTTTGAGGGGTTTTTACATTTAATAATATTTATTTATATTTTCATTCAATTATGTGGAAACTAAGCTAACAACAATTATTAATGGTATATTTATTCATGTAAAATAGATAATGAGGGTATAAAATTGTAATATAATGGTATATTTATTCATGTAAAATAGATAATGAGGGTATAAAATTGTAATAAAATATGATTATCAACTGTCATAAGGTTTGATTATTCAATTCAAAAGTAGACCTCTCATTCTTGAAATGAATCGAAAGGGGATTTTGGTTGTGATCCTAACTGTAGTAAGGTTTAACCAAGTGGGAGTTTTGAGACGATCCTAACCGTAGGAAGGTTTGATCGCTCGATTTGTGGACTTCTCGTTCCTTGGAGGAATCGAGAGAGAATTTTGGTTTTGGTCTTAATTATAGGAAAGTTTGACCAAGTGGGAGTTTTGAGACGATCCTAACTGTAGGAAGGTTTGATCGCTCGATTTGTGGACTTCTCGTTCATTGAAGGAATCGAGAAGGGATTTGGTTTTGGTCCTAACTATAGTAATGTTTGACCAAATGGGGGTTTGAGACGATCCTAACTGTTTAAAGGTTTGATCGTTCGATTTGTAGACCTCTCGTTCATGAAAGGAATCGAGAGGGGATTTTGGCTTTGGTCCTAACTGTTTAAAGGTTTGACCAAATGGGGGTTTGAGACGATCCTAACTGTTTAAATGTTTGATCGTTCAATTTGTGGACCTCTCGTTCATGAAAGGAATCGAGAGGAGATTTTGGCTTTGGACCTAACTGTTTAAAGGTTTGACTAAATGAGAACTTGAGACGATCCTAACTGTTTAAAGGTTTGATCGTTCAATTTGTGGACCTCTCGTTCATGAAAGGAATCGAGAGGGGATTTTGGTTTTGGTCCTAACTATTTAAAGGTTTGACCAAATGAGGACTTGGGACGATCCTAACTGTTTAAAGGTTTGATCGTTCAATTTGTGGACCTCTCGTTCATGAAAGGAATCGAGAGGGGATTTTGGCTTTGGACCTAACTGTTTAAAGGTTTTAAAGGTTTGATCGTTCAATTTGTGGACCTCTCGTTCATGGAAGGAATCGAGAGGGGATTTTGGCTTTGGTCCTAACTGTTTAAAGGTTTGACCAAATGGGAGTTTTGAGACGATCTTAACTGTAGGAAGGTTTTATCGCTCAATTTGTGGACCTCTCGTTCATGAAAGGAATCGAGAGGGGATTTTGGCTTTGGTCCTAACTATTTAAATGTTTGATCAAATGAGGACTTGAGACGATCCTAACTGTTTAAAGGTTTGATCGTTCAATTTGTGGACCTCTCGTTCATGAAAGGAATCGAGAGGGGATTTTGGCTTTGGACCTAACTGTTTAAAGGTTTGACTAAATGGGGACTTGAGACGATCCTAACTGTTTAAAGGTTTGATCGTTCAATTTGTGGACCTCTCGTTCATGAAAGGAATCGAGAGGGGATTTTGGCTTTGGTCCTAACTGTTTAAAGGTTTGACCAAATGAGAATTTTATGAGGGAAGATTGATCCAACAAAGTGACCGAATCTCATCTCAGCAAAAGAGTATTCGAAAATCACCGTGGGGATGTAGTGTTTATCACTTTGTTTGTAATGATAAGGTTATCCCTAAGAAAATTACATATAGCATTCTTCCGATAACTTCCCGTTACATGAACCATCCACCCCCAGCTTTCCTTACGAAACTGGGTTTATCATTATATTCAGCTACATGATCGGGTTATCCTTAAGAGTACCATGCATGGTGCTCTCCAGGAATTTCCCGTGAAAGAAAAGAAATAGTTTTGACTCATATACCTATTGGAGTATCGAGGAGCAGTTTATACTCGTATACTCTTTGGAGTGAGGGGAAACAGTTTATACTCGTGCACCTAATGGAGTTAGAGTCGTCTTTACTTGGCTTGTTTCGCCGTTATGACGCCGGAGTCAATTAAGGCTTGAATTTTATTTTTGAGTCTGAAGCAAATCTCGGTGGGATGAAGAACCCTTCTGTGGTACGCACAGTAGTCTGGATCCGTAATCCTCTTAGCTCCCTCCTGATCTTTAATAGGTGGTAGCTCGATTTTGTCATTGGCGAGGAGGTATTTCAATATGGCTGGAGCTTCATCATTTTCGAAAGAATACTCCTTTTGAAACCTCGCATTAGCGAGGAGGTATTTCAATATGGCTGGAGCTTCATCATTTTCGAAAGAATACTCCTTTTGAAACTTCGGATCGAGAGTCGCGTTCCCAGCGATTGTAGATGTCGTCAGTCGGCTTCTCTCAGCTTTCTTTCTTTTAAGAAAGTGTTCAGCTTGTTCTCCGCGCATTTTCAAAAATTTCCAAGTTTTGGATGGTACGACCCCCAGGGTTTCCAGGACATCGATGGAGAGATTATTGTGGCATGTTTGCAGGATGAACTCCTCTGTAACAGGATCTCTGCAATTCATTGCCTTGTTACGGAAGCGCTTGACAAAATTATCGACTGACTCTCCGTCTTTTTGCTTCTCATCCAGAAGGGTTCCGATTGACAATTCGGTGTCATCATCGAAGAAATTGCTGAGGAACAAACTTTCCATGTTATCCCAGCAATTGATACTCCCTAGCTTAAGACGTCGGTACCAATCGAAGGCGGGCCCACGAAGGGTGCCAACGAATAACCGGACCATTAAAGCCTCGTTTCCAGAGATCATGCCCAAATGAGACTTGAAATAAATCAAGTGCTGAATAGGCGAGCTCTTCCCATCAAACGGTGTGAAGTTGATCAGATTGAATTTTGTCGGGTACGGTATTGAATCCCATTCTCTTGGATAGGGATACGGATTACCCGTCTTCTTTACTTCCTGAGCGGACATCAAAGCATTGACTTTATGTTCAAGGTCTTGCATTTTCTTGTCCTCATCTTCATCTCTCTTTGAGTGATGTTGAGCAGAAATAATTGGACCACCCACAGTGTTATTAAAAGGTCTCATCTTCATCTCTCTTTGAGTGATGTTGAGCAGAAATAATTGGACCACCCACAGTGTTATTAAAAGGTAAAATTGAACCACCCCCAATATTGTTGTTAGGAGGATCCGTTGAACCACCCCCAGTGTTATTATCATTGGGAGGTGTATCAACCATAATGATTTCATCCACTTCTGGATCGCTGTCATCTATAATATTCTTAGTGTGGCGGCTGGATTCAGCTCGCTGACTGGATTCAGGAGGTTGAGGCCGTTGAGCTTGTAATTCTTTCATTTGTTAAATAGCCAACTCTATTTCTGTCTTTATCTCAGCTCTAATTTCTTCACGTTGTTTGGCTAGAACTTCTTGAAGCATTTGAGCAAACTGATCAGGGGTGATTGTGAGCACTTCTCTGGTTTGCCCCGTGCTAGACATTGTATCATCAGAAGCAATGGCTGAACAAGTGTCTGAAAGTTCATCCTCCGAGGATATTCCTTCATGCATTCTCTTGTAATCCCTGCGTCTGATGGCTCCTAATTGGAGTCGAGACATCCGTTGAGCAATTCTTGGATTGACTTTTCCTCTCGGGAAAAAGTCAGGATTTGAGTCACTTGAATGCAGTTTAGACTTTCTTTTATCAACCATGTTGATGGTGACTTTAGGGAATTTGTCATCTTGGACAGCTGATCTTCTCTTGTGGAAATGTCTTGGCTTAGGCTTCAATATTTTGGTGAAAAGCCTCTCGAACACTGAGACTCTTTGCAGGATGGCTTCTCGTTTGGAGTAGTCACATTCTGACAGTATTGCTCTAATGAGTCGCATACAGAAACAATGAGAGCTCATTTCTCGGACAATCCTCTTTCGAGTTTTGTTTACACCCTCAGCTTGATAGTACAACTCATCGGTATAATTATCGGAGAATCCTATCATCTGTTGGTATGAGCCCCCAGGTATAACAATGTCTTTTGACGAACATGTCTTCTTCTGAGGATGTAAAGCCTTGTTGGCGTTCTCAGGACAACTTGTTGTCGCATTTGAGCGATCCAAGGTCACATCAGGAGTCGCATGTTTAGAACCACCCCCTTGCGAGTGCAGAGTCTTAACGGGCTCCTGACTTTCATTACGAACTCCCAAACGGGTAGAAATTAGGGTTTTCCCATCTTGAAGTTGTTTTGACTTGATAAGAGGATACTTACGACCCCCAGTGTAAGAATCTATTTGGGGTTCATTCACCGGACCCAAGCGTTCTTTGACCGGAGCTTTGCCTCAATCTTCAGGTAAAGGATCGAGGCCATCCGCCATTATAATTTTGGATTTCGATAGGTCAGGACTGACCCAGGGTTTTACTGGTGACATAGCGGGTGTTGACATAGTAGACGGACCCGGAACGGACATTGATGTAGTCGAAGGAGTGCTCTTGTGAAACTTCTTTTGGCCGCAGCAGTGATTGGTGTCGCGGTCGAACAGTGTGCCACGACAGTGGAGACTACCGTGGTTGAAGGAGATACCGCGACAGTAATTGGTGTTGTGGTCGAACAGTGTGCCGCGACAGCGGAGACTGCCGCGGTTGAAGGAGATGTCGTGACAGTATGAGCTGTCGTGGTTGAAAGAAGCGCCGCGGCAGTGAAGACTGCCGCGGTCAAAGGTTGTGTTCTGCAGACCCAATTTTCGTACGAGTTTGGATTTGTGTTCTGCAGACCCAATTTTCGTACGAGTTTGGATTTGGGGATCCATACTTTGTGATTCTTTGGTGCTTCCTTAGATTGGATTTGGGGATCCATACTTTGTGATTCTTTGGTGCTTCCTTAGACACTGTTTTCTTCTTTCCTTCTCATCTTTGTTGTAAAAGAGCACGGGCACGAGTGGTGTTTGCCATACGCTTTTGTATGCGTTCTTTGAGGGTCAAACAGGCCCTTTTGACAAGATTCCATTCCTCCGACGTAAGTTTTGCTGAGATGTGAGTGATTTGATGTTGAGGCGACTGAACCACTTGATGTTTCCTCGATTCTAAGTCCGCATAGTAACGAACTCCATCGGTTTGTTCCAAGGCCTTAGCCAATTGACGAGCGCGGCGTTGGCGTCGCCTCTGACAAGCCCTCTTCGTCAGAGTTGGCGAACTTCGATCGAACGACTCCTTAATTAGGGTGGAATCATTATGAGCAGAGTTTCCGGCTTTGGGGGTCGCCGGGATAATGTTGCGAGGCAAGGCCTCAATAACGATTGGGCGAGAGTCTTCACTTTTAGCCTTCTTTGGCGTATAAGCCTTCTTCAATGATGAGATCCTCTTGTACTTACGAGATAATGAAGATCTTGAAGAGGATGATGAGAGATATTCCTCAAACTTGGTTTAGTCAAACTCGTATTCGACCGTGGATTCAACTGGAATCTTGATCGGCTGCGACATGACGGTCTCGGTAGCGAGACCGTTGGCTCCCACCGTGGTCGCCAGTTTGTTTTCGTTGAAAGTTGGTTTCATTGTGGAATTTATTATATCTTCGATCGATTACAATAAATTCAAAAGAAAATAGTCTTTTTATAAGACCTCTTTTACACAATAAAAAAAAATTACAACTTTCTAGAAAATAACACAGAAATCGTTTATCGATTCCTGTTTTGTGGGACTTTGCCTATGCCGGGAGTGCTTTGACTCGTGGACCACCGATTCACAGATTCTGATTGAATTGTGAAGGCGTTGAAGATTCTTCCTTCGTTTATCGAAGTAGGAATTTAAAGCGAATATTTTATCGATGTAAGATGTTCACTCTTCCAAAGATCAAGTCAGAGCTTAGATCTCTAGGAATCGCCAAAACATTTTTGAGGATGTTTGTGAAGAAGGAAGACTCTCTCTCTTGATCCAATTCACCAAAAGCTCAAGCCTCTCTGCTTCAATCTGCTCTTCGTCCGCTTGGGCCTGTCAATGATAGCCCTAGGGGGTATTTATAGCCTTCTTGGATGATAACTGAAGAAAATAACCGATCAGTAACTGCCCATTTGGGCGCGGCAGCCAGGGGTGACGCGGCTGAAGAAGGGCTTTTGGCGCGGCAGTCATAGGTGGCGTGGCTGAAGAGGCGCGGCAGCCATAGGTGGCGCGGTCAAAGGAGTGGTTCCCCCTTTAGTTTTTGTAACCGCCATCCCACGACTTTTAACTCCTTAAATGTCATGATTTTCGTGGGTAGTGGGCATGATTTTCGCTTGTAACTGCTTCCCCCACATTCATAAGTAACCCTCAACAGTTAATAAGCCATGTGGGCCACACAAAACTTGAGAAAACTGTCAAAAATGACGTGTTCAACTTCTCAATGGCCGCGGCAGTAGGTGGTGGCGCGCATTGCCGTGGCAGTTACTACTGCCGCGCATCTCCTGGGTATTTTGGCTTTAACTTTCTCGTTCGATGTCGGAATGAGGTAATATAAGATGAGTTAGAAAGATAACAAAGAGATCTACAACTTTTCTCTTTTGAGATTCTTCAGATTTGGATCATATCATGGCTTAAATGTGTAATACATTTCCGTGACAGTCGCTGCTGACGCGCACCTCCGAGACCGTTCGCGCTGTCTCGAGTATTTTGGCTCTAACTTCCTCATCCGATGTCGGAATAAGGTGATCCAAGATAAGTTGGAAAGCTAACGAAGAGATATACAACTTTCCATTGGTGCTTCACTCTGTTTGTTTGTGTGTCACTTTCCACTGCCGCGCCTATGCGCGTCAGTGTACATTGCCGCGCATCTCCGAGGCAGTTTACGACCTCTCGGGTATTTTGGCTCTAACTTCCTCGTCCGATGTCGAAATAAGGTGATCCAAGATGTGTTGGAAAGCTAACGAAGATATCTACAACTTCCCATTGGAGCGTCACTCTGTTTGTTTGTTCGTCACTTTCCACTGCCGCGCCTATGCGCGTCAGTGTACATTGCCGCGCACCTCCGAGGCAGTTTACGACCTCTCGGGTATTTTGGCTCTAACTTCCTCGTCCGATGTCAGAATGAGGTGATCCAAGATGCGTTGGAAAGATAACGAAGAGATATAAAACTTCCCATTGGTTCTTCACTCTATTTGTTTTCGCGTCACTTTCCACTGCCGCGCCTATGCGCGTCAGTGTACATTGTCGCGCACCTCCGAGGCAGTTTACGACCTCTCGGGTATTTTGGCTCTAACTTCCTCGTCCGATGTCGGAATGAGGTGATCCAAGATGCGTTGGAAAGCTAACGAAGAGATCTACAACTTCCCATTGGCGCTTCACTCTGTTTGTTTACAAGTCACCTTCCACTGCCGCGCCTATGCGCGTCAGTGTTCCTTTGCTTATTTTAGCTTTTGATGATCCTCTTTGACTTAGATAATAACATTCATTATCTTCTCTTTGTTTTGAGCTATATCTGGATATCTATAAGTATTTTTAGATGCCTACACTCCCGCGATGACTCTAAATAATTATATGCTAACAAATCTACTGTTAGAATCACATCTGATTCTCTACACCAGTCTCATCCATCACATAATCATTTGCCCTATCTGCCATCAGATTTGTCCTGCCGTTGAATAGCGGAATATCAAACTTCGGACAAAAAAAAATCATCATCCTCTAACCACAATCAAAATTCAAATCAATCACTAGAGATTGAATTTGATGAAACTAATATAAAAAATAAACTCAGCACGTCGAAAAACCTAGGAACGACTCCTGGATCACCAAAACCCGCCTCCAAATTCTCGATCAAAAGAAAAATCAATCTACACCGTCAGATTTGATTTAAAAGTTTATAAGCAACCTCTCACCCACGTGAACAGTACTCCTGTCGCTGCTACAGTATTTTGCTACAGTACCTTTTCCATCTTGATTCTTGTAATGCCAATCTTCAATCTTGCACAGGGTCGTCTTCTATCTTGCGAACTCACTCCCGGATCTATTATTATGTCTTTGATACCACTTATTGGGAAATTTTAGTCTCATTATCTACTACGATTTGCGCAACTTAGAAGTCAACCCACAATCAATAAGATATAATAACCACAATCAAGAAGAAAGAACACTGAGATTAACGTAGTTTGGTCAACCATATTCAGCCTACATCCACGGGCAACAATACGAGAAATCCAATATGTATCAGGGAGAACTACAAGAGGAACCACTCAACTCTAGTTTCTTAATCTCTCAACCTCACATACATAATCAACTCTCATATTCTCTCCAAATCTCTCTCCTTACAATCTTTTGACCGGACAAAGACTACGAAACTCCTCCCAATGATGTAATCTTTTGCATGGATAAAGACTACAAAACTCTTACCTCTTGCACAATATTCTTGAATCAGGCTATGCCCTCTGCTAACCCTAGATTATAAGAATATTAGCTCTCTCTCTCTCTCTCTCTCTCTCTCTCTCTCTCTCTCTCTTCTGCTTGGTTTTTCCTCTAAGAATAGAAGAATATATATATGGAAACTAAAACCCTATCTCTAGCCTAATTTTCTAATTAGAATAAAATTCAAACTTCTAATCATGATAAGATCCAATCTCCTAATCATCTCTCTCTCTCTCTCTCTCTCTCTCTCTCTCTCTCTCTCTCTCTCTCTCTTCTGCTTGGTTTTTCCTCTAAGAATAGAAGAATATATATATGGAAACTAAAACCCTATCTCTAGCCTAATTTTCTAATTAGAATAAAATTCAAACTTCTAATCATGATAAGATCCAATCTCCTAATCATGATAGATCTCTAATCCTATCATAATCCTTATGAAGTTATTCAAAGATACAATCCTAACAATTATGATCGTTAACAAAGAGGAAACTAGCAAAACATCAATATTATATTCTCAATTTTCTAAATTTTTCCTCTATTCTCTGTAACTTTTAGTTTCCAATTTGTATATTACCTTCGAAACAAAGAGAAACTATGTTAAAACGAAGAAAAAGAGGGTAATATGGGAATATAAATGGATTTTAGAATTTTCTTTAAACACAAGGTGTTTTGTAATAAAAAAAAAAATAAATGAAAAAAATTCCTAATAAGTATCAATGAGATTTCATAATGTTGTATCACAAAATTAAAAAAAAAATAAATGAAAAAAATTCCTAATAAGTATCAATGAGATTTCATAATGTTGTATCACAAAATTGTCTAAGTGTTAATCCTCTCCCAGGAGTCGACACGTGTCTCATATTAGATGAGCACCGGATTGACCTCACCCTATGCAAGACAACTCGAGTGATGTCTACACTCGACCCTTCCTCAAAGGAGCCGAGTCAAATGGTGTTCTTACTTGAATCTTGCTGTTAGGAACGAATTAACTCCTCTTCATTCCACAAGATCGGATTGAGAACTTTCGAGTCCAAGATGGTCGAATAAAAGGCATCATTTATCGGCCCTCTCGTAATATCGAGATGAAAGACGGTGTGTCCTCGAAACCCCCGCCGACAGTCGATCACAATCACATTGAATGCATGGTCAGAATCATCATTACTCTAGTCCTAAAAATATTTATGACTTATCGGACCTCATTAGCACCATGCTTTCATAGTCACCATCACATTAAACCCATAGGTAACTCATCATATCTGCAGCTGACACATGTAAAGTATTTGTCGACTTAGCTGTCTGCCTAGGCTTGACCAAAGTTACACAATTTCCTACCCAGGATCTGCTATAAATAGAGATATCATCCACTATATAGAGATAAGCAATCTTTTGCAAACAAGTAGACTAGAATCATACTTTATTCTCCACTCAAGCACACTACTGAATTGATCGTAGGAGGAACCACTAGAGATCCCAACTCTGATCCTCTCACATGTTGTTTGTGCATAGGACAGATTCCTCCACTCCATAACCAACCATCAAAGAAGATAGAGGAACCCAACACACTAAAAAATCCACACTTAATCTCATGTTTCATATCTGACATCAATAGTTTTGCGCCCACCGTGGAGGCTCTTTTTCTTCTTTGTACAAGATGGCCGACTCTAATTGTCCAGGCCGATCCTCTATTCCATCCACTGATGGAACATATCTGGACTATATCACTCAAGCCCAACTAGAGGAATCCATCCAAAAAATTTCTCAAACTCTCTAGCTTCCTATGCTATCCACCGTCACTCCTCCTCCAAGCCACCAGCTCGTCCTCCTCGACAGCTAATTATCAGGTCGACTGCTTCTTGAGCTACCTTCTCGGCTTCTAGTTTCTCTTGGAGATTGAAATAAAACATGCGTATGTGATCGAAGCACCTCGTTCATGAAGAATGACTTGGGGATAGTCTATCTTGGTGATGATCAACCATGTAAGGTCTCCGGGAAGGGAAATTATACCTTCAAGATGGAGGGTGGGACTACCTTGATGCTAAACGACGTTCAACATGTACCGGATCTCAGGCAGAATCTTATATCAGTTGGGCAACTGATTGACTCCGGTTATACAATACCCTTCAGAAGAAGGGTAGGGGACGACGAGGCCAATCAAAGTCTAGAGGAGAGTCTAAAGGGCCAGACCTGAATGGTTACAGTGAAGGGAAGTACTTCAGATGTGGAAAGAAGGGTCACTTTGCACGGGACTACAGAGCTTCTATTCTAGCATCAACAGAGGATGATCAGGCTGTTGGTGTAGCCAATATTATGCATGAGACGGATTTGGATGCGCTTCTCCTATTTCAATGTAGACAAGAGCGATGCGTGGGTCATCTCTGGCGCATCTTTCCATGCAACCTCATAACAAAAGCTGCTTTCATCGTTCGTGAAGAAGGACTTGAGGATAGTCTATCTTAGCAACGATCAATCTTGCAAGGTCTCCGGGAAGGGAAGGGAAATTGTACCCTTAAGATGGAGGGAGGGACCACCTTGATGCTGAATGATGTTCGGCATGTACCATATCTCAGGCGGAATCTTATATTAGGCGGCCAACTACTGACTCCAGTTATAAAATATCCTTCGAGCAGGGAAGCTAGAAGGTGTCCAATGGTGCCCTGGTGGTAGCACACAACAAACGCGCGGGGACTCTCTATATCGCCAATGAGAAGATGATAATCACATTTTATTATAATTTTATACCCTCATTATCTATTTTACATGAATAAATATACCATTAATAATTGTTGTTAGCTTAGTTTGCATATAAATGAATGAAAATATAAATAAATATTATTAAATGTAAAAACCCCTTAAAAATCTCTCTTCTCTATTTTGTAGCATTTTAGAAGTCCATCAAGCAAAAGCCCACAAATGAATGCTATGAAGCAAGGCCAAAAATCCTCCTACACATCATGCTCAAGAAGAAGCCACAAAGGCCAAAGCCCATCAACAAACAAATTACACCCATGAGCTTTCATTTACATTTGAAAATCAAATGGAAAATGAAATGGACCAGACCTGACTTATGGACTTGGACTGCTGCATATGGACTTGGCCTGGTGTAAATGAAATAGACCGGACCTGACTTATGGACTTTGGTTGCTGCTGGACCAGACTTGTGAATTTTTTAAAAATCAAATGAAGCTTCAAATGGGCTGGACTTCTAGTTTTGTAAAGCTGTAGTTTTGGTAATCACAAGAAATGCAAATGTGGTTGCTGCAAATGTGCAATCACCATGGGGCCGGACTTGTTAATTGTGAATGGAGGCTTTGCTGCAGATCATTTTATTTTAAAATTTTGAATGGAGGCCGGACATGTTTTGTTTAAAAATCAATTGGAGCTCTGCTGCAGACTTAGCTTGTTTGAATGAATTGGGCCGGTTGATTTTCATTGGACTTAGCTCATGGACCGGAGACTTGTGCTGCAAAAAATAAAATGAAAACAGTGGGCTGCAGAATTGATTTATTTTGCTATGGACCGGACTTAGGATTTGAAAATCATATGGGCTAGAGAAGAACAAAAAGCAAACTCTTCACTAACAAATTCAAAGGTGGAGATTATTACTGGGGGCTCAAGACAAATCCAATGGCTCATATTCATTGAAGATTACTATAAATAGAGGTAGAGAGTGAGGGGTTAAGGGTATGAAAATTTTTGTAAACTCCTTTTGGAGAGGAGGGCTACTCTTAATTGAGAAGGTCTTTCAAAAATTGTAACTTTAGTTGCAATTAATAATAATAATTTTTCTCCTCTTTAAATTTGTTCTTTCTCCTCTTTGTTGAATGATGAGGATGGAGATGAAGAGCAAATTGAAGGTTTGCATTTCTTTTCTCTTTTATTTCTTTTTAGTAATTTCTTTATTATTTCTTATTAGTTAGATTTAAATTCATGCTTTTTAGAATTATATGAAACTAGTCTAATTTCCTTTATATTGTATGAATTATTCTCTTGCACTTAAAATGTTCATGTTTAGGATAATCAACTAGAGAACTAATCGGTAGAAGAAGAATTTGATAATCTATGCTTATCTTAAATGGTTTGATAGGTTATGCTTATGAATTCTAGGATTATTATCATGTTGTTGTTCTTATCATGAATAGTAATTTTAACTTAGATGATAATTTGATAGGTTACACTTTCCTTAAATGGTTTGATAATCTATGCTTAATAAATCTAAGTTGAAATATGATAAAAAGAGAATAGTTTATGTTTTGTAATTGAAATTGGTTAGTGGATTATATTCTAGATTTCTTACCTCTTTTGAATCCTCCATCATAACTTTCTTAAATTTTCTTTTCATTCTTAGTTTATTTCTTGATTTTATTCATTCTTCTTTCTTGCCTTGTGATTTTATTTATTCTTTGATTCTTTCTTCTCTAAAATTCAATTTATTATCTCTTGAACATAAATCAAAATAACCACTCATCACAATCACACTTATTTTTTATTCCTAATTGTCATGCACAAAACATAAGAACCATTTCTAATAATCTCTTAAAATCACCTTCCTCGTGGGATCGATATCTTTTTATACTATAACTTGATAAATTGTGCACTTGCAATTTTGGTACATAATTATGCCAAATCAAGTTTTTGGCGCCGTTGCCGGGGAGGGTGCTAAAATAGGATTTTATTAATTTGGTTCTTTAACTTGTGTGTTTTTCTTATGAAGGAACCACTTGGAGCTTGAAAATCTTAGATTGAAGATCAAGAATTTGGAGCTTTGCTTTCGGGTAAGTCCTCCTTCTAGTTTTCAATTCCACCCTCTTTAGCTAGCTTCACAATTAGAGACAATTAGGGTTTAAAAAAAACAAAAAGATTTTATTTTTGTTGACCATAATAAAATCAATCTTTCACTTGGATATTAACTAACAAGATAATAAACTCAAGCAATTTTCCCCCTTTTTACATTTGATTGTTGTTGACCATAATTAAAAAAAAAAAGATTTTCTTTTTATCATCCTTTTTAGTCGATTTTTAATTTCTAGGGTTGCATTTCATATAGTGTAGGAATTCACCAAAGTGATTGTAGCACTTGATTTGGCACACACTTAAAACATTCTTAAGGGCAAAACCCCAATCAAGATAAGGTAAGGGATTTAATCACCCTTTCCTTAGCCCACAAATCACTAATTCCTCACTTCACAAACCCAAGCCTTCTAAAACTCATTAGACGTTGGCCCCTAAGGCTTCGAGCTCAATAAGGAACAAGAAATCCTTAAGTGAACGGTTTAAGTTTTCTCAGAAAAGTTAGTGTTTAAGACAAGGTTTAGGGGTTGCATAAAGAGCTCCGCAAGGAAAGAGGTACTTAATTGATCTTTGATCACCCTCTAATACTATCCTTATCTGGCTAACTACATGGGTAAAACTTTGATTTTTTCACTGTAGGAATTTTTTGGTTAGGAGCTGGTCTAGTGGAGTTAGGCTAAACCCTAGAGTTAGAGTTGATTGAAAAGTGATTGCCTTAATTTGTTTTAGTTAGGATTTTTCTTTTTCTTTATCTTCTCATAAAAAAACTAATTTTCTTTCTCTCCTTAAAAAAAAAAATTGTTTTGGTGTATGCAATTTTGGGTTCGGGATAATTTTCATCGCTTAATCCGTGTTGAACCAATCCAAGAAATGACAAATCAACCAGTTCTTCAGGATATGTGTTACCCCACCAGAAATTCAATTCCATCTTGCATAAGACTCCCCGAAGTAAATGGAGCAAATTTCGAGCTTAGACCGCATTTCATTAACATGCTTCCCAAATTCCTAGGTAATGAAACAGAAGATGCATATATATTTATCTCGGAATTTGAGGAAGTATGTATTATGATTAAAATGAGAGAATTAACCGAAGATGCGATTAAGCTTAGATTTATTCCATTTGCCCTTAAGGACAAAGCTAAAAAATGGCTGTACAGCTTACCGACAAATTCCATCTCAACTTGGGAGGAATTTGTCGCCGTTTTTCTCAAGAAAATTTTCCCTATTCATAAAACGGTAAAGCTTAGGAACAGTATTCAGAACTTTAAAATTGTCCCAGGGGAGCCATTCTGGAAATATTTCGACCGATTTAAAGATCTTTTAATCCAATGTCCTCATCATGGTCTAGAAAAATGGTGACTGTGCCAAGTCATATATGAAGGATTGGACTATTCTTCAAAAACATCTTTAGAATCGATGTGTCAGGGAGATTTTATGAGAAAAAACGCAGATGAAGCTTGGGAATTTCTAGAGAGTTTATCCGAGAAAACAGTGCAGTGGGAAAACTGTGATGACAGGGTTTCATCTATTTCCCAGTCTAAGTCTAGTGGTTTTTCCCTAGAGTCAAACATTGCTTCTGAAGCAAAGATGACGACGATTATGCGGATGTTAGAAGCCTTAGAAGTTAAGGAACGAGTTTCGGCTCAAATCAATCATATTTCTGCCCCGGGATGTCATAACTGTCAGTCTCCTACCCACGTTTCAGAGGAATGTCCTCTTCTAGGAAACAACCATGCTTTAGAACAGATGAACGCTGTATTCCAGCGTCCTAGAAATGATCTATTTTCTCCAACCTGTAATCCAGGTTGGAGAAATCATCCCAACTTTGCTTGGAACCAATGAAATTCTCATGGAAACCAAAACTTCATTCCCGCGTCGAACCAACAATTCCCTAAGGGAAACACTGTCCCATTCAATGCACCGAACAATTTTTCTAACCCACCTTTTCTAAACCAACATCCTCATCCTCACCAGCCTACAAATCCTTCAAATTCCGATCATGACAAACGTTTGAGTGTCTTAGAAAAGGATTTAGAAGCTATGATCAAAGCTTCTACACAAACTACCAACATGTTGACCCAATCATCCACCACTCTAAATTCCTTCATGCAAACAACCGGCCAAGTGCTCAACTCGAACACTCAATCCATAGCCCGGTTAGAAACCCAACTTGGGCAACTAGCCGCTGCCGTGAGTGAGAGAGAAAAAGAAAAATTTCCAAGTCAACCTGTTGCAAACCCTAAAGACACAGGATCCAGTTCTAACAATCCAGCCCAATTGAATGCAATTCACACTCTGAGAACAGGAAAACAAGTAGACAATCAAGTTAGAATGCCACCGGATCAAACCTCTTCTCCCATCCAACACACTCCTTCCGATGAAGAAATTCCTTCCGATGACCAAAACGCTGATCTTTAAATTGAGCCTGATCTAGATAGGTATAGGCCCGTTGCCCCATTTCCAGATAGACTCAAACCTAGGAAAAACTCTCCGTAGGTTGAGAAAATCCTAGAAACATTCAAACAGGTCAAGATCAACATCCCTCTCCTAGATGCCATCGAACAAATTCCTTCTTATGCAAAGTTCTTGAAGGACTTATGCACTAAGAAAAGAACCACCAATGTTCCCAAGAAAGTCTTCTTAGCTGCCAACCTCAGTGAAATCTTTTCGAAACCAATGCCGTTAAAATATAAGGACCCTGGTTGTCCCACAATTCCATGCGTCATAGGTAACACTCACATTGATAAGGCACTTCTAGACTTAGGAGCCAGCGTCAACCTCCTTCCTTATTCGGTCTATCAACAGCTAGGTGTAGGAGAACTTAAACCTACAAGATGCACTCTACAGTTAGCTGATAGATCTGTAAAAATTTCCAAAGGAGAGGTAGAGGATGTTCTGATCAAAGTTGAAGAGTTCATTTTTCCTGTTGATTTTATTGTCTTGGAAACGCAGCCCGTTTCCAATCTCAAAAGTCAAATCCCTGTCATTCTAGGAAGACCGTTCTTAGCCACCTCAAATGCTTTGATAAATTGTAGAACCGGTCAAATGAAATTATCTTTTGGGAATATGACTGTTGACCTTAATATTTTCAACTTAGGGAGATAGCCTAGTGATCCATCTGATGAACCCATGGAAGTGAATTTCATTCAAGGAATATCAAGTGAACAACAAGAGGGAGAGTGTGAGTCTGATACGAATGCATCTGATTTAATGATTGAGGAAATTTCTGATGACGAACTAGAGATGGAACCGCTGGTCAATCATGTTTTTGCTGTTGGCTGGCAACGAGAACCTTTAGAGATAGAACCCTGAGTCCAGCTTCGCCCATCTGTGGAGGAACCCCCTAAGTTAGAGCTCAAACCTCTACCCAAAAATCTAGAGTATGCCTACTTAGGGGAGAACGAGTCTTTACCAGTTATCATTTCTTCTGTGTTGACTACCGGTCAAAAGGAAGCTCTCTTAGCTGTTTTAAGAGAGAATAGGGAAGCAATTGGATAGACCATGGCTGATATCAAAGGGATTAGTCCAACCATTGTTCAACACCAAATCCATTTGATAGATGATGCCAAACCTACTAGAGATGCTCAACGTAGGTTAAACCCAGTGATGAAAGAAGCCGTTAGGAAAGACATTCTGAAATGTCTCGATCATGGGATCATTTATCCTATTTCTGATAGTTCATGGGTAAGTCCAGTCCAAGTTGTTCCAAAGAAATCTGGGATCACCGTGATCCAAAATGAGGCTAATGAGCTGATTCCCACTCGGATCCAAACTGAATGGCGAGTTTGCATTGACTACCGAAAACTCAATTTAGCCACTCGGAAAGATCACTTCCCTCTTCCTTTCATTGACCAAATATTAGAGCGTTTAGCAGGACACGAGTTCTACTGTTTCCTGGATGGATATTCAGGTTACAATCAAATCCCTATCTCTCCAGAAGATCAGGAGAAAACCATCTTCACGTGCCCGTATGGAACATTCGCATACCGACGCATGCCTTTTGGCCTGTGCAATGCACCGACCACATTCCAACGTTGCATGATCAGTATTTTTTCCGACATAGTAGAGTGATTTCTCGAAATTTTCATGGATGACTTTTCCATTTTTGGTGACACATTTTCCCAATGTTTGCATCATCTTAAACTGGTCCTAGAACGGTGTAGGGAGAAAAATCTGACTCTCAATTGGGAGAAATGTCATTTCATGGTCAAACAAGGCATTGTCTTAGGACATGTAGTTTTCAATAGGGGAATCGAAGTGGACAAAGCTAAGGTAGATCTCATTTCCAATCTCCCTCCTCCCAAAACAGTCAAAGATGTCAGATCGTTTCTTGGTCATGCTGGTTTTTACCAACGTGATGTCAGATCATTTCTTGGTCATGCTGGTTTTTACCGACGTTTCATCAAGGATTTTAGCAAAATTGCTAGACCCTTGACCAATCTTTTAGCCAAGGATACATCATTTGTCTTCTCTCCCGACTGCCTCAAAGCCTTTGAATATCTGAAAAAGGAGCTAACCACAGCTCCTATCATTCATGCACCGGACTGGACCTTACCCTTCGAACTGATGTGTGATGCATCTGATTCTACGATTGGTGCTGTCTTAGGACAATGGTTTGATGGAAAACCGCATGTGATTTACTACGCCAGTAGGACTCTGAATGATGCCCAACAAAATTACTCTGTCACAGAGAAAGAGTTTTTAGCTGTAGTTTTTGCCTTAGAAAAATTCAGGTCCTACTTCATCGGTTCCTTAACCAAAGTTTTCACAGATCATGCCGCACTAAAGTATCTTTTGACCAAAAAAGATGCTAAAGCACGGCTCATTAGATGGATTCTCCTTCTTCAAGAGTTTGATATTCAAATTCTTGACAGAAGGGGAACAGAGAACCCCGTAGCAGATCACCTCTCTTGACTCCCAAATGCACCAACATCAACCGTCCAATCAATGAACATTTTCCAGATGAACAACTCATAGAAATCTAATCTGTTCCCTGGTTCGCCGACATTGTGAACTACATAGTCATGAACCAGATCCCTTCTCATTGGTCCAAACAGGATAGATCCTGTTTTCTCTCCTAAGTAAAATACTTTTACTGGGATGATCCATATCTATTCAAATATTGTCCTGACCAGATCTTTAGGAGGTGTGTTCCCACGGAAGAAACTAGGAGTGTTCTATCCTTTTGTCACGAGCAAGCCTGTGGGGGCCACTTTAGCCCGAGAAAAACAGTTGAAAAAGTTCTCCAATTTGGGCTGTATTGGCCCACTCTCTTTAAGGATTCATTTGAGTTTTGCAAAACCTGTAACCGCTGTCAGCTTTTAGGGAAGGTCACTAGAAGAAATATGATGCCCCTACAACCCATTTTATCCGTTGAACTTTTTGATCTGTGGGGTATCGATTTCATGGGACCATTTCCAAATTCCTTTGGAAATGTCTACATTCTAGTAGCCGTTGAATACATGTCAAAATAGGTTGAGGCGGTAGCATGCAAAACTAATGACAACAAGGTCGTTGTCAAGTTTTTGAAAGAGAACATTTTTGCCCGGTGATGCGGCATAATTATGTACCAAAATTGCAAGTGCACAATTTATCAAGTTATAGTATAAAAAGATATCGATCCCACGAAGAAGGTGATTTTAAGAGATTATTAAACTTGGTTCTTATATTTTGTGCGTGACAATTAGGAATAAAGAATAAGTGTGATTGTATGAGTGGTTGTTTTGATTTATATGCAAGAGGTAATAAATTGAATTTTAGAGGAGAGAAGGAAGAATCAAAGAATAAATGAAATCACGAGGCAAGAAATATGAATTAATAAAATCAAGAAATAAAACCAAAAATGAAAAGAAAATTTAAGAAGGTTAAGATGAAGGATTCAAAAGAGGTAAGAAATCTAGAATATAATCCACTAACCAATTTCAATTACAAAATATAAACTATTCTCTTTTTATCATATTTCAACTTAGATTTATTAAGCATAGATTATCAAACCATTTAAGGAAAGTGTAACCTATCAAATTATCATCTAAGCTAAAATTACTATTCATGATAAGAACAACAACATGATAATAATCCTAGAATTCATAAGCATAACCTATCAAACCATTTAAGATAAGCATAGATTATCAAATTCTTCTTCTACCGATTAGTTCTCTAGTGATCAAGATGGACAGGTCCATTTTTTGTTAAACAAGTTTTTCCACATGGAGCTGTCGAGATAGAAAATCCTAAAAATGGTAATATTTTTAAAATATATGGTAAACGTCTGAAAATCCTAACTAAAACAAATCAAGGCAATCACTTTTCAATCAACTCTAACTCTAGGGTTTAGCCTAACTCCACTAGACCAGCTCCTAACCAAAAATTCCTACAGTGAAAAGATCAAAGTTTTACCCAGGTAGTTAGCCAGGTAAGGATAGTACTAGAGGGTGATCAAAGATCAATTAAGTACCTCTTTCCTTGCGGAGCGCTTTACGCAACCCCTAAACCTTGCCTTAGACACCAACTATTCTGAGAAAACTTAAACCGTTCACTTAAGGATTTCTTGTTCCTTATTGAGCTCGAATCCTTAGGGGCCAACGTCTAATGAGTTTTAGAAGGCTTGGATTTGTGAAGTGAGGAATTAGTGATTTGTGGGCTAAGGAAAGGGTGATGAAATCCCTTACCTTATCTTGATTGGGGTTTTGCCCTTAAGAATGTTTTAAGTGTGTGCCAAATCAAGTGCTACAATCACTTTGGTGAATTCCTACACTATATGAAATGCAACCCTAGAAATTAAAAGCGACTAAAAAGGATGATAAAAAGAAAATCTTTTTTTTAATTATGGTCAATAATAATCAAATGTGAGAAGATGAATTTTATTATGGTCAACAAAAATAAAATCTTTTTTTTTAAATCCTAATTGTCTCTAATTGTGAAGCTAGCTAAAGAGGGTGGAATTGAAAACTAGAAAGAAGACTTACCCGAAAGCAATGCTCCAAATTCTTGATCTTCAATCCAAGATTTTCAAGCTCCAAGCGGTTCCTTCACAAGAAAAATACACAAGTTAAAGAATCAAGTTAATAAAATCCTATTTTAGCACCTTCCCCGGCAACGGCGCCAAAAACTTGATGCGGCATAATTATGTACCAAAATTGCAAGTGCACAATTTATCAAGTTATAGTATAAAAAGATATCGATCCCACGAAGAAGGTGATTTTAAGAGATTATTAAACTTGGTTCTTATATTTTGTGCGTGACAATTAGGAATAAAGAATAAGTGTGATTGTATGAGTGGTTGTTTTGATTTATATGCAAGAGGTAATAAATTGAATTTTAGAGGAGAGAAGGAAGAATTAAAGAATAAATGAAATCACAAGGCAAGAAATATGAATTAATAAAATCAAGAAATAAAACTAAGAATGAAAAGAAAATTTAAGAAAGTCAAGATGGAGGATTCAAAAGAGGTAAGAAATCTAGAATATAATCCACTAACCAATTTCAATTACAAAATATAAACTATTCTCTTTTTATCATATTTCAACTTAGATTTATTAAGCATAGATTATCAAACCATTTAAGGAAAGTGTAACCTATCAAATTATCATCTAAGTTAAAATTACTATTCATGATAAGAACAACAACATGATAATAACCCTAGAATTCATAAGCATAACCTATCAAACCATTTAAGGAAAGCATAGATTATCAAATTTTTCTTCTACCGATTAGTTCTCTAGTTGATTATCCTAAACATGAACATTTTAAGTACAAGAGAATAATTCATACAATATAAAGGAAATTAGACTAGTTTCATACAATTCCAAGATTCTTACAAGAATTAAATTCACATCTTAAGAAATAAAAGTAAGAAGAAAAGGAACTAATTACAAAAATAAAAATAAAAGAAAAATCTAAACTATGAACAAGAAATAAATCTAATTACAAAGAAAATAAAAATCTAAACTACAAAATAAATTGCAGAAATTAAATGCAAGAAAAATAAATCTACTCTACAAATTAAAGTGCAAAAAGAAAATAAAAAAAAAAGACAAGAAAGTAAATCTACACTACAAGCATGAATTTAAATCTAACTAATAAGCAATAATAAAGAAATTACTAAAAAGAAATAAAAGAGAAAAGAAATGCAAACCTTCAAATTGCTCTTCATCTCCATCCTCATCATTCCACAAAGAGGAGAAAGAACAAATTTAAAGATGAAAAAATTATTTTTATTAATTGCAACTAAAGTTACAATTTTTGGAAGGCCTTCTCAATTAAGAGTAGCCCTCCTCTCCAAAAGGAGTTTACAAAATTTTCTATTTCCTAACCACTCACCCTCTATCCCTATTTATAGTAATCTTCAATGAATAGGAGCCATTGGATTTGTCTTGAGTCCCAAGCACAATCTCCACCTTTGAATTATTTGATTTTCAAAGTTAAATAAAAATCCAAAAATAAATGAATATCAAGCTGCTACAGCAAAGTCCACATCCGGTCCATTTTGATTTTCAAAATTAAATGAAAATCCAAGTTCGGTCTTCATCAAGCCAAGGCTGCAGCACATGGTCCAATGACATATGATTTTCGGCTTAATGCAACAAAAGTCCGGTCATTTGATTCATGAAGAGCCGGCCCATTCATTTGTGATTTTTCAAAACTAAAATCAATGTGCAGCCGGCCCACCCAATGCAATCTGCAGCAACATTTGATTTGCAAACATCCGGCCCGTGCATCAAAGTCCATCTGAGCTTATTTGATGTGAAAATCCGGTTTTCATTTGCTTTTGAAAAATCAAAAGCCTAGAAGCTAAGTCCAATGAAACTGGCCCAATTGATGAAATGCAGCAAAGAAAAGAGTCCGGTCTTGTAATCTTGAGTAAATGCATAAAAGCCCACTTCATTTCAATTATTTGCATCCAAGTCCACTTTTAATTTTGAAATTCCAAGCCTCTACAACCAAATCAAGCAGTCCGGTTCTCTTGGCTTTGTGCTTCTAAAATGCTACAAAAATAGAGAAGAGAGATTTTGAGGGGTTTTTAAATTTAATAATATTTATTTATATTTTCATTCAATTATGTGGAAACTAAGCTAACAACAATTATTAATGGTATATTTATTCATGTAAAATAGATAATGAGGGTATAAAATTGTAATAAAAATGTGACTATCAAATATACCTTACTCAACCGCCAGTTCTTGTGGCCCCAAAGTCAGGGAAACCATTCCTGTTATATGTGAGAGCCATGGAACATTCTCTTGGAGCTCTGTTGGCTCAGAACAACGATCAGGATCAAGAGCAAGCCATCTATTACCTAAGCAGGACTATGATGGGAGCCGAACACCGATACAATCCAGTTAAAAAAGAATGTCTCGCCTTGGTATTCGCAGTTCAAAAGATGCGACATTACCTGGTTGGACAGACAATTCATGTCATCTCTAAGGTGAATCTGTTGAGAGTTTTGATGACGAAACCATCATCTCTAAATTGCCGGCTCGCAAAGTGGGCCGTTCTCTTGTCACAATATGATATGCAGTTTATGCCTCAAAAGGCAGTCAATGGTCAAGCATTGGCAGATTTCTTAGCTGATCACCCGGTGTCAGGGACATCTAAGTTGTATGAAGAGTTG
>NC_033794.1:105681778-105695123 GCF_001876935.1 Asparagus officinalis | reverse complement strand
AAAATCTAAACTTGCACGCATCTCGGTGTACATGTCTAAACTCATGTCAAAAATCAACCCACATGTACAAATAAATCATTAACATGATAAGCTAGGGTCAGGCTATCGAGGCGACCCCAAAAGACAACTTAAACAGATCAAGAATCTGTAAAAAAACTCATCAGTCGACTGATGTGTCGACTGATGACGTCAGTCGACTCATATGTCGACTGATGAAGCTCAGGCAGCATAGCCTCAGCTCACCAGTCGACTGACCAGTCGACCGAGAAGCTGAGAAAACACAACCAGCCCGTCAGTCGACTGATCAGTCGACTGATGACTGGAAATTTGCCCGTCGGTCGACTGATCAGTCGACCGATGGCCTGCAGAAACTCTGCTCAGGTTGTTCTTCAACTCAAAATTTATCTAAACACATCCCCATCAATTCCAAGCATGAACCATACGTATTTTAACATGTATGGACTAACTGAAACATAACTTTCATGTACAAATACATAAATAAAACTCTAAACATATGTATTTATGTATTTAAAAACATTTTTTCAAAACAAAACCCATGTTAAATCTCTTGTAAAACATTTCAGATCTGGATTTTAAATTTACCAAACATTAGTAGGTTATTTATCAAACTGAAAATGCACATCTTCATGTTATATGCAATAAAAATCCAATCTTTGTACACAAAATACGTTTTAGGCCAAAGAGATCTCAATAAAACCATTTGAAAACGTTTAAAAAGAATGGGACAAGGTTGGGCGAGATGTTACTCGCCTCTGAGGTGATGAAGAGCTCCTGGATCTGAGGGGGAGTGATTCCTTTCGCTGCAAACTGAAAATCCCGACGAAAATCCTCCAATTTCGCCCCAAAATCACCAAGAACTATCCTAGGGTTTGAGAGAGAAGAGAGGGGGCTAGGGTTTCTCTGGTCTGAAGAGGAGAGGGGATGATTTCGGGTGAAGGAGATTATATATGAACCCTTAAACCCGACCCAAACCCGAATCAAAACAAAACAGACCCGAAACCTGTAAAAACTGGAAATCAGCGCATCAGTCGACTGATGTGTCGACTGATACAGTCAGTCGACTGATGTGTCGACTGATCTGGACATTTTCAGTTTTTGTGCATGTTTTGCTTATTTGCAAAACCAACACACAAAACTCTACACCCATACTCTCATATCATCTCAAATAACTTGTTATCATGTACATCAATGACCTCAAGTTATTTATCATAAAAGAATTATTTATTTACTAATAATTCATATATATTCATATAAAAGAATTTCGGGGTTCTACACCTTAGGTGGGCTCAGCGAGCTTCAGGCTAAGTCCGATGTTCTGACGAAGTCCAGTCTTACAGACGGACTTCAGAACATAACTTGCTGCGAAGAACAGGTCATAACTTTCAAACCGTAAGTCGGAATTGGACGAATTATATATGAAAATCGGCTATCTCGACGAGACAGAGCCATCCGAACCCAGCCAAAGGCTTCGGTTCGCTTCCTCCGTTTTGCCAAATTCCTTACGGTTTGAGAGATATATGTGTTTTAATATGAAGAGACCGTCAATTTGTAGTCTCTTTTGCTAGAGCGTTGCAAAGATCGTCACCTTGTAACCTTCGTCTTGACTCCTTGAAAATATGAGAGTCGTCAGATTGTAACTCCCGATGTTGATTGTGAAGGCTGTTGAATTGGGGCTTTCATTAGTTGTTGTGAAGGTCGTCAGATTGTAACCTTCTACGTGAAAGTCCTCAAATTGTAGCCTTCTGGAAGTCGTCAGATTGTAACTTCCATCATCGGTGTTTGATGGGGGATTAACTATCTATTGTGATTTTTAGACAGCCTACAGAACCCCCTGCAAAGTTTTTGAAAGTTCGCGGTTGACTGGAACGAATTTTCGGAATACTTTGGATCTCAACTCTGATCTTGGAGCTGTTGATTCCTTATCATAAAGGAGTTGTTCTCTACTCTCACTTTAAAGGCATCTTGGTTGAAGAGATTTGACACGCAGGACCTATGAGAGGATGAGCTGTTGCGACGATATAAGACACTCACGAGCAGAAACTCTCAAACGCCACGCCACGGCTCACATCCATTCAGCTGATGGGCCCGCAAACATTCATAGGATTTTTGGTAAACCCTCAGTCATCAACGAATTTGATAATCCTTTACCGACTACCATTTGAGTCGGGCTAGCATGTGAATTATCTAGGTCCGTTCCACATGTAACATTATGCTAAGAGAATGAACTCTCTTAGTCTTGATGCTATGATTTTGAATACATAGACTTTGTCAGTTTGACGGGAAAAGACTAATCGGCAACGCGTGTTAGGCGTAGACTTATCTCTATTTAGGGATCGAGATAAAATCCCCCATGCGTGTAAGGCATGGATTTTGGCGTTATTAATAATGACCTGCTACGATGTTGAATACGTAGACTTTGCCATTATTGCGGGAATAGGTTACCCGGCAGCATGTGTTAGATGCAGACTTATCTCTAGTTAGGGATCGAGATAAAGTCCCCCATACGTGAAAGGTATGGATTTTGGTGCTAGGATGTTGAATACATAGACTTGGTCATTTTCGCGGGAACGAACCACCCGGCGGCATGTGTTAGATGCAGGCTTATCTCTGTTTAGGGGTCGAGATAGATTCCCCCAGGCATGAATCCTGGTGTCTTTTTCATGGCGAAAGATTAACCGGCAATGTGTGTTAAGCGTAGGCTTATCTCTAATTAGGGATCGAGATAAAGTCTCCCATGCATGAAGGCATGGATTTTTGGTGCTGTTTCTTCCCGTGTTACTTGAAACACTGAAAGAAAGTTGAAAGTGCCAGAGGTGTAGTATTAACTTAGCATGATTTTTCACTTAGAGTGAAATTTAGAAATTTTCTTCACTATCACTAGGATAATTCCAGAAAATCTTTAATCCGCTGGGGATTTTATAATGAAAACTTGTTATTCTTGTTAAAAAAAAGGATTAACAAGTTCATTAGGGGGATTGACTGTTAGAGGTGTTATGTTAACCTAACAGTATTTTATGGACCTATCGCTTTATTGAAGAGAGTCGATAAGTTGATTTTGTCGTCAGAGGTGTGGTGTTAACTTGACGGGTTTGTGGACCTATCGCTCCATTGAAGAGAGTCGATAAGTGGATTTTGTCAGAGGTGTGATATTAACGTGACAAGAAGAATTTGCGATCGGGCAATTTTGAGGACTTATCGCTCTATTGACGAGAGTCGATAAGTTGATTTTGTCAGAGGTGTAGTGTTAACGTGACAGGATTTGTGTTGCGATTGGAGCAACTTTGGGGACTTATCATCCTATTGACGAGGATTGATAAGTGGGTTTTGTCAGAGGTGTATTGTTAACGTGACAAGAATTTGTGTTGCGATTGGAGCAACTTTGGGGACTTATCATCCTATTGACGAGGATTGATAAGTGGGTTTTGTCAGAGGTGTATTGTTAACGTGACAAGAATTTGTGTTGCGATTGGAGCAACTTTGGGGACTTATCATCCTATTGACGAGGATTTATAAGTGGGTTTTGTCAGAGGTGTATTGTTAACGTGACAAGAATTTGTGTTGCGATTGGAGCAACTTTGGGGACTTATCATCCTATTGACGAGGATTGATAAGTGAATTTGTCAGAGGTGTATTGTTAACATGACAAATTAGGAGTGATGCAAACTGAATGCATACTCTGTGGGGATTATGATGCAAACTGAATGCATACTCTGTGGGGATGCAAACTGAATGCATACTCTGTGACAAATTAGGAGTGATGCAAATTAGGAGTGACAAATTAGGAGTGATGCAAACTGAATGCATACTCTGTGGGGATTATGATCGTCAGAAGTGTAATGTTAACTCGACGATGTGAAAGATTCGTTACTCTTAATCCAGTGGATTCCAAGTAATCAACCCCCAGTCTTGATTAAGACTTAGCAGGGGAATAAACAGAGGTAGACAAGACACATCACCTAGTGAGGCACTATCCATGAAGTCGGATATCGCCTAATGGGCCACTATATAATGAGTTTGACTATAAGAGGTAACTGTTAACGTGATAGTTGTTGGACCCGCCATCCTACTGAAGAGGATTGACTTCAGTGGCCGTAGTATCTTTCCCTTCTGACTGGGAAGAGTGAGCCTGGTCCGGTTGCTCAGGAGAAGATTGGGCTTGGTCTGATTGCTCGGGCTGATCCTGCCTACTTTGTTCTTCAGCTTTGATCCTGGCAATAATCTTTTGAGCCTGTTCGCCTTGAGAGATTAGTTGTCTCCATGAACAGCATTCTGCAACTTCTATTCGGGCTAGGAGGTCGGTTTGCAAGTTGTGTCGACAGGTCTGCACTAGGGTAGACTGTGTCATACCTGTCGGACATCGCAGAGCCATATTTCGAAACCTTTTTATGAAGGCTTTGACTGATTCCCTCTTCTTCTGCTTAGTAGTGAGAAGGGTATGGATGGAGACTTCTGTATCCTTTTCAAAGAATCTTGACAGGAAGAGTTTCTCTAGATCCGCCCACTTTTGGATACAGCCCGCAGGCAGTTTCCTGAACCATTCAAAGGCAATTCCCTTGAGGGTGCCAATGAACAATCGAGCCAGTATGACATCGTTTGATATTACATTTCCAGTCTGTGACTTGAAATGATAAATATGTTGGTTTGGTGATCCCGTGCCGTCAAAAGTTTGTAGCGTCGGGACCTCAAACTTTGGAGGATAAGGGGCTGCATCCCATTCGGCAAGATAGGGCCTGATAACTCCCTCATCTTGGAGCTCCCTTCTGTTAGCAATGGCTTTGAGGTGGGCTTCCAATTCTTCCATTTTGGCAGACTGAAGATTCTGCTCGTTCTCAGTCTCTCTTCTTGGTCAGAAGCCGTATCATCAACCACTTTTCCCTTCCCTTTGCTTGTGTGAGGTCGGGATGAAGATGATTTTCCTCTCCGGGAAGATTCTTGCCTAAGCGGCGAATCTGTCTCCTAAGATTTGGCCTTGTCTGCGACGATTTGAGTCAACATGGCCATGAGTTCATTGATGGCCTCCTGTTGTGATTTGAGCATAGCCTCCTGCTCATCAACCCTCTTTGAAAGATCTTCAGAATGTTCTGCCATGTGGACGAAGCTCTTATGCCCATTGAAAGAGCTTAATGATTGGGACTCCGCAATGGCTGAGTGTTCGTCATCGGAATTAGTTCCTCTGGCTAAACTCCGATAGTTGACAGGGGGAATGGCTCCTGTTCGCATCCGAGTGCGTTGGTAGACTCCTTCAAACTCGTTAGTGATTTCTCTGACGCTTGGAGAATGATCTGTCTCTGACTCGTCAGAACTAAGGGTTGATGATCTCCCTCTACCAACCATGTTAGAAGTGACTCCAAGGTATTCAACCTCTAAAGTCTTCTTCCTGTGATGATGTCGTTGATTATTGAGCAAAACGACATTCGTCGGTCGGTTGAACATCGACAGCAATTCCCGCAAGTCAGAGACTTGGGATGAACCTCTCACAGAGCGTGAGGGTAGAGATGGAACCCCCTGTCCGTTAATGGATGGGACTGGTTCTTGGTAAACATGAATTTTAAATCCATGTTGATCATTTTGAACACGACGAATCACATCGTGTTCCAAAGAAGGAACACGAGGGTCATGTTTAGCTTGATTAACGCAAGACCAAAGTCTGTGTTTTGCTAGTAAAACGCAGTCCTGCGACCTGCGTTCGGATTCTGAAACACACTCCTGAGAGTTACGTTCAGTTTGTGAAACGCACTCCTGAGAGTTGCGTTTTGGTTCTGGGATGCACTCTTGAGAGTTGCGTTCAGCCAGATCAACGCAGGTTTGATGTCTGCGTTTAGATGTTGGAACGCACTCCTGAGAGTTGCGTTTGGGTTCTGAAACGCACTCCTGAGAGTTGCGTTCTGCCAAATCAACGCAGTTTTGGAGTTCGCGTTGATTGGAGAATCGGCTTTTTTGGAGTTGTGCCGAAGTCGAGTCTTCTCCTTTAGAGAGGGGACTGTATGAACAGTGCAACCCCATGGGAGATAGTCTTTAGATGAGTTAGCCACAACTGGAGCTTTAGTCTCTTCGGAAACTTTGTGGATCTTGCGCATAGCCTTGGGGCTAAGGGATCCGGAGGAGAGGGCCTCCTCGTACTTGGCTTGATCATACTCGATAATCAGAGTTTCAACGGTCGTTCCAGTGAGATAAACGTCGGATTGCGCCACTACTTCTTCGTCAGAGAAGCTAGTCCCCAGCAGAGTCGCCATCTTTTGTTTGTGGAAAATTTGATGTAAAAAGACAATGAAAGAAAAATTGACTTGTATTCCTCTCAAAATCGATTACAATTTGGATTCCGATTACAAAAGAGAGGAGAATGAATTTGATTCCCCCCTTTGTCTAAAACTGGGTTCTTCACAGTAGCGATGGAGTGCCTCCCTCGAATGCTCGTGTCGAGTTTGCTCTCCGTTGACGATCCACACGTCTTGATTCACTAGAACGTAGTCTTCTCCTCACGATTTGACGCTGTGGAGAACTTGCGCGGCAAGTTTTGAAATAACTCTTGACGAGTTGATAACTCTAAACGAGTTTTAGAAGAACTAACTCTGGACGAGTTGATAACTCAGATCGAGTTTATCTCTATGAAAGAGTTGATTTAAACCGAAAGTTCAGTTAATAAGCCAAGGATAAAGAAGCTCCTGTTGTCGACCTCTAAATCTCCAGTCGAAGAACGAATGCTCTTCTTTGCTGCCAATCCTCAGGTCCAAAAAGGCCAGCCCTTGACCGAATTTCCCTTTGTTGATGAGAGAAAATCTGATCCCTTTGTTGATGAGAGAAAATCCCCTCAAAAGCTAGCCGAAGATCTCTTCTTTGCTCCCCCAAAAAGAAGGATCCAAACTCAGTTGAGTTTCCTACTATTTATAGGGGATTAAGGGTGGTAACTACCCCTTTAATCCACTCCAAAGTGGGGCAGAAATCCCTCAGAACATGGGATGAACGGTTTTGAGGCCGTTCAACTTGTGTTTGAACAAGTCAAACGCCTAAATTGGCGTTCTGGACCTTAACTCTGCGTCTTAGAGATGAGACACAGAGTTAAATCTCTGCTAGAGATTAGAAACGCACAGGCCGCACGCGTTCTGTAAATTGGAGACGCACAGTTGGGACGCAGAGATGAATTCTGCGTTTTGACATCTGAGACGCAGAGATGAACTCTGCGTTTTGGCATCTGAGACGCAGAGATGAATTCTGCGTTTTGGCATCTGAGACGCAGAGGTGAACTCTGCGTTTTGGCATCTGAGACGCAGAGGTGAACTCTGCGTTTTGGACCTGGAACGCAGAGTTGGGTTCTGCATGAACTCTGCGTTTTGGACCTGGAACGCAGAGTTGAGTTCTGCATGAACTCTGCGTTTCGAGTTTGGAACGCAGCTACGGCCTCTACGTTTTGAATTTGGAACGCAGCCACGACCTCTGCGTTTTGAGTTTAGAACGCGGGCACGACCTCTGCGTTTTGAATCTTGGATGTAGAGGTGGGCCTTAGGTGGGCTCAGCGAGCTTTAGGCTAAGTCCGATGTTCTGACGAAGTCCAGTCTTGCAGACGGACTTCAGAACATAACTTGCTGCGAAGAACAGGTCATAACTTTCAAACCGTAAGTCGGAATTGGACGAATTATATATAAAAATCGGCTATCTCGATGAGACGGAGCCATCCGAACCCAGCCAAAGGCTTCGGTTCACTTCCTACGTTTCACCAAATTTCTTACGGTTTGAGAGATATATGCGTTTTAATATGAAGAGACCGTCAATTTGTAGTCTCTTTTGCTAGAGGGTTGCAAAGATCGTCACCTTGTAACCTTCGTCTTGGCTCCTTGAAAATATAAGAGTCATCAGATTGTAACTCCCGATGTTGATTGTGAAGGCTGTTGAATTGGGGCTTTCATTAGTTGTTGTGAAGGTCATCAGATTGTAACCTTCTACGTGAAAGTCCTCAAATTATAGCCTTCTGGAAGTCGTCAGATTGTAACTTCCATCATCGGTGTTTGATGGGGGATTAACTATCTATTGTGATTTTTAGACAGCCTACAACTATGATCATGCCTGAGTCCACTCATAGGGTTCTCAGGGCACTAGGTTCAGCTTGAAGGGTCAATCACCCGTGTTAGTAGGTGATTATCCCTGACAATCCATGATCCAGGTTTAATTCGTCATGATAGATGTTAAATCATCCTACAATTTCATTCTGGGAAGGGCTTTCTTGAATGACTTACAAGCTGTTACCTCCACTTTCCATCAGATGATAAAGTTTCCAACTCTAAAAGAAGCCGGTCTTACTCCAAGCAACCAATGAGAGGCTAGATAATATTATCTACTCTTAATAAAGGGGAAAGGAATTTCTGAGACCTTATCAATCAAGAAGTCCCAAGCCCATCTACAAGAAGATTAAAAAAATAATAAGAAATGACTACTCCCATTGAAGAGTTGGAAGAAATTCAGCACGGTACCAACTAAACCAAAAAGGTTAAGATTGGATCGGAGCTAGTAGTCAAACCATAGTGAGGAGGCATCATTGAGTTCATTCATGCTAATGCTAATGTCTTTGCTTGGGGACCCGAGATATGCTAGGGACCCCTAGAAGTAATCAATCATGAGTTGTCGGTTGACCGATACTACTAGCTGCTTAGACAAAAGAAGAGATGTCTCGGATCTGAACGACAGCAGGTGGCGACAAAAGAAGTGGACCAGTTGCTAAAAGCCAAATTTATCTGAGAAGTCCAATATCCAAAATTATCTAACGTTGTTATAGTTTAGAAATACAGTGGCAAGTGGATATGTACATGGATTTTAGTGACTTGAATAAAGCTTACCTAAAGATAGCTACCCTCTCCCCCGCATTGACTAGCTAGTTGATAGGAGTGCTTGCCATGAAATGGTCAGCCTCATGGATGTATTCTTGGGGTACAACTAGATCAAGATGATAGAGTTTGACAAAGAGAAAACCTCTTTTGTCAAATATTAAGGAACCTTTCGTTACAAGGTGACGCCTTTTGGACTAAAAAACGATAGAGCCACCTATCAAAGATCGGTGAATAAGATATTCAAAGATCATGCTGGCCATAACTTGAAGCATATGTGAATGACATTGTGGTAAAATACAAACATGCTACCTCCCATGTCGCAAATTTGGAGGAAACCTTCTCGGTCCTCTGCCATTATCAGATGAAGCTGAAGCCTGCCAAATGTGCCTTTAGTGTTCAATCGAGAAAATTTCTCGATTTTATGATGGCTCAACGAGGAATTAACATCAACCCCAAAAAGATAGTTGTCATAAAAGGGATGTCTGAGCCTCGTACAGTATGGGACTTCCAAAAGTTGAACGGGAACATAGTGGCTTTAAGTCATTTTCTCTCCATATTAGCCTCAAGAAGCCTTCCCTTCTTCAAGGTCCTTGGAGGAAATAAAGGACCCAAAGACGACATCAAATGGATAGCCAAGTGCAACAATACCTTTACAGAGCTTAAGAGATATCTAACCTCCAAACCTCTATTGAGTCGATCTATTGAACAAGAACCACTCTACCTCTACCTGGCTATCTCAACAGAATCTGTGAGCTCTATCTTAGCCCGTGAAGAAGGTAACATCCAGATGTTGTTGTAGTATATTAGCCACATTCTAAAAGTATTTGAACTCAATTATATTCTAATTGAGAAGCTTCTTTTTCCCTCATCACCATAGCGAGAAGGCTCTGTTCGTACTTCCAAGCTCACACAGTGATAGTATAGACTTATCTAGCTTCGAAGAAAGCTGCTAGCCCAACCACGTCTGGGTGGATGATCAACTGGTCCATCAAACTCACAGAATGTGATATTCAATTTGAGTCTTGGACCACCATCAAAGCTCAAGTCTGGGCTGACTTCTTGATTGAATCACCCATGCCTGATGATGAACCATTATCTCAAAAACTGGCTCTCCTTTCATGCTATCCACACCTAGTTTCAAAGTTAGCCCAGAAGACTCCATCTAGAAGTACATTACTGCTGAATATGATTCACCAGAACTTTCATCGTGGTGGTTACTAAAAGTAAACGGATCATTGGGGATAGTGATAGTGGTGCCGAAGTAGTTCTGCGCGACCTTGAAGGACTTAACTCTGAATACTCAATTGCCTTTGACTTTTCAACCTCCAACAACAAAATTAGATATGAAGGTCTCCTGGCTGGGTTTAGAGCTACTTTGGTGGTCAAAGCTTAATATGTCTTCATTATAGCAGATTCCTAGATTATTGCTTATTAGGTGCTGGGATGAAGCCAAAGACTAGAGAATGATGAAGTACATAGGGAAGGACAAGGAATTGCTAGGAAAGCTAAAAGAATTTTAAATCACATAAGTCCTAAGAGCCCATAATACTTGCATGGAAACCTTGTCCAAGCTAGGCTCCTCTAACTCTGTGCAAGCCGTGGGCTGGTATATACCGACATTCTCAAACAACCCAACAATCTTCGAAATCATCATTGACTTGGTCATGTACGTAGAACCTCCACCCCTACCTTGTTTGGATGGATCCACTCATTTAGTATTCGACAAAGGGGACTCAACACACAGAGGCCAAGAGCATGTAGAGGAATGCCCTATTGTACCTTGTGATTATAGACTAGATCTATCGCCTTTCGTATACTAGTTGTAGCATGGGCCCCGACCTTCGGTGCCTCCAACTCGAAGAAGTAGATTATTCCCTAAGGGAGATCAATAAAGGGATATGTGGGCATCATGATGTTGGGGTCAAAATCTTGGCATAGAAAATTATTAGACTGGGTTACTATTGGTCAACTATACTGGCCAAGTCTAAAAGGCTTACAATCCCATGCAAAGCTTGCCAACTCTTCTCCAACTTCCCACGACCTCCGGCTACTAAGCCCACTCCTCTCATCAACCCATTCCCATTTGCTCAATATGGATTAGATCTCTTAGGACCATTTCCCATAGCAGCCGGGCAGCAAAAATTCTTAATTGTCGCCATCAACTACTTCACAAAGTGGATAGAGGCTGAGCTATTAGTAAAAATTAGAGAAATCAATATCGATAATTTTTTGTAGTAATCAATCTTCAGTAGATTTGAAATACCAGTCTTTCATTAAAGAAAATGCAACTTAATTTAACAACAAAAGATTTTGAGATTTTTGTGGAGAATGGAAGATTCAACTTAAGTTTGCCTTGGTAGTACACCACAAATGCAACAACATAGCAAAGCAGAAAACAGGTGCATCCTCCAAGTCTTGAATAAATGGGTGCCTGAAGTAGAGAGAGCCTGGATTGAAAAGCTTCTTGGTATTTTGTAGTCACATAGAATCACTCATAAAACTTCCATAGGAGAAACTCTATTCATGCTGAAATATAGAATGGAAGTAGTCATACCAATCAAAGTTAGCATGCCTACTTTACGCTTGCGATGCTTTAATGAAGAAACCAATGGGTCTAGCCTAGGAATGACTCAACCTTGTTGACAAAGTCAGGGAACAAGCACTCTGATCACATGTCGTCGATCAATAATGCATTACCAGACATTATAACAGCCGCATCTAACTTACGAGGTTCAAGATTAGAGACTTAGCCCTCTAAAATGCAGCTTTCAACAAAGATGCTCTCTGTGGCAAGCTTGTTGCTACTTGGGAAGGACCTTACAATGTTCTCAAGGAAGCTCATTCGTGAACATACTAGTTACAGAGCCATGATGGGAGGGCTTTGAAGCATCCTTGGAATATAGAGCATCTCAAAAGATAATTGCGATGAATGTAAATATAAAAATGCTCTTTTAATAAAAAATACCCATTTGTTTTTAACTAATATGTCTACAGCCCTTTCAACTTGTCCAAGGCACAAAACCTTGGTGGCTTTTCAGTGTAAAACTGAGGCTTAAAGAGAACTCTTGTGAATCGGTCTTCACCAACTCGTCCAAGGAACAAGACCTTGGTAGCTTTTCAATGTAAATCAAGGCACGAAGAGAACCCTTGTGACTTGGTCTTCACTGACTCATCTAAGATGTAAGACCTTAGTGGTGTTTTAGTGTAAAACCAAGGCACGAAGAGAACCCTTGCGACTCGGTCTTCACCGACTCATCTAAGACACGAAGGGAGCTTTTGTGACTCGGCTTCACTGACTCATCTAAGGCACAAGAGATTAGTGGCTTTTCAGTATAAAACTAGAGCATGAAACCAACCATTACGACTCGACCTTCATCAACTCATCCAATACACAAGACATTGGTGGATTTTCAGTGCAAAACCAAAGCATGAAGAGAACTCTTGAATACTGGTCTCCATTGACTCGTCCAAGTTACAAGACCTTGATGGCTTTTTAGTGTAAAACCAAGGCACGAAACGAGCCCTTGCGACTTGGTTTTCACCAATTTGTCTAAGGCACAACACCATGGTGGATTTTTAGTTTAAAACTAGGGCACAAGGAGAACCCTTGCGACTCAATCTTCACCGACTTGTCTAAGGCACAAGACCTTGGTAACTCTCAGTGTAAAACTAAGATGCAGAATGGGCTTCCATAATTCTGCCCAAGCTAACTCAATCGTAACATCATGAAATAGAGATAACAAAAGGAAACAATTCACAATGAGAATACATCAAATTTGAGTTAAAGATAAGTTTTTTATTCATTTATCAAAAATACTACAAGACTCTTTACACAACTCGTTAAAAAAGAGGTAAGATAAACAACATATACAACTTCATTGAGAAGCACCCGGGACAGAACTAGGATCCAGGACAAGAGCAGGATTCAGAGGTAATGTTGGGATAGAACCTGGAAAAGCCTTCGAAGTACCCACAATACAAGCTAACTCAAAAATCAAAGGAGTGTCTGACTTGGGACTCAGATCATGGTCCTCATTAGGCGACCAACTAACTTCGCAGTAGTCATCGCTACCCTCCTCACTTTGTCCCCCAAAGCCAGCCTCATCTTCTCTATTTTCCTCTTCGGCCACCAATGGGAGCCCGCCTCCCAATCTCTCAACTTCATTAAGAGCATCAAGATAATTATTTACTTGAGAGAGATACGTGAATATATTGGGATAAGTTTTGAGTTCAGATGAAAACTGCTGCATCAAGTAATTGACCTCAGCTTTACAAGCAAGGGTGACCTCCATGTTATCCAGAGTATCATTACAATATTTCTCAACCACTTCAAATTCATGGGCATTTGACTTGAGGAAGATCACTCGATTCTACATTTCCTGAATCTGTACAAGGAGGACTTCATGATGATACTCAACCTCCTAAGTAGTCTGGGCAGCCTCCTTACGAAGAGACTCCTAGAAGGCCATCTCATCTCGTAGCCTATCCCTTAGGCTCTCCGCATCAAG
>NC_033794.1:105675856-105681768 GCF_001876935.1 Asparagus officinalis | reverse complement strand
TTTAGTTGGAGATATCTAATCTCCCCTTCTGCCTCACTTATGTCATGGCGAAGGTGGTAGATATCCTCCTAAAGAGTTTGTACCTCCTGTCTGGCTTTGGTAACTTAGGTTTTCTTCTGTAGGAAGCCTCGATCAAAGCTCTAATCTGGTTATCCCGAGTAATTTGTTAGCTTCGCCACCTAGCTTGCCCTCTCTACAACACCTCAAGCTCCTTGCTTTTATTAGCAGTCAACAACTCAACCACCTACTAAGCTCCTTTAAGTGTCTCCACCTCATCCTAGAGCTTATGAAAGAGCACCTAAGACCGCATGAAGCAGACATGCATCTCGACCTCCAAAAGTGACCTCCTGATAAGTTAACTCAACTAGGCTTAATGCAGTTCGATAGCAGGTATATCACTCAACAGTTCAACATCCTGAGGGAGAAGGAACTGGTTCATTGCCTTTCCTTATTTGGAGATAAATTCCAAAACTAACCCTCTAGAGTCCAGTCGGCATCCCAGTACAAAAACATTTTCCTCTGAGGTCTTCTTCATTGGATGAGGGCAGGACTTCAACACCCCAATCAATAATCCCTTTAGCTCCTCCTATTTGTGAGGATGGAGCTTGTGATGCGATGAGGGAAAGGCCACTCACACTGGCCAACAACATCAACTTGAGGATCAGTTCCTCTATAGAAACCAGCTCTTGCTCTGAAGCAGCAGACTCTTCTATCTTGACCAACTCCTCCAAGGCGAGCTTCTTTCCGTGTCTCTTCAAAGTCATGGGAAACTCCCCTATCTTAGTCTCAGTTGGCGGCTCCATCCCTGTCAATTCTAGGATCAGAGTGTCACTATCTGGAGGCTCCTGCCCAGCCATAGTGTGTGATAGCTCGTTCTGTACCTCAATGGCTTCAGAGGGAGGAGCTTGAGAAGTTTGTTAGGCTGGGATTTCACTAGATTGCCTGATTGCAACCTCAAATTGCCCTGACTCCATCTTAGTTGCCTCATCCAAGGCAACAAAAACTCATGTGTGCTACCTTCTGCTAGACGACGCTGCTTTAAGACAGGCTTCTTTAACCTCTTTCTTTTCTCAGACCTCTCAGCTTGAGCTGTAGTCGAACCCGAGCCCATGAGCTAGACCGCAATCTCAACTGCTCTTTGGCGTAGAGCTTGAGCCTCATCTTCTTTTAGATCAGGTCAAAGACACTAGGAAATGTTGGCTGCTCAAAGAACGACATTGTCAAAAATGATCTCATTATGGTAAGATCCCTTGTAGGCTTAGATCTTCTCCAATCCGAACCTCTTAATCTTCAAAGGCTTTGTTGCCTTTAGAGCATCCTTCTTGATCTCCAGCCATAAAGAACAAAGGCATAATAGGGTCAACTCTGAAAACAAAGAGGAACTTTTACCTCTACTTATTTCTAGTAGGGATGTCAGAAACCAAAAGATAACCACCCACCATCTACAGACGAAAGTGTCCCTCACACTTGCCAAACTTGGCGTAGACTATGTGGCCAAAATCCATATTTTTGGCTCAATGTGGACCCAGTGGCAGATAATAAAAGGAAACCAACGAGAAAAGTGACCGAGTTCAACTTCAATTGCGAAAGGAAATACCCAAAGCCTCGAACGCTCACTGGAGAAATAGATGAAGTGGCAATCAGAGCCTATAATCTAAATGAGTGATATACACCGGTGTTAGATCGCCGCTATGATGATAAACGACCTGATCACTCAGTATGGCTGCCAAAGTAAAACCCTTGGGTATGTCATAGTCCTTGGCAATCTGTTCGGGGCGAGGTTGGGTCAACATCGATGTGAACCTTCTCAACAGATTGATCTGAGACTCATTACAAGAGGCGGAGCGCTGAGCACTAAGCTCTATCACGACAATCGAAGAAGATGATTGAAAAGTATGATCGTGGATCTTTCAAAGGAGAAAGGAAAAAAGTTCTCGCCGATGAAGTACGGGTTTAGGGTTTGTAACGTGGGAAAATAAGAAAACGAAGTGGTGTATATAAAAGATGGCAGAGGACACATGGCATGATCCAAATGGCCGGCTTGGTAACTTAATAGAGTGCTGACGATTTATAAAAGTGAAAGCGATGCTTTATTAACTAAAGTGTCCTCTCAATTACCAAAGCGCCACTTTGTCAAAGCTGCAACATGATCTCTGCTGACATTACCTTATCACATCGCAACAGTAATCCAAGAAAGTTGACAATCTTCTAAGAACAACAAATAACAAAAACCGTTATACTTCTCTCTAACTCCACTTCTTGAGTCTGAGTCTGACTGAAAGAGGCTAGTGTTGTACACTAAAAATTACTAAGTACAATGAACCACTCAAAGATAGTCATGTGTCATGTTTAAGTGGTCTACCTTCCCGTACTCAAGAAGCTTGACTTGGGCATGCATGTAGTCGACTTATTTTCGAGACAGGTCCGAGACAAAAGGCATCTTTGGGTTGGTCTCTCGACCCTGACCTGCTCAATGATTCAGAAATTCTAAGATGAATGACGTCTTTTCCTCAATTTCACTACAGAATATCATAAAAGATGAATTGATCTACCAGCTTCATCATGCTTAGCTACGTAGCTCAGTCACCATCCATTTAGTGCATAGCCATGGTCATTATGATTCCCCCACCGGAGTCATAATGACTCCTCGGATGACAACAACACTTCAACCTCCATATCTCTATCGCATTAAATGTGAGCATGACTCACCTGCCCTGCAACTCGCACGTGTAAAGCACCATCTGATCGACCACCCACACTAACCTCGTCAAAATACCAAGTAGTCCCCACCAAATTCCTATAAATAAGAATCACTTCCTCTGCATGAAGCTATTAACAATCTTGATTAGAGAATGCTCTCAAACTAAAGTCAGCACCTTTCAAACTACTTAATTTATAATTGACTTGAGCGCAGGAGGGCTCATTGAAGAATCCAACTCTGGTCTTCTAACAATGTTATTATGTTCAGGAATCTTTCTTCGTAGTCATGGTCAGCCATTAAAAGAGAGAAAGGAACTCTAAACTCCTCCAACCCATAATTAATATCCTAAATAATTGATTGGCATCAATAAAAAACACCTAAAAATTTTCAAAAAAAAAAAAGACTGAAAAATAAAAAATTCAAAGAATTCCATGAACAATTTGTAATTACATACAACACCCAAAAAAATTAAAAATTTACATACTTCTGAAATATATGAAGTTGTAGAAAACACCTCAAGAAAGCCAAAAAATTAAAAGAACACCCTGAAAAATATGAAATCTTTGATCAACCCTTTGAACAATCTAAGACTACGACCAAATATTCAAATTTTGTCAAGTATGAATTTAATATGAATTTCTCATCACATTAGATGTTATGCATTTGCTCTATAACATAAAAGTTCTTTGATATGTGTTTTAGATCTAAGTTCTAAAATTACTAGTTAGAATTTCTAATGAAGAAAATTTTGAAATGAACTCATTCACAATTTTAATCCCATATTTCGGCCCAACCCAAACTTATTTACCAAAATCGACCCACTTTCTCACCACGTCAGATTAGTGGCTAGAAAGTGAGTCGTTTAAAACAAATTACAATCATAATTAGTCGGGGTTGCCAACCCCGACTAAGTAGGACCTCCCCCGCAGCCCTCTCATAGTTAGGGGACTAAACATTACACAAAATGGTCGGAGATGGAAACCCCGACCATTTCGAAGCGCCAACTCGAAATGGTCGGGCTTTCCAACCCTGTCCATTTAGTAGAGACAGGAACCAACCCATGAAATAGTCAGGGTTGTCAATCCCGACTATTTAGCAGAGACTCTCTAGCCCGAAATTGGGAAGATGCTAAGTCATGAAGTAGTTGGGGTTGCCAACCCGACTATTTATGGTGCGTCGTACCCTCCTTATATATATGACCGAAACTATTTCTCCCAAAATCCCAATTTTTCTATTCTCTAACTCTGGTCTCTCTCTTGTTCAGCTACCTACTCACTTCTCCCAACCCCATTTTGCGGCTGAAATTCATTGTGAAAGTTTGTTTAAATATCTAGGGTAATTTCTCTTTTTTTCTCTCCTTTTTTAACATGTAAAAATCTTGGGTTTTCTATCAAAATCCAATTTCTAGAGTTTGAAATTTATTATCAATCACTCTACTTGTGGTGGTTCGAATGCTTTGTGTATTGATTGTTGTAATTGAATTTAAACTTCTAGAGCATAGAATGCTCAATTCTAGGGTTTAGGATTTTCATTTTGGAGTTTAGAGTTTTTGGTCAAAATTATGTTAGATTATTTGCATCTTGGGTTTTACTCTCTTATTCAATGCCCTGATAAACTTTTTTTAATTTTTTATATTTAAATGATATAATCTTCTTTTGCATAGGTTAAAAATATGATTTTTATTGCTAACTCTTATGGTGGAAAAATTAATTATAGAATGAATAATATATCAATGTACGTCGAAGGGGTAACGGCGTCGTTAATGATCTCGGAATCATATAGTTATCGTGACTTGATTAAGGAATTTCACCGAGTTACAGAAATTGACCCACAAGAGTACCAACTAAAAATAATATGCAATTGGCCCATAAATTTTGATAGAACGCCCGTAGTTAAGATCTCAAACGATCATCATATGAGTATTATGTTTAATTTGAGCAAGTCACAACTAACGATAGAATTGTTTATTGAAAAGTTGCCATATAGTTCGTGCTAAATATTCAAACCTCGAGGAGAATTCTCACGCATGTTAGATTTAGGAGTTGAGTCTGGTGGTTTTTTTTCTTCTTTGAATGAAATAGAGCAGACTTAATTTTAATACCTAAGTGCACATTCATTCTGGGGAACGTCAAATGCCATGAACAATGACATCCATTATGAAAATATGAGGTCATTTAGAGGGGTAACAATTGAAGAGAATGAAAGAAGCAACGACTCTGAAAGTAAAGATCAAGATAGTGCACCAATTGATAGCATGCAATTTGTGACTGAAGATGTTGAAGAGAATCCGAATTGGCCTGATGAGGCTTATGCTAATAATGAATATGTTGAGTATGAAGAACCACCCCTCGACGGCATTGAAGATGAGTGGATTCGTTCTTCCACAGTACAAGTATCGTGCATTGATTAAAGCTCAACTTATAAAAGAGATGATGACTTCCCTTTCAGAGTTGGTAAATAAATTTTGGGTACGGTCGAATGTTGGGATTAAAATTGTGAATGAGTTTATTTCAAAATTTTCTTCAATTTCTAATATGTCTATTAGATCAAAGTTTTAAAATCTATAAGGCATAACTGAATCCAATGCATTATTAAGTTTGATATTAGTCTACAAAGTGCTATCAACATGTTATCATCATCAAGTCGACGTTTAAAAACATGATCTTATTTCGTGCAATAAATTATATAGTAACCATGTACTATTTCACAAATGAGTTATATTAAAGACATATATCTATTTCTTAAAAAAACATAAAACCTAATGAGTTTTTGCTTTGTTTGGCTTTCAAGGTGTTTTTGTTGTTGTGTTTTTCTAAAAAAACACAATTGGTGTTTTGTTGAATGTAAAAACACCGTTGTGCAAGAACAACTACCAATTACTAAAAATTGCTACCAAAATAATTCATAAATTCAGAAAAAAAGGAAAAATTAACCTGGAGGCGACGCCGAAGGGATCTAGGCGACGGCGACGAGTTTTGGGGGAGAACTCAGCAACGAAGGGCTTTGGAAGGCGGCGACGGTGACGGGGCTTGGGGGAACTGGAGGCGACGGCGACAGCGACGACGACGAGTTTTGGAGGAGAACTCAGCAGCGAAGGGCTTTGGAAGGCGGCGACGGTGACCGCGCTTGGGGGAACTGGAGGCGATGGCGACGACCACGGCCACGACGACAAGCTTTGGAAGGCGACGACGGGTCGGAGGCGGCGACTACG
>NC_033794.1:105675319-105675846 GCF_001876935.1 Asparagus officinalis | reverse complement strand
GCGACGACGACGGGTCGGAGGCGGCGATTCGGAGTGGCGGCGTCGGTGTTAGGGTTGAGGGAGAGAAAAAGGGATCGGGTTTTGGGGGAAAAAATAAGGCACGGGGAACTCAAAACACCTTTTTGGTGTTTTGAGAAAACCGTGGATGTTTTGGCTTTTGTAAAGGGACAGCTCAAAAAAACGCTGCAGTTCCCAAACAAGTTTTATTGTTTTTTTTTTTAAATCAATGGAAACGAAAAAAACACTATGATTCTCAAACGCTTTTTTATTTGACCAACTTACCTGCATCCGATCTAGTAAAGAAGAAAAATGCATGCATCTCATAAAAAATTTATCACGGAAAAAAGTACATTAAATGAATGCAAAAAGAATTTGAGATTTTTATCGGAACACGTGTAACTTTCTACGCCTTCTCTTCAAGATTTTTATGGGGAAGAACCTCAATTTTCTTTTCTTTTATTTTCCATTTACATCCCAGGTGCCCGAATGTGCTTCTGATACTTGGAGCGCGAGCCCATTTGCATCTA
>NC_033794.1:105659213-105675309 GCF_001876935.1 Asparagus officinalis | reverse complement strand
TTTTCTCGCTCTCTCTCTACTCTCCTCTCGTAAATTCTCTGTGGCGATGGAATCAAAATCAAAGACGATAAGAGAAACGAAGGCCTTCGATCATCATCATCATCCATGATTCCATCGAGACGAAAAGCGAAGATCCGAGGCATCGATCTGGATCTAGGGCACGAGGAGCTCCAGACATTTCTCACGGTGATCGATCTGAGACCGGATGAAGACAAGGAGTGCGAAGAGTTACCGGTCGTTAGAATCATCAGCGATCGGATCCCAGAAGAAGAGCGATCGGAGTTGGAATTTGTGGTGAGATCACATTAAAGATTGAAACTTTCAGTTAATGTTTCGTAACCTAAGCTTTTCCTCCTTTTGGAACAGATTTCGATAGAGGTCGTGAACTTGGATGCGTTGAGGAGGATAGTGAGCAGAGGGCATTTGGATGGAACTCTCCGTGCATTTGTAGGGAAGGTGAAATCAATTAAAGTGCATGACATTATGCATTATTGCACAAAACAAGGAATATATGGAAACGCTTAATGGGATATCATACTCAATCATGTTGTGGGTGATTGTAGAAATGAATTCATAATCCGATCTGAGTTCCATGATCCTCGTCAATCACTAATCACATGCGTTGTCGTATTTAGTTAGTTTAGCAATTAACTAGTTCTTTACAGAAAGCATGCTATTTGCCTACATCAAAGGTTGAGTTTCATTTTGCTCTGATCTATTGAGCTACTTTAAAATATCAAGAGAAATGATCTAGAAAAATTGTGTGACTAGGTGCAATACAGTACGATGATTCATTTTGCTCTGTCCGATAACATGGACCAGTCCGTAATATGGCCGTAGGATGTGCTTTCTTTAATAATTTGGTTGCCTATTAGATTAATTAAATACAACTATGCATGTAATTAGTAGATCATGAAACTCAGATTTGATTATGAATTCATTTCCACAGTAACCCACCCATCAGATAATTTTGCTAGAGTATGATGTGTTATTAAGCATTTTGATTTACTTTGTTTCTACTTTTATTTAGTGTCTTCAAAAAAGTTTGAAACGCTATAAATAGAGGCATGGAATATCGAGTAGGTGTTAGGTCCCTCTATTCTATACAAATTTCGCTCTTCTTAGTTTTAGCCATTGTGGAGTAACTCATGTAGAATCCAAGAGGCTAAACGACGCGTTCAGATTATCTTCAGCTTGATATATATTGGGTATGCGTATTAGTTTTTTCGGACTAAACAATATGGAAGTGTTGAATGGGGTATCTCACTATAGCAAAATTATATGATGGTTTAGTGTAGAAAATGAATTCATTGTCAGATATGAGTTCTCTGATCCCCACTAGTCACATGCATAGTTTTATTTAATTAGTTTACTAATTTAAAGAAAGCATATGGTATGCCTACATCAAGATTAGTCTATGTTGTAGGATATTTGGATAAGCTTTATAGGTCAAATCAAAATGACACATAATTATACTACCCGGTCACATAATTTATAGGCCATTTCTTTTGATATTTTAAAATAGTCCAACAGGTCAGTGAATGCAAGAGGCTAAACAATATGTTGAGATTATCTCTTGAACAAATCCAAAATGATTCCAATGTTAAAGTCTTCTTAGGCCTCTCTCAATATCCTTAGATGAAACTTGAAAGACAGTCATTCAGATCTTGATAATAACCTTATGATGGAGGAAGACATAATTATCAAGTGTATATGGAATGAGAATGGAGAAGACCGAGTGCCAATACCTTGTTAATGTAAGGGACATTGGGATTAGGGTTGGAGAATGGGTACATGGTCTTGGACAATGTTAGTGGTTGTTGTCACTGAGAAAATACATAGTGCGGAATGTACAATGTCTGCTTTTCATTTGAAGGAGAGTATCCAATGAGTTGGCTAATAGTGGAGGTTGGTTGACAAATAAAATATTCCCACTATGAGAGGAGATGATGGTGTGGAGGGAGAATAATCAGGGAGGATAACATATGTTGGATCTTCTGACAAATAAATCAAGGAAAGTCTTAGTAATTTTGCATAATAAGGAAAAGTTGCTAAATTTATCGTTGGAATAAAAGCAAAGTTGCTAAATTCATCGTTAAAATAACAACTCTCAAAGTCTAAGGTCTCAGTTACAATTTGCAATTCTTCGTCGTGATGGAGAGAGTGGTCTAAGCTGCATGTCGTCTCGTTATTGCTTGCCATCTAATGAGATTATATTGATTATTTGATTTTAAATATGAAGTTCTAGCAAAAGTTTAAAACTGATACTGCTATCTAAATTTGTTTTTATTATAATTAATTCAGCACATGAAAAACTGAAGTAGCCAAACTACATTAAACTTTAACCATTAATGGTGTAAAGCATGTGTATCTATATGAGCACTATAAATGTTTGATTGGAGATATTGGCATTTTAGCACATTACAAAATGATATTTCTTATGACACTTGATACTATGTGCCTTAGTTTGTTCTTTTGTAGAAAATTTCTTGTAAGTGAATCTAATGTATTTGTACATTAATTATTAACAAACCCTAAAAAAAGTTAAAAAAGTGGATGTTCTATCTAAAAATTGTTCTTATTATAGTTGCTTTGGCACAAACAAACCTAAAGTGTCCACAGTACATGAATTTTTAACCACCAGTGGTGTAGAGCATGTTTGTCAATATGAGCATTATAGATGTTTGATTGGAGGCACAAAATGGTATTTTAGCGCATTACAGAAGGATAGTTCTTATGACACCTGATACTGATACTATGTGCCTCATTTTGTTCATTTACAGGATGTTGCTTCTAAGTAAATGTAAATGTACTACATGACTATACATATATATTAACAGTGGCAGATCTAGAATTTCTGTAATGCGGTGTCACTATATACTTAAGAGTAGTGGTGGAAACGAACCAAATATTTAACAAATAGTTTGATATTTATTCGTTTTAAGTATTCTGTCATATTCAATTCGATAGTTCATTTAACAATAAACGAATAGTTTTTAGTTTTTGGTCTATAAATGAATAGAATTTAACCACATGTATATTCGATTCGTTTGTTTAATAAATTATATGAGAAGTGTCAGCTCCATCATCACGTGCCTGCTCGTTTACCCGTCCTAGGTCTTCGCGCGTACACTCTACCAGATTGATGTGATATGTCCTCACGTCCTTCAAACTCGTCGATGTGATTCTTATGGAACACATTTGCTATTCTCACTTTGATCCTATTGAAGATCCCTAACATTGTTGAATTCTGAATCTCGACGATATGCTCATTTATATCAACCTCAATCTCATTAAAAGCATGGATCTGCAATTTAATCAATATATACGCAGCTTAGCAAATAATATAATTACAAAAAGAAAGAATTACCGGTTTAATTGAGTTTAAAAACTTACATAAGTTTGGGGGACTGTGCGGAGTTCAGAGAGAGAACGAGAGAGACAAAGAGAACAGGAGAGAGCGAGTGAGGTTCAAGTCAGGGAGAGAGATATATAAAGAGAATGGCAAGTGGAGCCTACAGACTTCATGGGATTTGGAATCCTGTGAAGTTGCAGACCAATTTCACAGAGAACTCAATTCGAGCTCTCTGTTAGCTACAGCCTACAACTTCACTGGATTTCAAATCTCGTGAAGTTGCAACCAAACTTCATGGCTGTTCAAATCATGTGAAGTTTGGTTGTATTTTTTATTAGAGTGGGTAATTAGTAACTAAACTTCACATGACTCTAAATCTTGTGAAGTTTTCTAAATTTGTTAACCATTTTCGACCCGGTTTCAGCCAGGTGGTAGAAACTGGGTTGAAAATGGTAATTAAATCTCAAAAGGGGTCGTTTTTTAAAATTAAATTTCTAATAGGGTCTATTTTAAAAATTTGTCCTTACCCTAATTAACTTTTTTTTTGGGTCGAAGGTAGAGGCTATGCGGACATATCTAACTATGTTTGGCATCACTATACTCACCTACGGTTAATTAGGTAAAAAAAAAATGTGGGTGACAAGTATGGATTTGTTGTTTTCTCTCATGACTTTGTCCAATAAACTAGTTTGAAATAAATGTGAAGTTGGGAGCATTGGGTTGGAATAATTGTCTTGCACTGACCATGGCTTGATTGATTCAGCCACCCAAGTTTGTTAAATGTTAAAGATCTGTCACCCAGGCCTGTCAATCCAGATTATGCATTTTGGAGGTCATAAAATTTAAAACCTCGGGAATCCTGTTATCTTCAATAATCATTTCAAGCATCAATGTAAAACAGCTATTAGATCTATGGATACTAGAAGATCATGTTGCAGTAGTAAACTTTTGCTTCATACTTGATACTCCATGTGATAAATTTCAAATTTTCTACAAACCCACTTTCAGTTCTTAGGTTGTTCCCATGTAATTTTGACAATGATTTTCTTTCTCTTTTCTTCTCCTTTCACTTATGTACAGATTAATGTGTAATTCTATGCATTTCGCTGGATCACGTTATTGTTGACTCAAGAATTTGAATTCTACTCCATCATGATGATATGTGACTCTCTTCTCAGCAATCCTACTGGTTACTGGCGTGCAGGTAGTTTAATCCATTCATTCTCGGAAAGCTCAACTTTTCCTACAAACCTAGAGCATGCATATCTTGAATTGGTACGTCTACCCACTCCGGTTGCAGAGAAAAACGAAATAAAAGAATGGAAAAAGAATTGAAAAAGAAGAATCATAGTTTGTGTGTTTTGTAGGAGATGCTGCTGAGAGTTTGTCGTGCCATGCTGCTGAACGTTAGGCATGAGCTCTTGAATGGTGATTTTGCATCTAATCTCAAGCTCCTTCAACACTATCCTCGAACTGGCATAGACAAAAGTATTGGATGTGGCTCGAAAACTAACTCCTTTATCATCGTCTCCTCATATTAGGTTACTTGTTACAGCGAGCTGATTATTCAAAACTGTTGTTAAAGAAGAAACATCGATGATTCATGTACATGTTTCTACTATTCGCTGCGGATTGTTTCTGCTAAGTATTTTGTGCATAGTATTGTATTCAGTTCATATTAATCATGTGAAAACAAGATACATTAGGACCAGAAACAGAGAGACTATATTCCGGTGGGCCGACTACACTGAACTATGGTATCTGGATGTATCATCTTCCGTAGAGGGTTATATTGGACATTTTCTCCTGTGTACTGTGTATTTAAATTATATTATAATTATGTATTTGTTATTAGTTAGTGAGTTAATTTTGTCGCATATCCACTTAAGAAAAAAGAATAAAGCACGAAATTCTCATCTATTAGGTTGAAATGTTAGTTAACCGCTTCTTATTGGTCATAGGTATCTATTGTATGTTGATGTGGCGTCTCTCCCTTGCGTTTGATTTTTTTGTTATCTCTCTAGCTGCAATTTAAGGATTTGTTTGGATACCATGGTGTTTTATTTGTTTTTATGGTGATTTTGCCAAAAGCAAAATACGATGCGTTGTGTGTTTTGAGCTAAATCATCCTCAAACCAAAAACACGATACTTATTTCAAAACACCTTTCAGGTGTTTTAAGTTTGGAGTTTTGGTTTTAAGTTTGAGAATGTGTTAATATAATATCTAACATAATATATTAAATGTATTTAATATATAGTGATTATTAACATGCTTATTATTATACTATAACATATTATTTTGTATTTTAGTTAATCTAATATATTAGTAATATTTATTAAATAATATAAAATGTAATAATTAAAATATCGTATATAATAATATAATAACACATTAAATACTAGTATTTAATATGTTAATAATGTATTATATAATAATCAAATATAAATAAACTAATAAAAAATTATTGATAACAAATAATAATATAATAATGATCTAATAATATACTATATAATATTATAATCACTATAATATTATTAATTTTTAATAAATAAATTATAATAAATTAATAATTATAAAATATTATATAGTAGTAACATATTTAATAATAACATAACAATATAATAATATTATTATAATAACATATTGTGTAGTTAATTATATATTAATATATAAAATATTAAATATTATGTAATAAATAATATAATTTATTATATGTGTAGTTAATTATATATTAATATATAAAATATTAAATATTATGTAATAAATAATATAATTTATTATACATTAAGTAAAATAATTTGTAATAATAAAATAATTTATTGCTAACAAATGTTAATGTAAAAATAATATATTCATAATATAATAATATTTATTAATATCATAAATACTAATATATTATTAAAGTACTATTAATAAACTTTAACATATTAAAAACTATAATATATTATATTATATTAAATAATTATAATATATTAAATTATTAATAACATACTAGTAATAACATAATATTAACATTATTAATAATATTATATTATATGAATAATATAAATATATTATATAACATTAAAATATATATGATGTATTAATTTATTAATAACATACTAGTAATAACATAATATTAACATTATTAATAATATTATATTATACAAATAATAGTATAATATTATATTAATAAAAAATAATGTATAACAATAACAAATTGGTATACCAAAAAATTAAGTATATAATTATTAAAAAATAATATGTAATATTTATAATATAATATAACTCATTAAAGTACAATATAATTTTATAATACATTATACAATATTATATTGTATTATTTTTAATACTTATAATATTATAATAATATAAAATAAATATTATAACATTTTATTATAATATACTTTATTATCATTGATGTATAATATATTAATAATATGTTTAATACTAATTTTATAATGGGTCAAACTAATATTGACAAAAAAAAAACTCAACATGATGTTTTGAAAACACTTTACAGGGAAAACACAACACCATGATGTTTTTTTATAAAAATATGATAATGAAAACATCATTGTATCCAAAGGAAGACTTAATTTTAAGTTTGGTACTGTGTTTATTTTTACATTTGTTTGATCTGAAACCGAATTGATTGGTTATAGCTGTTCATTTGATTGTTTGATCCGAAACTAGATTTTCTTCCTATGTTGTAATTTCTATTTGCTAAATTACGTAATAGGTTTTACATTTCTTGCTTTAGTTTGTTGTAAACTTATCAGCCAATTTTTCTAAACATCACGAGGAAAAAAAAATCTTAACTTTGGACGACCATTAGATAATTATCCATAACTTTCGAACTATCAGAACCCCAACCCCTCGCTTAAGTCAAAAGTTATTGGAAAAACTCTCTTTTAAGTTTAAAATATTATTAGAAAATCTTCACGTCCTTTCAACAATTATGACAAATAATAATTGAGAGATCAATATTTTTATTATTTCTCTATAAGGTGACTATGATTCATTCATTCTAAATATGACATTCGCTCTATCCTTGTGAATTTACTATTTTACATTTGAAGATAAATCACGATCATTCACTAAACAACTCAATAGTTATGATAAGAAATAAATGCTTTTGTACTACGTCTTAGTAGTGACAATGATCTGAATCTGTTTTTAATAGATTGTTTTTATACATATCCGATCCGAGGTACATTTTTCAAAGTAACATGCGCTTCACGTATATTGACTAAACCCGCCAATAATGTATAGTTCCTCTCCGTGCCCATCTAGATTAATCAGAGAGAACCAACGTGCGCCCAATTCGTTTCGGACCGGGTTCCAAGTTCCATGTGCTCAAATTATAACTACGGTCGAAGTTGTAGGGATCTAGAAGGAGAAAAATTAATTAATGGACGCGTTTTTTTTTATCTTCTCTTTCTTTTTAAAAGGACATCTTTTTGTTCTAGATGCATAATGACGGTCAATCTGATACGCCGATGAAAGTCCGGATCTTGTTAGGTCAGTGCAAACTCCGCACTCCATGATTCATCGTTGTATTCAGAAAACAAATAGAAAATTAAATTAAAAGGTCTCACGGATGGTGTCCTTATATTTTCTTTTAGGAAAATAACTTAGGGACCCAAAAAACATGGAACCCTACATGGGACATGTGAGGTGTCGGCTCCCTGTCCCATGATGCACTGTTCATGAACAGTGCATCATGGGATAAAGAGCCGATAACTCACATGTCACATGTAGGGTCTCATGTTTTTGGGTCCTTGTAACACTACCATTTCTTTTATTATATTACTTCTTAGTACATGGATTTATATGATTTTTCTGTGTTCTAAATAGTACCTATTGACAATTAGAATTACTCTTTTTTGTTGGATTTGTTTTTTTTTTCTTTATCAAATTTCAATAATTTTTTACCAAAGTTTATTACAAATCCAATCTAATATGGGTTAGTTAATGATTCTAAGGACCAATGAAAAATAACAAGCTTTTATTCGAGCAAAAAAAAAGGTACCAAGGCGATTGCTTGATTGTTTAATAATAAAAGTTGAAATAACCGTTACTAAAATTAGCTTGCTAGAGCTAGTCATACGACACGAGTGGGCAAACCAATGGAATTATCAATCTTGATTCTTTTTTGACGATAAAAACAAGGGATATACCCTGTTCATTAATATTAATAAACAAATATCTTTACAAAAGTACTTAGGAACCAAAACTCCCTGAACCAAAAAGAGATGTTAACCACTGCTCCTTCTAATCGGATTTTCCTCCAAAGCACTTGCCAACATGAGAGCTTTCTTGTTGATACCAGCACCTGCCCATTCATGTAAAGCAACAATAGTAGAGTTAATTATTGAATGGGCAGAAAAAGGTATTTGCTCAAAAAAGAACTTGTTTCTTGAACACCAAATGAACCAACATGCTGCAGAGAAGATAGTTCGCCAAATAAGACCTTCCTTATTATAAAGCGAATTAACTGATGACAATAGTCCATCAAGTGATGAAGGCCAGACGAAAGGTAACCAGTAATCACTAAAATGTTTCCAAATTGATTTTGCAATGTTGCATGAAAAGAAGATATGGTTGCAAGTTTCAGGGTATATTCCACATAAGATACATGAGGTTTCACCTTGCCAACCTTTCTTAATTAAATTGTCCTTAGTATCAATCTTGATTCTAGCACAAGGAGGCACTCATAATGCCAAAATCACCACCGCAAGTGTATAATAACTTTCTAGCTAACCAAATTATACAAAGAATCTTATTTTCTTTGCTCTTTTCTTCTTTTCCTTTCCCTTTCTCTTTCATTTTCTTTTCTTTCTTGTTCCCTCAGTCCAAACGCAGCCTCAAAGAAGACCTTTCTTAATTAAGGAAGAAATAAATTCACAGATGAATTTTACAAGATTTTTGCATATTTTCACCAGTAGCCTGCACAGTTATCTCATTGATCACTTTTTTTTTTCGCTTGCTCGTAGATTTGCATGGAAACCTATTAGTTATCTGGCTTTGCACACACGAACAATTTCATTGGTTCTATGCTTGATTTGATCGAACCCAAGAAAAGTAGAGAAGACCATTAAGTTTGTATAAGTCATATTCGAGAAAAGTAGAGCTAACAAACGTACATAAACCTTTATCAAATTACTAAATAGAAATGTTTAAGAATTTATATTTTTAAATTCTGGATGAAGAATTCAATTTATTCAAGCTTATTTATTGCATTTTCATATGGGGGTGCTTAAGATGTTTCAACACTAGTTTTAATCACTGTAAACGTTAGTAAAATAACAATAAACTTTTTTTTTAATACAAAAGACATCTTGTGGATGCGACGACCTTGAAATGTTAACGTTGAAAGTATTACCGCATTGTCTCCAAGCTCTATATATTCAAAATAGACGATAGCTACATACATCATATCATACTCCCTTTAAAAGCACGAGTTCGGAAAAAATTTTCGATAGATAAAAATATCCTTGGAATTCAAATATTATTCCATTGGTAAGAATAAGTTGATAAATTAATGGATTCTTATTGAATATACATAGTATGAAGATAATGATATAGATTAAATTGATATGTAAATCTATATAAAATTATTAAATACCAAATTTATAAATGTCTATAAAATAAAGGGCGTATATGCAAAAACCAAATAAATTAATGAGACAAATAATGTCTACCCCAAAGGTCGAACCCGGGAACAACGTAGACCTACAAATGTACATAATGTGGATGTGATATTTACAAAATCCACCAAAAAAATTAAAGAGACGGTCATTCTCAAAATTATAAAAAAATTAAGGAAAATAAAAAATCATATTCTCTTTAAAAGCACGAGTTCGAAAAAAACTTTCCATATCTATAGTTCAACAATTTAAATAAGATTAATAAAATATAGGAAACATCTCCGTACTATCAGCTTATTACATGAAGTATTACAAAAAAAAACAAAAAGTTTTGAAAATTAGACAAAATACACTCAAAAGTTTAAAATTACACAAAATAAAAAGCTGAAAATTTAGAACTTGGCAAATAACACAGTAATTATGTGATATTTTTTTATTAAGATATATAAATATAATTTATAATTTAAGGTTTACTATCCCTTTTCAGAATCTGAAAATAATCAAGTTGGTACTGGTAAAAAATAGTAATAATAACAGATTAAAATATACAGTTAAATAATAAAATTTTAAAAAAATATATGATAGGTTAAAAATTAATGTTATTGTATAAATTAAAGTAACTACATATAATTTTACCAATATGTTAGAACACTAAAAATAAATAAGTATCATTAATTGATAGAAGACTAAATCACAAAAAATTGATAAAAGATTATAATATAATAGCTTAACATTAATTGATTATAATTTATAAATATTGATCTCTAATGGTAATAATATTTATTAGGTAAAAATTTATAAAGATTTATGTATGGAGAACACTTAGAAAATTTAGAGATATCCTTCAAAAGAATCAAGCGGTTTAATTTCATTTCAAATGGAATTCAGAACGTCCATGAATAACTTCAATTAACACTAACATAAGTTATATTTATCAAAGAAACACTGACTGAATACCCCCTGAAGAATATATTGAACAACTTTGTGCTCATCACAGAAACATTCTTCATAGAAAATTAAAAGAAAAATTACTATACTTTGCGTAAGCAAAAAATATAAAATCAGTCTTTTTCTTTTTCTTATATAGTATCACGACCATGCGTGTGACTTTATTTAGGGGTATGACTACTAATGAAGGATCAATTCTTAAAGGCACTATCAAAGATAATGATGTAATAGCACTATTAGAATTCAAGATCTCTAAGTATGAGATAGTATATTTTATTAGTAAAATTCTTATTAAAGGCCACTAAATATAAAATTCACATTATATCTATCTCAAATTTATAGAGGAGATATGCATGTCATCGTAAATTGTATCAATAATATATATCAACCCAAAGATACAACTTACTAAAGAAATAAGAGAATAGTAAGTAAACCAAGCAAACATCCATATAACACCGTAAAGAAAAAAATATTACATTTTAAAGCTAATATGCAGCGCTATTTTAGAGTAAGCTGCCAAGACAAAAACATCTCCATTAAGGTTCTTTATAAATACAACAGAAATTAAAATTACTAATATATACAACCATTATAACATTTAAAAGAGGTATGATCTTAGAAAACCTACTCTAAACTTCATACAATTAAATATAAAAATAATTTACTAATATACAGACAAACTATCGCACATTTAAGGCAACGATAACTACCATTTATAATAGAGTTGAGCAGTGGTTCTATGTTTGCAAAGTCTGCAATAAGAAAGTGGATAACGATGTGAATAATAATTGTTCAAATGATAAATGTTGTATGTAGGCGTCTAAAAATACCTATAGGTATCCACACACAGCTCGAGATAGAGAGAAGGTGATGAACGCCATTATCTAAGTCAAAGAGGATAATCCGACGCCGACGCAGCCGATCAAACGAACTATTCATGACGTGGCCCGCACGCTCACGCGGCGGCTATCACCAAGTGGCCCGCGTGCTCATCGGCCACCAAATCAGCGAACTAAGTGGCCCGCGTGCTCATCGACATCACCAAGTGGCTCGTACGCTCATCAGTCACCAAATCGGCAAACCAAGTGGCCCGCGTGCTCGCCGCGCCACCATCCAGTGGCCCGCACGCCCATCAGCCACCAAATCGGTAAACTAAGTAGCCCGCACGCTCACCGGCCACCACCAAGTAGCCCGCATGCTCATCGGCCACCAAATTCGACGAACCAAGTGGCCGCGCGTGCTCACCGCGCCACCATCAAGTGGCCCGCACGTTCATCGGCTATCAAAATCGGCAACCAAGTGGCCCGCGTGCAAACCGACCACCACCAAGTGGCCGCGCATGCTCATCGGCTATCAAAACAGCGTACAGATCAATGAAACGATGAAATACGCGTAACGACAGAACAAGTCAAATTTCGGAAGACTAAGAAAGCCACTGGCGCGCCGAGCTGTTTTGATGCGACGGTGACACTTCGACCGAACCAGTGGTTCGGCCCATAACCAGGTCACCAAGGGTGGCTCAGCGGCCGAACCACCATTTGGTGGCTAGGCCAGGCCAAGCCACCATTTGGTGGCTAGGCCCAGGCCGAGCCACTGGGTGACGCTTCGGCCAGATTTGATCTAAAAGTATGATTTTTTTGTTTTCACGGATTCTCTTGGGATTTGTTGGTTCCTGAGCGTCCCAACTGATTTGATACTATGGTTAATCAGTTCTTAACTGAAAATAAGGAGGAATCCCTCGTTCTTATCCAAATACCCGCTTCCGAAGCTTATAAATACGAGCTCGGGTGCTCATTTCTCAGGGGCGGAAATCAAGAGGGCGAAACGCTGCCGAATTGGAGAGTGGAGCCACGAATTTACAGCGAGGGATAGCAGATCTTGGCGATCTTCTGTGCATAAAGAGTGGAGTTCGAGAGATCTGAGATCCGTTCCCCATTCCTCCGGATTTAAGCTTAGTCTTAAATCTCGAGAAGAGCCGTGATCTCGCTTGGTCGAGATCATCGCTGTAGCGATTACTTCCTTCGTGAAGTAAGAGCTTTGATCATCAATCTGTCAACCGAATCTGATCCGTGACGGTCCACGGATTTTAACGTCCCCGACACATGCAAAGTTTCCAGGCAAGCAACGGGTGATAAACGTCCGTTGCGCTATTTGACAAGAGTCGTATATTTTGTATTTTTATTATATAAGGAGATCTTACAAAAAGATCAACTTTTTATTTGAGTTTATTGTAAACGATTAAAGTTGTAATAGATTCAATCACAAAGAAAACAGCGATTTTTGACCCAAACATTATAGAATCGTCGATGATTTAGTACCAATGTTAAGTGATATCCCTTCTTCATGAAAGAAATTTATCAAAATTAAATATTAATATTATAATCTAAAGCAAACTGATAATGAAAATTTTAACGCATTAAGTTTAGATCCTCATGAAAAATGACACAGACAGAGCAAATGTAACATTATGACACAGCAAAAAATCTTATTGGATGCACAACAGAATAATTCATTGCAGAGAAAAAAGAGGTAGCTCCTAACATTGTTTAAGTAATAAATTAAAAGCATAAAATTTTCATATAAATTAACATTTATTCTTATTGAAATAGAAAAAAAAAAATCAAAGTACGTATTGTCAGAAGTGAGCAAATTTTAGTAAGAAAATAAATAATCAAAGAGGTAGCTCCTAACGTTATTCAAACAAACATCAAAAAATAATAATAATCAAAGTGTAATCGAGGAGCAAATTTTAGTAAGAAAATAAACCAAAATTACTTAATCAAAATGAGCAAAAATTATTATCAAAGAGTAACTGAGGAATAAATTTTAGTAAGAAAATAAACCAAAAATACCTATCACGTTTATGTATTGCACGTGCATAAAATCTAGTAATCATACCATGGCGATTTCAGTATGGTGTTTTCAAAACACCATGGTGTTTTTCTTCAAAAGTATTTTCAAAACACCATGGAAAGTGTTTTTGGCCAACAATAGTTTGACCTTTTATAACATTAATATTAAACATTTTATTAATATATTAAATATTAATTATAATATAATCTATTTTAACTAATATATTATAATAATATATACATAATTAATATATTATAATATTATATAACTAATAGATTATAATATTATATCTACATATTTATAATAATATTATATCATAATACTTAAATATTATTTTCAAATATTAACATATTTAATTATTTTTAGTTAAATATGTTATTATCATTAATATATTAACTTTTATAAATAATAATGTATTAACATTTTCTTTTTATAATATAATATAAAATTATTACATTTATGATATTATTATTATATCAATAGTTGTTATAATATATGTAATTTATCATTAATAAGTTATTTACTTTATAATATATGATTGTTTTGTCATTAATTTATAATGTAATATATTATTAAGTATTATATAATATATTATGAATATATTACATATATTAATATTTAATCTTTTATTCTTATAGGAGTTATTATATTATTATTACATAACATATTAATTTTTTAATATATTATATAATTTTTTCATACAATAGTAATATATTTTATTAATCAAATAATATAATATAATACTTTTTTGTTATATAATTCAATATTATATCAATTATTATAGGATTTATTATTAATAATAAATTATTATCTATTGTTTTACCAATATATTTTTCTTTTGTTATTTATTTGCTATTAATTTATATACTATATAATATATATAATAGTATTAAACTATAATTATTATATTATATTAGTTAGAATATTATATGTATTATTAATTAATGATATTAAACATTGTATTGAAATATTAGGATAAAAATATTATAATTTAATTTATTTAAATAATATTATATTATATTATGTAACAAATAGAATATATTTTTATTTATATAGTTAATTTATTATTATCTACTATATATATATAATATTTGAAATATAAATTATTATATTATATTAATTATAATATTATATGTAATTTAATAATTAATGGTGTTCAACGTAATATTGATATATTTAAAAACTAATGTTATAATGTAACATATTAAATAATGTAATTTAATACTATATTAAATTAAATTATATTATATTTTTTACAATGAATATATTATATTAAAAAATATTATTAATACACTATGTGTGATATTATATTAACACCCTTGAAACTCAAAACACAAACATCAAACTTGAAACACGTTTTTGTTGTTTTGAAATAAGTGTTGTGTTTTTAGTTTTTGATATTGTAGACTAACAAAAATACCATAATTTCCAAACACATGATGTTTTATCTTTGACAAAAACACCGTGGAAACATTAAAAACACCATGGTATCCGAACGCTACCTTAAGTTACATGGTTTTGTAGAGGGTCCTACCTACGTATCACTTTACTGGGGCCCATTAGCGTATTTGCTGGCCCATTGCGGGTTGATTCGTGGGTGGATTTGCGTTGATAGTGACTGCTAATTGATTGTTGATTAATTTTCCGGTCCCTCTCAGAAACTCTCAAAAAAGTCCGAGGATCATGAAACAATCTTTCCTCTGCTCACACTCGGTCGTTCCTCTATATAATAATAATCAACGAACGCTCTTTTCTCCTTCTCCCTGTCTCTCTCCTCCGCGTTCGGCGTTTCGCGCTTCTCCTTCGGATCTCTCTCCCCCCGCACCTCGCCTCGGTGAGCCTTAATGATCTCCTTAATTGGATCTAACCAAATTCTTAATGATTACGATCGTTTCCGCTTGGTTTTGTTAAGCATTGCTCTTGATTTTGATCTGGTTTTGTGAGAATGATAGCTCCAGATCTGTTTGGTTCCTGGGTGGTTTAGGGCTGAAGGAAGAAAATGGCGCAAATTTTACTCCACGGGACGCTGCACGTGACGATTTTCGAGGCGGACTCGTTGTCTGTGAGGGCCTCCGCCGGCGCTCCCAAATTTCTACGCAAGGTAATTGACTCGTTCCGAGATTTTTGTTTTTGTTTTTGTTTTTCACAGTGATCTTTGATTTATTATTATTATTATTATTATTATTATTATTATTATTATTATTTTGTTTGCATAAATGGACTCTGTTTCTGCTCTGGTAGAAATATCCAACTGAAGGAAGAAACTTTAGGCCGTGACTAACTAGATTTGAATTGGTTTTGTCTCG
>NC_033794.1:105635558-105659203 GCF_001876935.1 Asparagus officinalis | reverse complement strand
TCTCGGCTGCCGCTCGTCAATAGTAGATATCTAAAAAGACTATTTTTTTTTATTTGGCTAATTTGTGAGTGTTCTCTGTATTAGATCAGATGAAGGGCAGACAGTACCTTATTAATTCTTCCTTACTAGTTTTTGAAGAAGGCCAACACGCTATTTTACCCAAAGATATATTAGCCTACAAATCCATTAAGAAAAATTGATCAAAACAGAGTTAAGTAATAGAACACCTTTCTTGCTAAAAGACAATGCCTTTTTCAGGAAGCTGGATAATGTTCTTGACTTAAATTATCACAATATTATCCATCAGTTTTCATAAAGATGAAATTAAGATTACTGCAACTACATATAACATTAAAGCTATTATTGAAGGTTTGTTATGTTAAATTTATTTTATATTCAAACTAACAAATAATTGACGTAATTTTCATTTTTCCAAATATTTCTGTTTAGAGATTAACAAAATGACCGCAGATTGAAGCCTGAACATGACATTCATCTGGCAAGAGAGATTCTGTAAAAAGAAAACCCAGTATAAGATACTGTGAGCAGCTCATTAAGATAAAACTGAGGTGACCAAAGCATCCATGAAGTATTTTCAAAACATGTCGTGGAGTTTTGTATATATAATATACAAGTAAACTATATAATGTGTACTTAACTGGGAATACAATAAGCAGTCAGAACTGCATAGAATCTTGCATGTAGTGCTTGTCACATGGCATCTTGTCTCTAGGACCAGAATAAGATGGTAGGAACATGCATCTTTTAATGGAAAGATCTTAATCTTCTTCTGAATTTAATCTTCACTTTTGACATAATATCGGTTTATTCTCCTTGTCTGTGCTTTGTTCTTCTTTTGGTCTCTCAAAGGAGTTTCCTTATCATGCTCTTCCCATGGTCAAAATTCTTGAATGTGCTGTGTTGTGGTGACATCTAACGTGATGATCTCCAACAAAATAGATTTTAAAATTTGGGCTCCAGGTCTTGGCAGCCAGTTGATGCATCTGTGTTCATGGAGCCTCTGGATCGCTACTGATGGACTTCTCATCTGCAATATTGAGTCTCAATTCTTGTTAATAATAAATGGAAGTCTTGAATCCTGCTTTTTAACTACTTTGCTTCCCATTGGGCTGGAACTTGTACTTCTGTTTATTAGAGGAGTTTATAACCTGAAATGTTTCTTATCAACAATGTATAACAATTTCTTATGTATTTATTCCCTTCATGTGGAATTAATCGTCTGGGAAGTAGAAATTAGACTGAAAATGGATAGGTCAAAATGTAGGGCTTAGGCTTTAGGAGCTTTTGTCACAAAAGAAAGAAGAGGTAAAGATGAGGTTTATGTTGGTTATTCCTGTGTGTCTATTGTCCGGTACTGGAAAGGACTAGAAAGGGTTATTGTTTTAACACAAAAGTTGAAATCAATTCATGAAAGTTTAAACTTTTAAACTAAATTGGTTTCTATGCCTATTTAAGACCCATGTCTCTCTTTCCGAGGTCTAAGTTCTCTCCATGAGTGGTTCAAAGGGTTGGTTGCGGCTCATGAGAGAACGAGCTCTTGCGAGAAGAGTGACAAATTTTGACCGAATATGCAATAATAGTCATTTCCTAATTTCTTCTTTCTAAATTGTTTGTTTATATGGCATAGTACTAAAAATGTTCTCTCATGATATTGAGCATGACTATCTTTCTCCAACTGTTATGGTAAACTATGTGTTCTTCTTCAGACCATTTTGTGTAAAGGATTTGAGTCTATGTAGCTGGATTTTGTTTTAGCTTTTCATCTAAATTTACAAACACTAATATTTTCACTTAATTGCTAATCTATGATTTAATTTCCCCAAATATTGCTGTATTTATTTACAGCTTGTTGAAGGTGTTGAGGATGTGGTTGGTCTTGGCAAGGGGTCTACCAAACTTTATGCCACTATTGATCTAGAAAAGGCCAGAGTTGGCAGGACAAGGTTGATTGGAGATGAACCTGTTAATCCTCGTTGGTATGAATATTTCCATATCTACTGTGCACATTTGGCGGCCAATGTCATCTTCACTGTGAAGTTTGACCAGGCTATTGGAGCCACCCTAGTTGGCAGGGCTTACTTGCCTGTCAGGGAGATCCTAAGCGGTGAGGAAATAGATAGATGGCTTGAGATATGTGATAATGACTGTAACCCTTTAGAGAGTGGAGCTAAAATTCATGTGAAACTCCAGTATTTTGATCTTTCAAAGGATCGCAATTGGTCAAGAGGTGTACGCAGCGCAAAATATCCTGGAGTTCCGTACACATTTTTCTCAATGAGGCAGGGGTGCAAAGTATCACTGTACCAAGATGCCCACGTCCCTGACAATTTCATTCCTAAAATTCCTCTTGCCAATGGAAAGTACTATGAGCCCCACAGATGTTGGGAAGACATCTTTGATGCAATTAGCAATGCACAACATTTAATTTACATAACTGGTTGGTCCGTATACACCGAAATCAGTCTGATAAGAGATTCAAAAAGGCAAAAACCTGGCGGGGATGTTACTATTGGTGAGTTGTTGAAGAAGAAAGCCAGTGAAGGTGTAAGGGTTCTTATGCTTGTTTGGGATGATAGGACCTCAGTGGGGTTACTAAAGAAAGATGGTCTCATGGCTACCCATGATGAAGAAACTGTGAATTACTTTCAGGGCACTGATGTGAACTGTGTTCTGTGCCCCCGGAATCCTGATAATGGAGGAAGCATTGTTCAGGATCTGCAGATTTCTACCATGTTCACTCACCATCAGAAGATTGTCGTCGTGGACCATGAGATGCCCACCAGGAGTTCACAACAGAGGAGGATCGTAAGTTTTATTGGTGGTCTTGATCTCTGTGATGGGAGATACGACACACAGTTTCACTCCTTGTTCAGGACGCTGGATACTGCTCACCATACTGATTTCCACCAGCCGAACTTCGCTGATGGCTCTATTACAAAAGGTGGGCCAAGAGAACCTTGGCATGACATTCATTGCCGTCTAGAAGGACCAATTGCTTGGGATGTTTTATATAATTTTGAGCAAAGATGGAGGAAGCAAGGTGGTAAGGATCTCCTTGTGCAGCTCAGAGATATTTCTGACATCATTATTCCACCCTCGCCTGTCATGTTCCCTGAGGACAGAGAAACATGGAATGTTCAGCTATTTAGGTCCATTGATGGGGGTGCTGCCTTTGGCTTTCCAGAGACACCCGAGGACGCTGCGAGAGCAGGGCTAGTTAGTGGAAAAGATAATATCATTGACCGGAGCATTCAGGATGCTTATATTCATGCCATACGCAGAGCGAAGAATTTTATCTACATTGAAAATCAGTATTTCCTTGGTAGTTGTTTTGGATGGAAGGCTGATGACATCAAGACTGAGGATATTGGTGCTTTGCATTTGATCCCTAAGGAGCTCTCCATGAAGATTGTTAGCAAGATTGAAGCTGGAGAACGCTTTACAGTTTATGTTGTTGTTCCGATGTGGCCTGAAGGTGTTCCTGAAAGTGGGTCAGTTCAGGCAATCTTAGATTGGCAGAGGAGGACTATGGAGATGATGTATACTGATGTCATAGAGGCACTCCAAGCTAAGGGAATCACGGCAAACCCGAAAGACTATCTTTCCTTCTTCTGCTTAGGGAATCGTGAGGTGAAAAGGGAGGGAGAATACACACCAGAGCAGCAGCCAGAACCAGATACAAATTATATCAGAGCTCAGGAGGCCAGGAGGTTTATGATTTATGTTCATACAAAGATGATGATAGGTAATCAACTCTCTCTCACTGTTGCTTAGAATTAGTAGCGCTAGTATATCTCTAATTTATTATTCGATAGTCAATATTTTGGTTAGTCATATTGGTTCAACTTAAGAGGGTCAGCGTTGGCTCAACACTAAGGTTGCCACCTTATGACTTGGAGGTCGCGTGTTCAAATCTTGGAGACAATCTTTCAGCATGTGGGGTTAAGGTTATGTACATCTAACCCTCCTCAAAGTTCATAATGGTGGGAGCCAACACTGGGGCGCCCTTTCTAGCTGACCCTAAATATTTGGGATAAATGATTTGTTGTTGTATGTTGTTTCAGCTTAGCTACTGAATCGTCTTTCACTCTCAACACAAGCCTTTTCATACTGAAATTGGCCATATTTTGACTGTGACTGAGTTCTGTGCATTTAATAACTCGGAAAGAAGCCTCAATAACTTAGCTCATTGTAGCTCCTACTTTTTCCTCCTCTTTTGTTGCTTTTACTAGCTTTTAGTCTAAATTTACTCGTTTTTGCTGTTATTTTGTGATAATCATATCTTCAAGAAAGTTGTAATCGTAACGGCCGCACCGCCCCGTCCCCGCCCCCCCCTCACCCTCCCGCTCCTGAAGCGTTCACAAAGTCAATTTTGGTGCAGCAATTGAGCGCGGTTTTCTAGGATTGAATAAGACCCTTTTGTCCCTCATCACCTTCCCTGAGACCTAGGGGCTAGGAAATAATAGTTTATCGAAATTCTTTTTAACTTGCTCACCGAACCACCAGACTTCACCCCTCAATGATCATCCAGCAACTGCACAGGGATATTTACAAATCTGATTGATGGTCGTCTTGTTCTCTTATCCCTTTCTTTTTTTTTCCCCTTTCTTTTGGGTGTAGTTCTAGAGCACCCTCACTGAGAAGTGATGCAATTACTGATGCTGAACCCTTCTTTTTTTTTTCTTTTCTTTTTTTTTTTCTTTAAATCAAGTTTTATTTTAAAATCTAACTCCTGGCTTATTCCTATATTCACTATAAACCCCAAACTTCTCTGATCACAGTTGATGATGAGTACATAATCATCGGATCAGCCAACATCAACCAGAGATCAATGGATGGAGCACGAGACTCTGAGATAGCCATGGGCGCTTTCCAACCCTACCACCTAGCCACCCGACAGCCTGCAAGAGGCCAAATCCACGGATTCCGAATGGCACTATGGTACGAGCATCTCGGAATGCTCGACAATGTCTTCCTGCATCCGGAGTCCTTGGATTGTGTGCAAAAGGTGAACAGGATAGCCGATAAGTATTGGGATCTCTACTCTCAAGAATCCCTCGAACAAGACCTCCCAGGTCATCTTCTCACTTACCCTATTGGTGTAACCAGCGAAGGAGCGGTCACTGAGCTCCCAGGAGCCGAGTTCTTCCCTGATACGAAGGCTCGTGTTCTCGGAACCAAGTCTGATTACATGCCGCCCATTCTCACTACATAGACACTGTTTGATTTACCTACAGCTTGGTCTTCAGCTCTTCTTTTGCTTCTGTTTTTCTTAATAACGATATCGCTGTATGTTGGAATTGAACCGGATGTATGATTTAGTGGATTCGAGTTTATGATATGTATGAGATTTTTAATATTGAGCATGCGTGTTCTTCCAATAGCTGAATTGTCTCCGTTCTTTAAATCCATGAATGTTCATGGAGACTGCATTATATTGACTTTTGCTCTTGTTGAAGGTTCAAATGAAGAAGATCGCTGTTTCATGTCGTGTATATACATGGAGTTTTTTGTAATGGTATTTTTTTATGGGTATGTTTTCTTCTTTTTCCCCTCTTATACTTGTGATATCACAGAATTATCGTCACAGGGTTGCTGGACTAGGTTTATCCTTGACAGCTGAGGGAATCCATCTAATTTTATTTCCCCCCCAAAAAAAGTAATAAATAATGGACCATAAATATATTAGGTCTCATGTTTATGAGTCTATTATCTAATCTTGTTTTGATGATTTACAAACAATCCCTAACATAGTTTGTCTAGTATTTGAGGTTGCTCATTAGGTATTCTAGACAAACATCGATGTTGGAGGTTGGATGGATTTGCGCCTACACGATCATATCCATTGGAGGATGGAAAGAATATCAGAATGAAGCTTTGCATTTCAAGTCAATTACAAGCTCAAGCTTCATCCGCAACCAAGACGAGCATATCGAAGATCTCTTAGCTTGGGTATATTGTTTCTAGTTTAGATCTTATACTTTATGTGTTTATGCTTAAAGCTCAAATATTACACACATACACGTTTTCGGTTTATCGCTTTCAAGTTAAATCAAATGAATATAAAATAAATAGTTACATTTACAAATAGCTATCTATTGTTTTAATTCTTATATTTATGCTAGATTGATTTGAGTTTAATTTTGATTTCATTATACTCGTTGTTTACACACACACCCCTTGAGCTTAAGAATTTTCACACATAGTAATTTGGGTTGTATCTTTGAGAGTGAGCCTAAACTTAGTTCTCATCTTGTTAGAGAGCAAACAATTTGTATTTGAGCTTATTTGTCGAGAGATCACATTGTAATACACAAGGACACCGAGAGGAGTGGTTGGGAGAGACGTGGTCGATTCCAAGAGGAGTGGTGTCGGTTGAAAAGCCTAGGGAGAGTTGTAACTCCGAGCACTTGAGGAAGGCGACACGGGCTAGGCCAACACTTAGAGGGTGTGTTGTATGATTACATTGTGAGAGTTGTAAAAGTTTTCGGTGAGCTAGAAAATTGATTGTGTAGTTGTTTTTTAGATCAGTGAAGATTCTCCTCGAGGGTGAGGAGCGGATATGTAGGTCGAGGGTGACCGAACTCCGTGATCATATTGATTGTTTGTGTTTAACATTGGCGCACTTATTCTTGTCTCATTGTTTATATCGCCTATTGTCACATTGTTTACATTTGCTTATCCTTGCATATAATTTGTTGCATAACATACTTGTTAGGATATTTCTTTAATAAGTTTTAATTTGGCATCAATATCGGATTAGATTAGCAAATACCCTATTCACTCCCCCCCCAGGTAATTTCAGAATAAAAGTATGGTGAAAGTTAAAAGTTATGAGTTTATATTAGAACATAATGTTCTTCGTGAAAATTTGTCACTAGTAAGATTCAAACGTAGGATATTGTGGCATTATGTCCACAAAAAGTAATAAATAATATAATTTTTTTTCTAATAAACTTAACGAGCTTAATTGATTCCTTTTTAAGATTGGGGAGAAACTGAAATCTTTTTTCCTTTAAAATCTTTCTATTGTCACATTGATAAAAATGGTGACTTTTCTAACCACAGCCATTAAGATTTAAAAAGTTTTGCTGTGATTAAGTATAATTAGTATTTACCCAAAAAAAACTAATACGTACTACTATCTTGCAAAATATTTGCTCATGGTCCACTGTTAGTAATTTAACCTGTTGAACACACTAACAACTTAAAAGATAAGTTCATAACTATTGGAGAAAATAGTGAAAGTTTTCTATAGTTCTTTAAAAAAGGTTAATGGCTGATAGACCCCTATTGTTGTGATAAACTCTCCAAGTATTTTTATTTTTTTGAATCCTAAAAGAGGTTAAAAAAAGACTTTTGAGGATGCAGATAGTTTTGTGTAGGATAAATAGGAACAATTTTGTGAAACGGGATATCTTGATAAAATAACGTGGGATAATTTTTTATAATCATGAAATATATATATTTATGCATTTTGAAGAATAAGTACTATTTATGTATTTTAAACTTACTATTATTGATTGATAATTGCTTACAAGAATGTTCTTTACTATTAAATAACTTTTGGTTAGACTATAAGATATTAACAATTATTATTATAATGATGATTTAATGATGGTGATATAATAGGAAAGAAGTAAAGAAAAAAAAGAAATAAAAGAAATTAAAAAAACAAAATAAATATAAGTTCTAGTTTTTACCACCTAGTTCCAAGCTAAAACTTGGAATAATTTGAGAGACTAGAACTCTTATTTTTGTATAGAAAAATAAAAAAAATGGGATAATTTTGTACCATTATCCCAATTCTAATTTTGTTAGAGTTCTACTTGACTAACACTATAAAATTTTATTCTAGTTTTAGTTCTATGTGACTAACACCTTAAAAAATTATCCCACAGATTATACCAGTTCCAATTTTAAGTTCAAGGTGACTAACCCCCCTTAAAATAGTCAAAAAAAAACTCACGGAGAGAGTCTATTCGCAATTATAGAATGTCGATTCACAATTAGAAGAAGTACAGAATGTCGATTCACATAACTTCTACATAATTACTCAATCATACAGTGGAAAACAAGGTCAAAATTTCAGTAGATGTTTCTCATGCATTGCCCAAAAAATATCAAGGTCTTGTTATATTTGAAAGAAAGGGATTTTCTTGAAAAAGACCTTTTTTGCTAAATAATTAGCAAAACCGGCCGTTTTGCTAATTGTTAAGCAAAAACGACCTCTTTTTTGGCCAACGTGCCAAAAAGAGGTCGGTTTTAAAAAACTGGTCATTCGTAACATATGAGACTACTAGTCCAGTATGTTTAGACTATTAATTACCGACTAATAATCACGCCACAAAATCTACGGGACTACTAGTCCCGTAGATTTTGTTGCTTAAGTAGGACCCCAACCCCGAAGTCCTCTCCCTCTTCTCCTGGCTCAACTCCTCTTCCCCTTCGCTCCTCCCCCTAGCTCACCGCGCAGTCCCACCTCCCCTCCCTCCCCATCTGTTGGGACTCCTTCATTGTCAACCAAGTTTTCAAAACGCACCCCCCCCATGCAAAAGGCCTGGCTCTTCTTCAACACGGCCCCTGCCAACATCCCCAACTTCAATCACAAGTTCACGTGAATAAAATTATGTCAGTGCAGCAAGGCTTGCAAATTCAGAGGAAGAGAAACCAGCATCCATGAAAAAATCGAATTTCGGCTTCAGGGAATTTTCGACACTTGACAGGAGAAGCATTGTGTTCTTGGTGATGAGTTTTGTGACCTGGGTATGGGGGCCCGTTAAGGAGTTAGAGCTGAGGTCGAGGATCGATAGGTGACGGCAGGAGGAGAGGTCGGAAGGGATGTAGCCGGCCGAGGTTTCAGCCTTGAGAGAGTGAGGGAGGAGAAGGAGGGGAGGAGGAGCCAGAAGAGGGAAAGGGGGAGAAAGAGGGTGAGGGAAGGGACTGAAGGGGGAGACAGAGGGTCCAGTTGCAGGGGGAGAGGATGCGGGCTTCCTAGTCGGCGGAGGGGAAGGGGAGGGGAGGAGGAGTTGAGCCAAGAGAAGAGGGAGAGGACTTTGGGGTTGAGGTCTTGGATTTTGTGGCGTGATTATTAGTCGGTAATTAATGGTCTAAACATACGTGACTAGTAGTCCTGTATATTTTGAATGACCAGTTTTTCAAAATCGACCTCTTTTTGACCTGTTGGCTGAAAATATATCGTTTTTGCTAAATAATTAGCAAAACGGTCAGTTTTGCTAATTATTTAGCAAAAAATGTCTTTTTCAAAAAAAATCCCTTGAAAGAAAATGGTGATAGTCCAACGTTCTCTTCATCATTTGTGTCTGCCCTTCTTACAGAATCTCTGTTATCTTGCTAATATGTTATGGAAAATGATAGGGGCACACCCCCAACCACATCCCAAACCACACCCCCTCTCTCATTTGTTACAGTATACCGGGCCCCACATGTGATTTTAAAATTGGGTACACCCCTAACCACATCCCAAACTACACCCCCTCTCTCATATGCTACAGTACACCGGGCCCCACATGAGATTTTAAAATTTTAAAATCCCATGTGGGGCCCAGTGTACTGTAGCATATGAGAGGGGGTGTGCGATTTGGGATGTGGTTAGGGGTGTGCCCCTAGTGTCACCCATAAGTTATTGATGTGATAAGATGAACTCGTACTTGCACAATTTTCTGTCACATAACTGACACATTAGTAAGAGTTAATAAAAATTTGTGAAAAGTACACTATGCTGGTGACAAACGTGACGATAAGGATCCCACTAATGACCTATAATCATAAAAATCTAAATGATATAATAAGAAGGGAAAATTGTGTCAATGCCCCAAAAACAACATCTTCATGTGTTGCAGCCCATTCATTTTCCCCCCATGTGGTTCAGTCTCAAAAAATATGACATATTGTATTGCAGCCTTCTTTTAGCAATTATTATCTGTCAACTAAGCATAGAGAGAGGATAAAAAGTAAAAACCCCCAGAATGCCCTCATCTCCTCTATTTTTCATGTTAGGTCTATTTAGATTTCGTGTTAGGTCTATTTTCATGTTAGGTCTAATTTCAGTTCAATCTAATTCATATTAAGTCCAGTTTAATTCATATTAAGTCTAAATTAATGTTAAGTCTAATTTAATGTTAAGTCTAATTTAAGTCTAATTTCATGTTAAGTCCAATTTAATTCATATTAAGTATAATTTAATTCATTTTAAGTCTAATTTAAATCATGTTATATCTAATTTAATTAGATTTAACATGAAATTAGACTTAAAAAGGTTGAATTAAACTTAATATGATTTAAATTAGACTTAAAATGAATTTAACATGATTGAAAATAGACTTAAAATAAGTTAAAATAGACTTAACATGAACTCGAAATAGAACTAACATGAACTCCAATTAGACCTAACATGAAATAGAACTAACACGAAATAGACCTAACATGAACTCCAATTAGACCTAACATGAAGTTAGAACTAACACGAACTTGTTGGCCTTCTTGTTTTGATGGTGATTTAGCAAACAATTTACATCTAATGTTGTTTGTCTAGTATTTGCCTTCTTGTTTTGATGGTGATTTAGCAAACAATTTACATCTAATGTTGTTTGTCTAGTATTTGTGTTTTTATATTTATTCTAGGCAAACAACGAGCAAACAATTTACATCTAATGTTGTTTGTCTAGTATTTGTGTTTTTATATTTATTCTAGGCAAACAACGTGTTAGAGGATGGATGGAATAGAGCTTCAACGATCATATCAAAAGGAGGTTGGCGGAATGTCGGGTTGAAGCCCTTGCAATTCAAAGTTAAAGATTAAGTTCAAGCTTCATCCGCATGTGTACCAAGTCGAGCTTATTGAAGATCAAGATCTAGCTTGGGTAACTTAATTTAGGTTTTATATTACGTGTGTTAGATACTCTAAGCTCAATATCATATACACACACTTTTTATTGGTTTCCTTGTATATATATGTAGTCATATATATATACAACACAAGTTTTGGTTTTCATGTTTATAAATATGAAATTACATATTTCATATTTATTATTGTGATTTGGTTCATCTACTTAGATATGAAACATATGAGTATTTGTGAAAGCAAAATGATTTCATTTTCTATTGTATTTGTGAAAATATTGTTTTCTTAGTTTTTGGACTTAACAATAATCATATACATATTTTATTAAGTCTATATAATCATTGTACAAAGTTTCAAAACATGGTTTAGCCTAAATATCAAAATTCACATGTTTACATTTTCGTGTTTTGGACAATTTTTGCAAAATGATGATTTTTCATAAATGAGAAATGCAATTTGGAAAATTCTTTTTGTAACATGTTCATTTACATGTTTATATACATTTTTCAAAGTTTCATAATTTTTGGACTTCATTTGTTATTTTTAACAATTTTCCAAAAGTCAAAAAAAATTGTTTTCAAACCTATTTTTCTGTAGTGTCAGTTCACGGTCGACCGCCACGGTCGACCGCCAAGAGTTCTGAACTCAGAACTATTTTTGCTGGCTCACGGTCGACCGTCGTAAGTCCAGAGAGTTTCGCGGTCGACCGCCGCGGTCGACCGTCGCTTGTGTCGACCGTCGCTTGTCCAGAGCCTTTTTCCTGTTTCTGATTGCTCGCGGTCGACCGCCGCGGTCGACCTCCGCTCTGTCAGATCCTTTCTAACGGCTATTTCTTGTTACCGTTGGCTGGGGCTTTTTTGTCATTTGTTTGGGGTTTTTGCTGTTGTTTCCTCTTCCTATATAAACCCCCAAACCCCCTTCTATCTCAGTAACCATGAGAGTGTTTTAAACAAGTTTAAGAAAGTTTTTAACGAGGGTTTATGGTTGGTTTGAGTTTGGTTTAAAGCTGTTTTGGTTTTCACAAGTGGATGAGATTATCTTCTTGTTTGGGCTTCAATCTCCATCTCTCCATCTTGTTATCTATTGAGAAGTTTTCTAAACTCTACTCTAACTTTTATTTATCAATTATTTATTAATTATAATTTCTATTAAAGCTAGTTTTATATTGAGTTTAGATTTGATTTTACTCATTGTTGCACACACCCACTTGAGCTTATTGTATTTGCATTCATAATATATTTGGGTTGGTGAGAGTTATAACATTGAGTGTGAGCTTTCATTGTGTTCTCATCCATAGTAGAGAACAAACATTTATTGAGCCTAATTGTGAGATTCACTTTGTAATACACTTGTACACCGAGAGGAGTGTGTGGTGAGAGTCGGGGATCGTCCCAAGAAGAGTGACATCGGTTGAAGAACCTAGGGAGAGGTTGTAACCGAGCACTTGAGGGAGACACGGCTAAGTCCAACACTTGTAAGGATGTAGAGTGTGATTACAAGAGTGTCAGTTGTAAAGTTTTCGGTGAACTAGAAAACCGAGTGTGAGTGAGTGTATACGTTAATCGGTAATCATTGAAAACCGACATTGTGTGGTGTAAACGTTATTCGGGTGAACGTAGGAAACCCGGTTGTGATAGTGGATTTCTCCCCGGGAGTGGGGAGCGGAGACGTAGGACGGAAGGTCTGAACTCCGTGATCATTTGATTGTGTTTGAGTGTGCTTTGGCGTTTATTTATATTTGTGCTCATTGGTCATATCGCCATTGTCTCATTATTTATATCTTCCTCTATCTTGTTTCATATTGTTTACCCTTGTGTTAGTTTATATATCCTTACATATATATTTCATCATATAGGATATATCTCATTGTTTACATTGCTTATCCTAGCTCATATATCTTGTGGTATTTCATACTTGCTAGGATAACTTGTTAATTAATTTTAATTAGCATTTAATCGGATTAGATTTCCCCCCCCCCCCCTCTAGGGTTTAACAGAACTGGAGTTAGAACTAACACGAACAAGAAATAGATCTAACATGAACACCAATTAGACCTAACAAGAATTAGAACTAACACGAACTGGAGTTAAAACTAACACAAACACGAAATAGAACTAACATGAACACCAATTAGACCTAACATGAATTAGAACTAACACGAACTGGAGTTAGAACTAACATGAACACGAAATAGAACTAACATGAACACCAATTAGACCTAACACGAATTAGAACTAACACGAACTGGAGTTAGAACTAACACGAACTGGTGAACTAACACGAACTGGAGTTAGACCTAACACAAACACCAATTAGAACTAACATGAATACCAATTAGACCTAACATGAAATTAAACTTAACACGAGCTTTTGTTAGACCTAACACGAACTTTTATTAGACCTAATATGAAATTGGACTTAACACGAACTTTTATTAGACCTAACACGAACTTTTATTAGACCTAACATGAAATTAGACTTAACACGAACTTTTATTAGACCTAACACGAAATTTTAAGTCTAATTTCAATCATATTAAGTTCCTTTTAAGTCTAATTTAAATCATGTTAAGTCTAATTTAACTTTTTTACGTCTAATTTTATATTAAGACTAATTAAATTAGACTTAGAATAAGTTAAATTAGACATAACATGATATAAATTAGACGTAAAAGGAATTAAATTAGGCTTAGTATGAATTAAATTCGACTTAACATGAAATTAGACTTAAAACAAGTTGAATTAAACTTAACATGAATTAAATTAGACTTGAAATAAGTTGAATTAGACATAGCATAATTTAAATTAGACTTAAAATGAATTAAATTAGACTTCACATGAAACCGAATTAGACTTCACATGAAACCGAATTAGACTTTTATGTTAAGTCTAATTTAACTTGCTGTTTGTTGGAAAATTTGTAATAAGAAAACAAGGAAAAAACTGTATTTGATTTTATTCTCTCTAACTGCATAGAAAAAGAATGATTACAATTCTCTCAACTCTCGATTACAAATTTGAATTCCTGGTTACAAAAGAGAGAAGGAATGATCTCGGATTCTCCCCTTTGTTTAATTCTGGGTTCTTCACGGTAGCGATGGAGTGCCTCCTCGAATGCTCGCGTCGAGTTTGCTCTCCGTTGACGATCGAACGTTTTAATTCACTGGAACATGATCTTCTCCTCACGATTTCACGTTGTGGAGAACTCTGAACGAGTTTAAAACTCTATGAAAGAGTTGATTTAACCAAGTCGCGTTATAAGCCAAGGATAAGAAGATCTTGTTGCTGATCTCCAAGCTCCAACCGAAGGATGAAGGATCCTCTTTTCGCGTGCCCAAGAAGTTCACCCAACAGACTGCCGCCGAAAGATCCAGCCCCGATCTGATTATCTAAAAATCCGATCTCCAAAAATCCCCCCTTTAACTCTGTTGAGTTTGTTGTTATTTATAGGGGATTAAGGGTGTAACCACCCCCTTAATTTGCTCTAAGTGGGGGCTAATGGGATGTAACCGCCCTTAAATCACTCCTGAGTGAGTTATGATCCCCTCAGATCATTGGAAACGGTTTTAAAACCGTTCAGCTCGTGTTTTGAACAGTCAACCAGGCCCGCGGTTGCGCGTTCTGGCATGAATTATGTGTCGCCAAACGCAAGTGTCTAGAAGCTTGAACGCACGTGACTCGGAAGCTGTGTTTGCAGCGGATGAAATATGCGTTTGGCAGCAGGCATTGAGGCTGCGTCGGCAGCGATGTTGAGCTCTGGCGTTGGGCAGCTGATGTTGAACTGCGTCGGGCAGCCGATGTTGAGCTGCGTCGGGCAGCGAATAGACGCTGCGTCCAGTGGCTTGATTTAAGCTGCGTTTGCAACTTTGGAGCTGCATTTGAGCTGCGTTTCGTGGCTATGAACGCGGCGCATCTTGATGCTGGTACGCGGAAGGACCTCACACGTCTTGGTTTGAAGAGACCCATTGATTTGTAGTCTCTTATCTGTCTGAAGCGTTGCAAAGATCATTGTCTTGTAATCTTCGTCTTGACTCCTTGAGAATATAGAGTTGTCAGATTGTAACTCCGCGATGTTGATTGTGAAGGCTGTTGAAGTAGAGCTTCCATCAGTTGTCGTGAAGGTCGTACAGATTGTAACCTCAGTATGCTACGTGAAAGTCTTCTGAAGTCGTCAGATTGTAACTTCCATCATCCGGTGTTTGATGGGGATCAGCTATCTATTGTGATTTTAGACAGCGCTAAGCAGAAACCCCCTCCAAAGTTTTCGAAAGTTCCGCAAGGTTGACTGGACGAATTTTCGGAATACTTTGGATCTCAACTCTGATCTTGGAGCTGTTGATCCTTGTGGTAAAGGATTTGTTCTCTGCACTTGCTTCGAAGGCATCTTGGTTGAAAGTGATTTGCACGTAGGACTGTGTGAAGGTATGCGCCATATACCTGCCTTCTGAATGTGGGGGTGGACCCTGTATTTTTGAACTTGAGATGTGAGTCTCAACCTTTGCATGTTGACTTAAGACATGGAAGTGGCTTCCGTGCATTTTTTACTTGTCTTTGGCTCATGCTGTTTTAAGTCTCCAGCTCACAATCCATTAAGCTGATGGACCTGCAAACGTGCATAGGATTTTTGACAAACCCTCAGCCATCAACGGATTTGATAAGCCTTTACCGACTACCGTTTGAGTCGGCTAGCAATGTGGATTGTCTAAGTCCGTTCCACATGTAACGTTGTGGCTAAGAGAATGAACCCCTCTTAGACTAAATGCATGATTTTGAATACAAGACTTTATCATTTTCACGGGAAATGACCAACCGGCAACGCGTGTTAGGCGGTAGGCTTATCCTAATTCAAGGGATTGAGATAAAGTCCCTCATCCCGTAAAAGCATGGATTTTGTGCTACGATGTTGAATACGTAGACTCTTATCGTTTTCTTTCCTGTGTTACTTGAACACCTGAAAGAAAGTTGGAAGCGCCAGAGGTGTAATATTAACTTGACATGAATTTTCACTTAGAGTGAAATTCAGAAACTTTCTTTATTATCGTTGGGATATATTCTAGAAAATCTTCAATCCACTGGGGATTTTTATAATGCCAACTTGCTATTCTTGTTGAAAAAGGATTAACGAAGTTCATTGGGGGGGTTACTGTTAGAGGTGTGATGTTAACCTAACAGTATTTTTATGGACCTATCGTTCCGTTGATGGAAGTCGATAAGTGGAAAGTGTTGCGATCGGAGCAACTTGAGAACCTAGCATCGTCTCTATGACGAGAGTCGATAAGTTGATTTTGTCAGAGGTGTTTGATCATTAACGTGACAAGAGAATGTTGCGATCAGAAGCAACTTTGAGGACTTATCGCTCTATTGACGAGAGTCGATAAGTTGATTTTGTCAGAGGTGTTGATATTAACGTGACAAGAGAATGTGCGATCGGAGCAACTTTGTGGACTTCATCATCCTATTTGATGAGGATTGGATAAGTGGGTTGTCAGAGGTTTAGTGTTAACGTGACAGGATTTATGTTGCGATTGGAGCAACTTTGTGGACTTATCATCCTATTTACGAGGATTGATAAGTGGGTTTTGTCAGAGGTTTTAGTGTTATACGTGACAGGATTTGTGTTGCGATCAGGGCAACTTTATGGACTTATCATCCTATTGACGAGGATTGATAAGTGAGGTTTGTTCAGAGGTGTGATGTTAACGTGACGGGAATGTGTTGCGATCGGAGCAACTTTGTGGACTTATCATCCTATTGAAGAGGATTGATAAGTGAATTTTGTCAGAGGTGATATTAACGTGACAGGAAGATGTTGCGATCAGGGCGACTTTGAGGACTTATCGCTCTATTTGGGAGAGTCGATAAGTTAATTGATTGTCAGAGTGTGATATTAACAGTGACAGGATTTGTGTACTTGTGATTTGAACAAGATTTTAGGGACTAGCGTCTCGGCTGGGAGAAACTTGCTCTAGGTGAGTTTATGCATCAGGACGATTGAGTATTCTGATACCTTGGTTGATATGGAACAAGATTTTGAAGACTTAGTGTCTTGCTTGGGAGAGATACGATTTGATGCATTTTGAGGACCTATCATCTTACTGAAGAGGGTGATTATAATGGTTGATTGTCAGAGGTGTGTATGTTTAACGTGACAAGTTTGAGCGATGCCGAGCTGCATTCATACTCTGTGGGCGTGATGATTCGTCAGAAGTGTAATGTTAACTTGACGAGTGAAAGATTTATTACGTCTTACATCCAAATGGATTCCAAGTCAACCAACCGCCCCAGTCTTGATTATAGACTTAGCGGGGAATAAAAAGAGGTAGACAAGCAAATCACCTATGTGGCGGCATTAACCAGAAGTCCGAATAAGCAGGCACTCACCTGGTAGGCCATTATGTATGAGTTTGACTATTAGAGGTAATATGTTACAACGTGATAGTTTGTAACCCACCATCCTAACTTGAAGAGGATGGTCGGAAATTGTGCGAGGAATAGGCTATACAGAGGTAATCATTACGTATAGTTTTTGTAGACCCGCCATTCCTACTTCCCCCCCCCGATGAAGGCTTGTGTGGGGAAATTTGAAGCGAAAAGCTATCAGTAGCGTGACGGGGTTACGTCGATGTTTTAGTGAGCCAGCCATTCCTATTGGGAGATTGGTGGAGGATTTGGAGAAATGGACTATCAAGGTAACTGTATACGCTGATAGTTTTGGTGGACCCACATTCCTATTGAAGAGGATTGGTGGTGGCGAATTTGGAGGAAGGTAGACTCTACGAGGTGATTTCTAATGTGAAATAGTTTTGGTGATTTCATGGTTACAGAGCGTGTTCTACCTTGAACATGACAACTCAGAAAATTTACTTTGCTCATAATCGAATTGAACTACAAATAAAACCAACCCCAAGTCTTGAACAAGTGCAGGAGGAAGTCGAGGTGTAGACATGGCACATTCGCTATGAGCCACTGTCTTAAGTCGAGTTTTGAACTATCAAGGTAATGTTAACGTGAGTAGTTGTTGGACCTGCCAATCTACTGAAGACGGAGGATATAGCTTCAGTGGCCGCTAGCATCTCGCGATTCTGACTGGAAGAGTGGGCTTGGTCCGATGCTTCAGGGAGAAGATTAGTGGCTTGTTCTGATTGCTCAGGTGGATCAGTGTGCTACTTTGTTCTTCAGCTTGATACCTGACAATAATTCGTTTTGAGCCTGTTCGGCCTTGAGAGATTATTAATTGGTCTCCAAGAATGACATTCTGCACACTGCCGATTCGGGCTAGGAAGTCTGGTCTGCAAGTTGTGTGCCGACAAGTCTCTCTAAAGTAGACTGTGTCATACCTGGACGAACACGTGGAGCCATGGTTCGGAACACTTTTGACGAAGGCTTTGACAGACTCCCTCTTCTTTTCTTAGCTGGCCATGTAGAAGGGTATGGATGGAGACTTCAGTATCCCTTCAACAGAATCTTGACAGAAGAGTCTCTGCTAAGATCTGGCCACTTTCTGGATACATCCGGCAGCCGTTTTTCTGAACCATCCAAAGGCAACTCCCTTGAGGGTGCCAAAGAATAATCCGAACCAGTATGGCGTCGTTTGATATCACATTTCCCAGTCCTGTGACTGAAATGATAGATATGTTTGCGTTCGGTGATCCCGTGCGTTCAAAAGATTTGTAGCGTCGGGACTTCGAATTTGGAGATAAGGGCCTGCATCCATTGGCAGGATAGGGTCTAACAGGACTCCGTCGTTTTGGAGGCTCGCTTCTGTAGAATGACATTGAGGCGGGCTTCCAAATTCTTCCATTTCTGACAGGAACCACTGGAGATTTCTGTTCATTCTCCGTCTCCTCTTCTTCATCCCAGAGCAATTTCAGATTTGTGGGTCTCTTGGTCAGAAGCCGTGTCATCAACCACTTATTCCTTCCCTTTGCTTGTCTGAGGGTCGGGATGAAGACGTTTTTTCCCTCCGGGAGGATTCCTTCCTAGGTGGCGAATCTGTCTTCTGAGATTTGGCCTGGTCTTGCGACTATTTGAGCTACACAGGGCCATGAGTTCATTGATGCCTCTTGCTGAGTATTGAGCATAGCCTCCTGCCCCCATCATCAAGTCCTTCGCAGATCTTATGGCTTTCTGTCATATAGGCGCAGCTCATGTTCAATCAAAAGTAGCTTCGATGGATTGCGGCTCTGCAATGCGCTGGTGTTATCCATCGGAATTGGTTCCCTCCTGGCTTACATCGATAGTTGACAGGCGGAATGGCTCTGTTCGCGTCCGAGTTGCGTTCGGTAAGATCCCTTCAAACTGCGTAGCGAGTTTCTCCTGACGATCGGACGAACGACTTGCTCACGAGTCATTGGAACTTAGGAGCTGAGCTTCTTCCTCTGCGATCACATGATAGGTGCCCCAGGATACTCGCGTCTCTGGAGACTTCTTCATGTGAGAACCGTCGTCGTTGGTTGGGCAAAGCAACGTGTCGTAAATTGGTTGAAACACCAATAGTGGGTCGCATCATGAGCCAGTATGACATCCCAGAGGGACCATAGAATCGTCGTTCACCATTGGAATGAACGAGATGACTTTGTTGATCGGTCGTTCTCTCTTCGTATGAAACTCTGCTCAAATCTTTGTAACGATTCGAAGGAGATTCTCACTGATCGGAGGTTTGACATTGGAACCCCAGTCCATGATTTGGCAGGACGTGGCTCTTTGGTGAACATGGATCTGGTTGATATGCCTTGAAGTCCATAGACTTTGATACCGCCCCTCAACTAGTCGCGCTACGCAGAGTTTCGGGGGGTCCGCCGTACCCGCGGTCAGCGAGCCGGGGGTCCAGGGGCGCGCGCCCCTTGGGCAGGGCGTCCGGGGGATGAATACCCCCCGGCGGGGTTCGGGGCAGGCCCGATAGGCTCCACGGAGAAAGGCCTTCCATAATTGAATTATGTCACCCGAAGCATCCTGAGCTCCACGCGTTTGGCTGGGCTGAAACGCAGTCTTGAAGTCTGCATTTTGGTTCTGAAACGCATATTGAGAGTTGGCGTTCATTTTGTGAACCACCCTGAGGGTTGCGTCATTTTTGTGGAACGCGCCCCTAGTTGCGCTCAGTCTCTTCACACAGAGCGCATGTTTGGCTCATAAGACCAGCGAGGACTTGCATTGTGACAGAAACCAGGGCATGGTCGCGTTTAGCTCACAACGACGAAGTCATGTTGACTTGAGAGTCGCATTCCCGAGACTGTGCTCGTCGTAAGGATCCTCTCTCCGTCGAGCGACGCTTCTTCTAGCCCTGCTTCAAGGCCGTTTGTCGCCTCCCATGGGCATCTTTCGACCCGATACCCCGCGTCTTGGTGCGGGTTGCTAAAGCTGAGCCGACTCCATCGGGGGAGGGGCATCCCGAGCAGTCTTACTTAGGCGGTTCGGCTGCAATTGAGCAGTTGGAGATTTATCTCTTTGGAGACTCTTGTGGTCTTGCGCATGCCTTTGGCTAAGGGATGCCGGACGAAGGGCCTCCTCAACTTGGCTTGAATCAAAACTCTACCTACAGAGTTTCGACGTTTGTTCCAGTGAGAATGAACATCGGATGCACACACCACTTCTTCGTCAGGGAACTCTTCCTCCAGCAGATCGCGCATCTTTTGTTTGTTATTGTAATAAGAAAACAAGGAAAACATTAATTTTGATTTATTCCTCTCTAACTGCATAGAAAAAGAATGATTACAATTCTCATCAACTCTGCGATTACAAATTTGAAATTCCTGTTACAAAAGAGAAGAGAATGACTGGATCTCCCCTTTGTTTAATCTGGGTTCTTCACGGTATGCGATGGAGTCTCCTACGAATGCTCGGGGAGCGTCAGTTTGCTCTCCATTGACGATCCGACAGTTTTATCACTGGAACATGATCTTCTCCTCCACGATTTCACGTTGTGGAGAACTCTGAACAAGTGTAAAACTCTATGAAAGAGTGATTTAACGAAAGTCGTTATAAGCAAGGATGAAGAAGATCTTGTGTCTGATTCAAAGCTCCACCGAAAGGATGAGGATCCTCTTTCGCTGGCCAAAAGTTCCAACAGACTCTCGCGTTGCGCCGAAAGATCCAGCCCCGATCTGATTACAAAATCCGATCTCCAAAAATCCCCCTTTAAACCTGTTGAGTTTGTTTTGGTTATTTATAGGGGATTAAGGTGTAACCACCTCCTTAATTTGCTCCTAAGTGGTGGCTAATGGGATGTAAACCGCCCCTTAAATCACTCCTCGATGTGAGTTATGATCCCCTCAGATCATGGAAACGGTTTTTAAAAACGCGTTCAGGCTCGTGTTTGAACACGAGTCAAACGCAGGCCCGCGTCCTGGCTGGAATTATGTGTCCAAACGCAGTTGCTAGAAGCTGATACGGCAGTGACTGGAAGCTTGTGCTATTTCGCGGATGAAAGCTGCGTTTGGCACGGCATGAGCTGGCGCGGGCAGCGATGTTGAGCTGCGTTGGCAGCGATGGTTGAACTGGCCGTCGGCTAGCGATGTTGAGACTCGTCGCCAGCGAAGAGCTGATCGTCCAGTGGATTTTAAGCCTCGTTTGCACTTGGAGCTGCATTTGAGCTGCGTTCGTGGCTATGAACGCGGCGCATCTTGATGCGGTACGGGGGAGGACTTCCACGTCTTGGTTGAAGAGACCAATGATGTGTAGTCTTCTGTCGAAGCGTTGCAAAGATCATTGTCTTGTAACTTCGTGCTTGACTCGCTTGAGAATAGTGAGAAGTGCGTTGTAACCCCGAGTTGATGTGAAGCTGTTTGAAGTAGAGCTTTCCAATAATTCGGAAGGTCGTCAGATTGTAACGCTCAAGTGATCTACGTGAAAGTCTCTGGAGTCGTCCAGATTGTAACTGTCCCATCCGTGTTTGATGGGATTCACTATCTATTGTGATTTTTAGACAGCCTAACTGCTTTTAGACAAAACATGAAAGAATAGAGGAGATAAATATTTTGGGTTTTTTACTTTTATGCTCTCTCTATTGCTAGTCTGGTAGGTAATAATTACTAAAAGATGACTGCATGAACAAGATGTCACACTTTTTTGGGCTGAACTGATTAGACCTAAGAGGGGGGGGGTGATTAGGGTCTTATGCTAATCTAATCCGATTTAAATACCATTAAAAATAATTACGAAGTATCCTAGCAATGTAATGAAAATACCAACAATACTATATGGAGGCTAAGGATACAATGTAACACAATGAGATATATCCTATCATGATAAAATATATATGCAACAGGATATATAACTAATCCAAGGTAAACAAATATGGAACTAGATAGTGGATCATATAAATAATGGCTAATACAATGGCGACACGAATTATAAACAAAGTATAAAATAGAACCCAGACACACTCAACACACAAAGATATGATCACAGAGTTCGCCTTCCGTCCTATTCCGTCCCCACCTCCCGGGAGAATCCACTACACAACACAGGTTTTCAACGTTCATCCCGATAACGTTTATACCTCAGCTATCGTTTTAACGCTCAACCCGATCACGTCACTCCCTCACATCGGTTCTAGTTCAACCCGAACAACTTCACACACACTCCCGGTCTTCTAGCTCACGCGAAAGACCTTACAACACTCATAAATCGTAACAATACTAGAATTTGTTCTCTACAATAATGAGAACTCAATTAACGCACATAGTTATACATCAATGTGACAATCTCTTACAACCGCTAATATTACTAATGTATGCAAAATACAATAAGCTCAAAGTGGTGTGTGTAACCAATGAGTTGAAAGAAATAAATCTAACTCAAAATATATAATACAGCTTAAGAACAATGATAATAAACAAGTATGTAAATGTAAAGCTAGAGTTGAGTTTAGGAAAACTTATCTAGATCAATGATGAGAATGGAACCTATGAGCGGCAAATACAGAAGATAATTCCACCACTTTGTGAAAAACCAAATGCTTAAAATACCAAAACCCTTAAACAAGCTTAAAAACGAAGCTTAAACACTTTCTTCAAACCGCTCTTTAAAAACTTCTTTGGACATAGTTAAAATGTAACAGATAAGGGTATTATACCCACTGAAAAGAACTTAGCCATAAACCCCCAAAACAGACCTATAAACAGCCTAACGTAACATAAAAACTCCGACCGTTGGAAATAGTCAAACTGAGCGTACATCGATATATACGTAAATTTCTTGCGGTCGAGGCCGCTAGATCTAGGTTCCGTCGAGAGATCCGAGCCCTTGACGAACTGCGTCGGTCCGATATCCGTATGGCGGTCAGACCGATATGGAGCTCTCGGTATCGATATACGCACCGCGTCGAAGCCGACGAACTCTCTCTGCTAGCATGTGACGAAAGAACCAAATGATCGTATATCGATATACCGGTGCGGTCGAACCGATAAACTGACAACACGAGCAGAACTGATATGCTGATTTACAAACACGCTGTTTAAAAATATAATAAATTCTAAAACTGTAAAAAATTGGGGAATGATTGTAGACATGATAATAAACATCTACAAGTGATCGGTTATCCAGAATGACTTCCAAATAAAAAAAATATCATTATTTTAACAAAATACTCCAAACATGAAAATATGAGATACTTGAATTTTGATGTTTTGACATAAACCAACTTTTAAACTTTGTGAACATGTTTTATAGGACTTATTAAAACATGTATAGCAATAAACTGATATTCAAGCTGACTTACAAACTAAGAATAACAATGGTATTTTACAAAATATAAGCATCAG
>NC_033794.1:105566405-105634558 GCF_001876935.1 Asparagus officinalis | reverse complement strand
CAGAAAAAGTGCGTGCCATCCAAGACATGCCACCTCCTAAGAATCTCAAAGAGCTCAGAGGTTTGCAAGACAGACCGGCCTACATTCGAAGATTCATATCTAATCTTTCAGGGCGCTGCCAACCTTTCTCTAAGCTCATGAAGAAAGGAGTATCCTTTGTTTGGGATGGAGAATGTCAAAAAGCATTTGAGGAGATTAAGAGATATCTTACTCAACCGCCTGTTCTCGTGGCTCCAATAGGTGCTTTGTTGGCCCAGAACAATGATCAAGGTCAAGAACAAGCCATTTACTACCTGAGCAGGACTATGATGGGAGCCGAACACCGGTACAATCCGGTCGAAAAGGAATGTCTTGCCTTGGTATTCGCAATTCAAAAGATGCGACATTACCTAGTTGGACAGACAATTCACGTCATCTCCAAAGTGAATCCCTTGAGAGTTCTGATGACGAAACCATCATCTCTGAATTGCAGGCTCGCAAAGTGGGCCATTCTCTTGTCGCAGTACGACATGCAGTTCATGCCTCAAAAGGCGGTCAAAGGTCAAGCGCTGGCCGACTTCTTAGCCGATCATCCAGTATCGGGAGCATCTAAGTTGTATGAAGAATTACCTGACGAAGTCGCCGAAGCTTGCGCTACTCAAGAAGCTACGCAAGTGTGGAAGTTATTCTTCGACGGTGCGCTGAAGCTTGCGCTACCCAAGAAGCTACGCAAGTGTGGAAGTTATTCTTCGACGGTGCATCCAGAGCAAATCCTCATGGAGCAATCACCGCAGGAGTAGGAGTAGTATTAATCTCTCCGAACGGCCACATAATCCCAAGGGGATTCTCTTTAATCGAACCTTGCACCAACAATGTAGCCGAGTATAATGCTCTGCTATTAGGAATGCAATGTGCTGAAGAACTTAATATTCAGCACCTCGAGGCTTACGGTGACTCTCAGCTCATCGTTAATCAAGTCATAGGAGAATATGAAGTACGTCATGAGGATTTGATCGTGCTGAAGAACTTAATATTCAGCACCTCGAGGCTTACGGTGACTCTCAGCTCATCGTTAATCAAGTCCGAGGAGAATATGAAGTACGTCATGAGGATTTGATCCCGTATTACTTCGCAGTGCTAGAGCAGGCTCAAAAGTTCGAAGGCTTCTTTATCGAATACGTGCCAAGAGCTCAGAATGCATATGCCGATGCTTTAGCCTCTTTGGCAACTTCCCTGGCCTTGCCACCAGAGGTCGAAACAACGATTCCGGTCATGGGACGTAAGCTATACTTTTCCAAAATTCCTACAAAGGAAAACTCAGACGAGACGACGTCAAGAGAAGTCTGTACGACATTTATGGAGTTCGAATCTAGGGATTGGCGGTTCCCGTATATCGACTATGCCCTATATGGAATTCTGCCTGATGATCCTAAGGAAGCGGCTGCAATTAAACGAAAAGCCCTCTTCTCGGAAGGAAGCGAAAGAAGCCCTCAAGGAAGCTCACGGCGGAATGTACGGAGCTCATCAGCCCGGAGCCAAATTAGGAGATCGCCTCCGACGAATCGGCTATTATTGGCCGAAGATGTTTTCAGACGCGGTTGACTACGCTAAACGTTGTCACGCATGCCAAATTCATGGAGATTTTATCCACCAAGCACCGAGGAACTTACACCCCACATCGGCGACTTGGCCATTCGAAATGTGGGGCATGGATATCGTCGGACCGATTTCCCCTCCGACATCCAAGGGACACCGGGCTATTATTGGCCGAAGATGTTTTCAGACGCGGTTAACTACGCTAAACGTTATCATGCGTGCCAAATTCATGGGGACTTCATCCATCAGGCACCAGGAAACTTACACCCCACGTCCGCGACTTGGCCATTCGAAATGTGGGGTATGGATATACGTGATCAAGTTCATCAAACATCACGTCGTCTACCGTTTTGGAGTCCCGAGGTGAATAGTTCACGACAACGGGACACAATTTGTCAGCCTTGGGTTTCAGAGATTCTGTGACAGATTCAGAATCCAAAGTGTAGCATCTACGGCATATTATCCGCCAGCAAATGGTCTTGCAGAAGCTTTTAACAAAACCATAGTGAAGCTTCTCAAAAAGTTTGTTTCCAAGAGCCGGCGCGATTGGGATAAAAGACTTGGTGAATGTCTGTGGGCTTATCGCACCACAGTAAAGACCTCTACAAGAGCCACACCTTTTTCTTTGGTATACGGCTGCGAGGCTGTATTGCCATTGGAAATTCTGCTATTAGGCATGCAATTTGCTGAAGAACTTGGTATTCAGCATCTTGAAGCTTACGGTGACTCTCAGCTCATCGTTAATCAAGTTCGAGGAGAATATGAAGCACGTCATGAGGATTTGATCCCGTATTACTTTGCAGTGCTAGAGCAGGCTCAAAAGTTCGAGGGCTTCTTTATCGAATACGTGCCACGAGCTCAGAATGCTTACGCAGATGCTCTAGCCTCCTTGGCAACCTCATTAGCGTTGCCACCGAAGACTGAAACAACGATTCCAGTCGCGGGACGGAAATTATATTTTTCTAAAATTCCTACAGAAGAAAACCTAGACGAGACACCGTCAGAAGAAGTCTGTACAACTTCTATGGAGTTTGAATCCAGGGATTGGCGATTCCCGTACATCGACTATGCCGTATATGGAATTCTACCCGATGATCCTAAGGAAGCGGCCTCTATCAAACGAAAGGCCCTCCGATTCTATTACGACGCAGTCTCTCAAGTCCTGTATCGTAAATCGCATGATGGAGTTTTGCTTCGATGTCTCTCCCGGAAAGAAGCAAAAGAGGCCCTCAAGGAAGCTCACGGCGGAATGTGCGGAGCTCATCAGCCTGGAGCTAAGTTAGGAGATCGCCTCCGACGCATCGGCTATTATTGGCCGAAGATGTTTTCAGACGCGGTTGACTATGCTAAACGTTGTCACGCGTGCCAAATTCATGGGGATTTCATCCACCAGGCGCCAGGAAATTTACACCCCACATCAGCGACTTGGCCATTCGAAATGTGGGGTATGGATATCGTCGGACCGATTTCCCCTCCGACATCCAAGGGACACCGGTTCATTCTAGCCGTGACCGATTATTTCTCCAAATGGGCGGAGGCAATCCCGTTGAAAGAAGTCAAGACTTCAAACGTGATCAAGTTTATCAAACATCACGTCGTCTACCGTTTTGGAGTCCCGAGGCGAATAGTTCACGACAACGGGACACAATTCGTCAGCTTTGGGTTCCAGAGATTCTGTGACAGATTCAGAATCCAAAGTGTTGCATCTACGGCTTATTATCCGCCAGCAAATGGTCTTGCAGAAGCCTTCAATAAAACCATAGTGAAGCTTCTCAAAAAGTTTGTTTCTAAAAGCCGGCGCGATTGGGATGAAAGACTGGGTGAATGTCTTTGGGCTTACCGTACTACAGTAAGGACCTCCACAAGAGCTACGCCATTCTCTTTGGTATATGGCTGCGAGGCGGTACTACCATTGGAAATTCAGATTCCTTCTCTGAGAGTCGCTATCACAACTGGACTAACAGAAGAAGAAAAGCATCAACGACGTCTGCAAGAACTTGAAGCCTTAGACGACAAGCGACTTCAAGCTCAACAACAAATAGAGTTGTATCAAGCCCGTATTTCCAAAGCCTACAACAAAAAGGTTAAGGAACGGATCTTCAAGAAAGGCGATCTAGTGTTGGCCAACAGACGACCCATGGTGATGACACACAAAACCAAAGGGAAGTTCAATCCTAAATGGGAAGGGCCCTTCGTAATAGAATCAGTCTATTCGAACGGAGCATACCGCCTCATCAATCAAGAAGGAGACAGGCTCATGATGCCAATTAATGGGAAGTTTCTCAAGAGATACTTCCCGTAAATCATGTAGCCCCCTAAACCCCAACCAAATCAGGCTGGGGGTTGCCTATTCATAGTGTAATTCTATCTTGTATTTCGTCATGTTAACACTACACCTCTGACGATTGTAATTTGATGGAATTATTCTGAATAAATGATAAAGGGAATTTCGATAACATTTGCATTATTTTCTATTGTCTTGAACCAGATTTCAATAAAAAGAGACGATAAAGAGCAAAAGTGATATCATTTTCATTCGATGTGGTTAATCCAAACACAAAATGAAAAAGATACAAAATTCCTTAATCAAAAACAGGTCAAGAGCTAAACATCAGGCTTCATTAACTTGAGGGTTTTTAGCCTAGACTTGAAAGCAGAGAGTTTCTCCCGGTGAGCTGCTCGAACTTGTTCCTCGATCTCCTTTCTGAGTTCTGCTTCAATAGGAAGAGTAGCAACAATGTCTTTACGAGTCTGCTCGGCTGCGTGGAGTGTACGGCAAAATTTCGTATAAATTTGGCCACTTTTATGCTCAAGCTCTTTTCTGACATCCTCATAGTGGGCCAATTGAGCTTTCTTCTGGTCCAACTCGGCCTCTAATCGAGCGATAGTCTCTTCAATATCACGAATATCAGAAGCAACACGTTTGATTTTAGCATATGCTTTAGAGTGTCGCTTCCTTAAAGTTGATATACGGGCTATTTTATCAGATAGTTCCTTGCGAAGATTCCCTGGGTGATGCGCTCTCGAGATTATCGCCAAGGAAAGAGCCGGCTCCACTTCAGAATCTAAATTGGCGCGCTGTAACTCCCTGAAAGCTGTCAATTCTGCCATCAAAAGAGTGATCCCACCCTGGCAGTGCTCAGTCCAGGATGCATCCCCTTTGGCCTTGATGTCGTCCAAACATTGGCTCAAGATGGATTTACAGTCTTCAAGAGAAGCCCCCTCAACACTGATCATACCAATAATTGTTTGCATCCAACGTTCCAGTTCATCAATTGATTTCTTCAGAGCTCCTGAGCGTGGAGGAGGAAGAGTTGGATAGATTGGATCCGTATGATCATCCTGAACACGTGTTGGAGCAACTTCAGAAGAAGGACCCTCTTCAGCCCCATCGTCTTCAGGAACTGAGGGGATCGATTGGGGCATTTCGTCCTCTCCGTCAGTAGAACGCTCAACGAGCGCAGACTTCATCGCATCCCCCATTATTTTGGCCCTCTTGGAATTCTTGGCCATGACAGGTATCCGCTTACGGATTCTCCTGTCATACTCACCTTGCTCAGCAGCAGAAAGAGCTTCCTTACCCGATCTTAAAGAACGAGGTGTAGGAACGGGCTCTTCTGCAGGAATCTCCTCAGTTGTCTTTTCTTCAGGAGAATCATCAATTGGCTTTCCCTCTTCAATTCCCGTAGGAACCTCTTCTTCAGAAGGTTCTACGGTGGACAAGTCTTTAGGAGCTTCAACGGCTCCGGTCGCTTCCTGTTCACAAGATAGGTATTCTTCCATCCCTGGTAGACGAGTACTCGCAGAACCGCTCCGTGAACGATACAATTCCCGAATCTCGTTTATACATGAAGTATAAACGTCATATTCCGGAATCCGAGAAGCTTCGGCAAACCACTGGCGGCAATCCATAACAGTAGAACAGCCGGGCGGTGAGTTGGGTAAAGTGAATTGCGCATGGGTTCCCCCGGCGGAGAAAAAGTACCATGCGCGAGCTCCTTCGTATAAATTCCCAATCTGAGCTAACGCCGGGTTAGGATTGCCAACATAGAGTTGGTCATATCCAAACTGTCTCGCGAACCGAGAAGGCATGTAAGGCTCGATTACGCACTTCTCCCGTGAGCGATAGACCAGGTAGCCCAACCTGATCATAAGAAGCCAGCTGAAGGTACCCTCTTCCAAAGAAGACGAGCCTTCAAAAAGCAAATCCATGAAACGAGCATCCTTAACATCAGCCCCGTCAAAGTTAGGAGCACAGCAGAAAACCCGGTACTTATCTTCTCGGGATAGAAGCTGTCGAGCCCTGACTATATAAGAACTAGTCCACGTGGCCGACTCCAATCTTTGTACGAAGGGAGTATAAGCATCATCCCCTTCATGCACTCCCGTCATTAATGAAGGGCAATGCAACACGAACCAGGCCATTAAATATGTGTATGGCACTGGTACACGTGGTTGAGGAGCTTTTCCAGCTTTCTTCTTAGCGGCTTTGACTCTCGAAGCACTGAGGAGTTCTGAAGTCAACACCCTCAGGCCATTCTGAATACAGCCAACCATAGCAGTAAGGAGGCTCACAGGTCTCCCATGCGCTAGCAAAACAGCTGGGTACACTACCTCAGCTAATATTGCCTCTATCGGTCTTGACGGTACCACGCACCGCTTCAACCAAATCATGAAGAAGCCTGCAAGCAGAGCCGTGTCAGAGATAGGAACTGTGGCTTGGTAGTGGAAATTTTCGAATTCGACACCAGCTTCAAAATCATCCTCGGTATGCTCTGTCTTATAGGTAGCACTGGAAGCCGTAATTCGAGCTTTGGCATCCTTAAGAGAGAGAACTGCAACGCGGTATACGGCTACATCTTTTTGGTTTAAATTCTGAAAGAGGTAGTCTGCCCACGTGGTATGCATAATGCCCCCTCCACGCATCCCAAAGACTTGGGCACATATGTGGAAGTGGCACATCAGCTCCCAGAAAGTAGCACAAATTTCCGGGTGCGCCACCTTCAGTAGAGAAAGTTCCTCGGTGGTGGGAATGAACTCCTCGTAGGGCATTTTTCCAAGCGACAGCCCCGACACTGCCTGCATCTCATGAAGAGCAAAACCTAACTCTCCAGCAGGCGTAAAGAATGTGCAGCTGTCAGGGTTATATTTCTCCAACATAGCGAAGAAATTATGAAGACTCTGCACGACTCCCTGTCGTGTAGCTAACACCGGAATTGTGAGACCCGATTGAGTGAGCGAGTCCTTAAGCTCTTCAAGAACAAAGTCAACCATACGGGTCCACCAACCTCCTTCTCCGGAACAGATCCATCCAGGAGATCTGAACGTCTGGGTAGAGAATTCACCCTGAGTTGCAAGGAATTGGCGAATAAAGATGTTCGCTGGACGTGGCATCTCCTGAACCAGCTCCTTCTTCTCAAACAAACCAGGTCTTAACCCCTTTAGTTGCCCCCCGATTTGCGCACGAGCTCGCCGACCAAATCCAAGCGACACATCCTCCTTCTCTTTTACTATGTCAAAGGTCAAGCCCCGACGGCAGCTCACATTCAGAAAGTAGGAGAGAGGGTACATCCTCTTCATGCTAGGGAGAAATAAAAAGCGATTATCAACTCTCCGCAGCAGCTTTGAGTCTTCCATACATGTGAGATGATCATTAGCTGGTATGCGATCTCCAAATATGAACGCTGGTTTAGGAAACTGGGCACGGCCAACAGGGGTCTCCAAGTCCAAGTCAGTTATCAAAATCCTGAGAGTAGAGCATTGAGGGAATTTAATCATTTCCGCTCTTTCCGAATCAGGATAAGTACACAATGGAATTTGGTTCTGAAGACTAAATATTTCATTCGCGTCAGGTCCCCCGATGTACCCAAAATGATGCTCTTGTGAAAGTGGCACGTTTGGGAGAAGTACTGCACAATCAAAAGCAGAAGTTAGCGGCGAGCTATCAACATAAAGGCATAGCCTGAAACATAAAGGGTTAAAGGCTCATATCGAAATCTCCAACGCGAAGGTCGAACCTCGCGTCAGAAGCCTCAAACGCGAAGGTCAACCTCGCGTTGAAAAACTTGAACGCGAGGGTCGAGACCCACATGGGATCCCAACCCCGCGTTTTCATTGAGTTGAAACGAGTCATCTTCCTCGTTATCAAGAACCCATCTAGGGTTTTCAGAGAACTTGCCAAGGCAAGTTATTTCGGGTGGCACTCACCACGACAGGGAAGCCCCCGCAGCAGCGGTGACGACGACGATGTCCCCGCATGAACAAGAGCGCCGCCAGCGTCCTCAGCCGACGGCACTTCGGAAGTCGCTCCGGCGACTTTCTTGGAGTTCGAACCTCTTCTCCGAGGCGCCATTGATGCAGTCGATCGGAGGAAATTCCTTTGAATGAGGGAGACGAAGACCGTCGGAGATCTCACCGGAATCAAACGAGAATTCTCGTTCTTGAAAATAGTCGAAAGTCTTGAAAGTCAAGTGACTTTTGATATGACCACTCAGGTCTATTTATAACAGCCACCAAGCTGTTAAGATGGCACAGGATTCTAGGAATGAATCCCAACCATCTTTCAAAACGCGAAGCTCACATCCGCGTTCAAGTTTCCCAAATGCAAAGCCCAAGCCAACGTCACAAGGCCTGAGCCTCGCGTTTCAAATATTAAACGCGAGGGTCACCTCAGCGTTGCAATTCTTTTAAATGAAGAATATGCACTGGTAAGCCTACTTAACAGAGTGGTAATCAAAACCTCTGTATCTCTTCAGCAGAATTCAAATTCTCATTGGGTTAATACTACACCCCAAAATCCACTTATCAATTCTCAAAAAATAGAATGATAAGTCTCCAACTCATTGTCGATTTATTGGCTCTCCTCAGCAGAGCAATAAATAACTCGTTTTCAGTGGGGTAATAAACTCCCCCAAAATCTTGATCAAATCACAAGTCTTATAACTCATCACTCCGATGATAAAACATATAGCAGTTCTCCCCTGTGAGACGCTATAATATTCTTTCCCCACAAATGTCACGTTAAAATTACACCTCTGACAAAATCAACTTATCGATTCTCGTCAATAGAACGATAAGTCCTCAAAATTGCCCTGATCGCAATATTTCTTCTGTCACGTTAAAATCACACCTCTGACAAAATCAACTTATCGATTCTCGTCAATAGAACGATAAGTCCTCAAAATTGCCCTGATCGCAATATTTCTTCTGTCACGTTAAAATCACACCTCTGACAAAAATCAACTTATCGCTTCTCGTCAATAGAACGATAAGTCTTCAAAATTGCTCCGATCGCAATATCTCTCTTGCTAAGTTAAAACTACACCTCTAGCATTTATAGACTTCTTTCAGTGTTTAAAGCAAAACATAACACAGGAAGAATTCTATTAGTCAACCCTATTATGGGAGTATTCGTCCTCAGCAGTTTGAAACTTTCTAGAGTTGTCTTAAATGATAATAAAGAGAGTTCTCTGCAACAGAACCATTGTGGAGGTATATTCTAAGTCAGGAATACATCTCAGGCATTTCTCGTGACTTGTATTTAAAATCAAAAAATGATAAATGCAAGAAACAATGAGAAGTCAATATCACTTTTTATTCAAGAACCAAAAGAAAGTGATACAAAACAAACTTTGTTCTTGTCAAAAGAACATTACAGAAACCAAACTCACTCATGCATTAAATCAAAAGAGATGAGTTGAGCCTTGAGTTCAGCTAACTCCGCCTCGTGGTTAGCTCGCACCATAGCTTCAGCCTTTGCTCGAAGTTCATCCTCGCTGGGTATGATGATGGCCGCCATTTCCTTTCTGACGTCTTCCAGAGCCTGAGCTTGTGCATGATACTCCAAAGTACTAGCTGCATTCTGGGTACTAAGGATGTTGACAATGCCTTCTTCGCGGGAGAGTTCAGCTTTCAATCGCAGGACTTCGGCTTCAGCTTCAACCAGTCTGTCCCGAAGCGAATTCATAGAAGCAGTTGAGCGTTCTAGTTCTTCTCGCTTCCGAGTGTTACGCTCACGAAGCTCTGCAATCTGACGCTCTTTTTCAGCTAAGTCCCGTTCTAGCGTCTCTCGGTGTATCACCTCAGCGACCTGAAGACTAGCCAAAGTGGACATAATTTGCGGCTGAAGGTCACTATGGCCCATGGTCTCGAAGCGTTGTAATTTCGCCTCCAAACGAAGGATAATCTCTGAGCAGCGTTCGAACCATCGAGTTTCGCCCACACTCCTGACCCCGTTTAAGCCTGCTTCCAGCAGAGGTCGAAAGGAGTTCAAAGTTCCTTGACCATTCATCAAGGACTCGACTACCGTCTTCGCAAGACTGTTTAGGTACACCAAGGAGATTTGGAGGAATTTAGGTGCATTAGCGAGACTGACAATTGCACCTGAAGATACCCCTTCAGCAGCTGAGATGGAGGCGTTAAGATGATGACTAGCAGGCGATCCAGGTGCTGAAGCTGCAGAGGCGATTGAAATGTTCAATTGCGAAGGGCTTGAGGTCAAAGCCATCAATGCTTTCGCTTGAGAAGAGCTTGGCCCAGCCTCCGTTGGGGTGAGCGAGATCTTCATCACCGCTTTTGGTGAAGTAGCCACTACAGAAGGGTCAGGCATGGATTGCTCTTGCATAGGGGCTGATACCTGCATGAGCTGTTGTTCCGGAGGAGGAGTAGCGGCAGTGGTTTCAGGCAACGCTACAGGCGGAACAGTCGCCGTAGGAGAACCAGGTAAATGTTGCTCTTCTAAAGGAGCCGACACTTGCGCAGGTTCTTGCTCTAAAGGAGCAGCTGAAGTAGTCCCGGGAGTAGGTGAACCTGCACGAAAAAACGGTCGGAACGCAGAAAAAGCATGTGGAAGAAGTCGAAACAAACCAAGCTTACCGGTAAGATAAAAAGGAGTATAACCTGATGCTTTATCAGACGGGACCTTGGGAGCATCATCATCAAAAGTGGTGACGTCATCAATGGAATCATTCTCATCGTCATCTTCACCTTCACCTGACATGTTGCCAACATCAGCGTCCTCATCACCTCTATCTCTGTCAACTGCATCACCAGCTGGGGAGTCGTCATAGTCAACTCGCTCCTCATCACCCGGAACAGCTGAAGACTCCGGAAGACTTGCACCAGCGGCTGGGCTTTTCATAAGTCCCGTTGTAGGACTAGGCATTAAATCATCAGCTTGTGACATTAATGCTGAAGGAGAAGGAGGTGGATTATCTTCGAGACCCCCTGGCTCCAACGCAGGAGACCTAGGAAGATCCATCACCGGAGCAGATTCTGCATCTGCAACCATTAATTCATCTTCTTCGTCCTCAGGAGGATGATAAGAAGAACCTTCGCCCGACAGAGCTGGACCATGAGAACGAAGTCCCGCTCTATGCGGCAGGCCAGCCACAGATGATTCCTGTGGTTCGTCATCTTTAGCAGCTTTAATGGCCTCAGCCATCAACTTGGATTTTTGTTGGCCTCTGGGGGGAGAATCCACCAGCAACTTTCGACGGATCTGCTTATCATACTGGCCAGCTTCATCAGCAGAAAGTTTTCTTTTCCCCGCTGCTCTTGTCATAGGAGGATCAGCCGCTCGTTGTTCTTCCACTGGAACAGGCTCAGCTCCTTGTTCCTCTTCCTGTTCGGCAGGCTGACTCTCGATGGATAGAAACTCATCGATCCCCCTCAAGCGAGACGTCTTAGACCCCTTTCTTGAATTATACATATGCCTAATGTCCTTCAGGCAAGATGTATTCAAGTTGAAGTTGGGAGTCTGAGAAGCAGCGTAATACCAATTGCAGAAGCTGATGGAGGTATAGGAATTAGCAGTTTTGTGGGGAAGCTTGAAGATGGCTTTGGTACAACCTGCCACAGAATAATACCAAGCCCTGGCTCCTTCATATAAGTTGGCTATAACTGAGAGTTGAGGACGAGGGTTCCCGACATACAACTGATCATACCCAAATTGGCGAGCGAACCTGTAGGGTTGGTAAGGCTCGACGAAACAGTTGGCGCCTTGTCGAAAGATCAGGTAGCCTGGCCTGATGGATAAAAGCCAATGGAAAACCCCCCCGCTCAGCTGAGTGAATCCATTAGGACCCGCCGTATCCTGATATTCTGCTCCATAGACACCGCCCTCGAAATCAGGGAAACATCGGTAGATATGGAAGTTAGTGTCCCGTGCTAAGATTTGGCGGATCCTAACCATGTACCCCCCTTCCCATTTCGCGGACTCTAGTCGCTGCACAAATGGGATGAATGAGTCTCCCGGGGGAGAGGCTGCACTCATTATAGGAGGACAGTGGAGCACGTACCAAGCCATCAAATATGTATATGGCATCGGCACCCGGGGATTGGGAGTCTTGAAGGTCTTGTGGCCCTCAGACTCCACCTCTGTAACATCAACAAATTCAGAGGCCAACTCCCGTAATCCGTACTGAAGACAACCCACCATAGCGCTGAGGAGGCTCACAGGTCTCCCGTGTGCCAAGAGAACAGCCGGGTAGACCACCTCAATAGCAAGGGCATCGATCGGCCTGGTAGGAACGACGCAACGTTTGAGCCACAGCATCAAGAATCCAGCTAGCAACGCCGCGTCGGAAATTGGAATCAGAGCTTGATAATGAAAGCTCTCAAACTCTGTGTGAGCCGGGAAAACATCTTCCTTGGCCTCGTTAGTGTAATGGGAGGTAGCGTCGTCAATACGAGCCTGAACCTCCTCCAAAGTACTGGCAGGCAAGCGGGTCACTGAAGCTCCCTTAGTGGTCAAGTTATGGAATAAATATTCCGCCCAAGACACTTGCTTGATGCCGCCTCCACGGACCCCCGTCAGCTGCATGCAAATGTGGAAGTGACACATGACTTCCCAGAGAGTGGCATAAATTTCCGGACTGGTCTTCTTTAAAATTTGGAGCTCCGCCGATCCCGGAACAAACTCTTCATACGGCAAATCCCCGAGAACAAGACCCGAGACTTCATGCATCTCGTGAAGAGCAAAGCCTAATTCCCCCACAGGGGTGAAGAAAGTGCAACTATCAGGATTATACTTCTCCAATATGGAGAAGAAATGAAAGTGGCTCTGGACGATCCCAAATTCAGTAGCCCGCACAGGAACCAGCAACCCAGCTTGAGCGAGGGGAGCTTCTAATTCCTTCAGAACAAACTTGGTCATCTGGGCCCACCATCCAGCCGCTGGAGAATGAACCCAGCCAGGAGTTCTAAATCCTTGCGCAGGGAACTCTCCCTTCTTTTCCAGGAATCTCTTAACGAAGGTCTTTGCCGGACTGGGTGCTTCGCCAAGGGGATACTCCTTAGCAAATAAACTCGGCCGTAAAGCTGTCACCTGCCGATTATAACCAACGGGGCGAACCCCATAGAAAGTCAGAGCTCCTAGAGCAACCCCATCTTGATCCTTAACCAGGGGCCAATCCATACGCCTCGGGACGGAAGCGCATTGGAAATAAGATAGGGGGAACATCCTCTCCATGTTGGGCAAGAAAAGGTTGCGTTCCTCAACTCTCCGCAGCCACTTATAGCCCCCATCATAAGCAGTGCTTGCGTTGAAGTCAACAAAGTCCCCGAAGAGATATCCAGGTTTGGTTATGGGCTTACGGCTTGGGCTTTCAAGTCGAGCGTCCGAAACCAACGTCCTGAGAGTGTCATGAGAAGCTTGGGTGATCAGTTCCACGCGACTCTTCTCCCTCATCCGGAAAACCGGGAGTTCTAAACGCGAGCTGAAAGTTATGTTCATGTCTGCACCACCTTCATGTCCAAAGTGGTGGCGAAAAAGAAGAGGCTCGCTGGTATGGCGCACTACAAAAAGAAGAAAAGAGTTAGACAACTCAAAATCAGACAAGTTCAGACGCGAAGGTCGAACCCCGCGTCAAACAAGTTCAGACGCGAAGGTCGAACCCCGCGTCAAACAAGTTCAGACGCGAAGGTCGAACCCCGCGTCAAACAAGTTCAGACGCGAAGGTCGAACCCCGCGTCAAACAAGTTCAGACGCGAAGGTCGAACCCCGCGTCAAACAAGTTCAGACGCGAAGGTCGAACCCCGCGTCAAACAAGTTCAGACGCGAAGGTCGAACCCCGCGTCAAACAAGTTCAGACGCGAAGGTCGAACCCCGCGTCAAACAAGTTCAGACGCGAAGGTCGAACCCCGCGTCAAACAAGTTCAGACGCGAAGGTCGAACCCCGCGTCAAACAAGCCCAGACGCGAAGGTCGAACCCCGCGTCAGACAATCTCAGACGCGAAGGTCGAGCCTCGCGTCAGAAAAGTTCAGATGCGTGGGTCGACCCTCGCGTCAAAAATCTGAGACGTGGAGGTTAAACCCCTCGTCAAGAAGATTAAACGACGGGGTCCAGCCCCGCGTTATGGGAACGAGTTTCCTCGTTAATTTCAAGATCAGAACTTGCCGGAGCAAGTTTAATGACCACGAAGGTCGTACTCACCACCGATCAAAGGAAGCTGGGGCGTCACATTCGCCTGAGCAGCGGCGCCGCTGGCCGGCGCTGATGATGCAGATCCCCGAGCCGCAGCGGCATCGGACTTGGGAGCGACGGGCTTCTTGGGTGCCATAAGATCTCGTCGGAGGAGATGAACAGCGTTTCGCCGGAGATGAGAACGAAATTTTTTTCGTTAAATTTTCAAGAAGAGTCGAATGACTCTTGATTTGACCCCTAGCGGTCTATTTATAGACAGCTATGAGCTGTCAAATCCTAACGGACGGGATTCGAGGCCATCAGCCCGCCCAAGCTCGACCCTCGCGTTCGAGTTGATTCAGCTTCCAAACGCGATGCTCACCCACGCGTTCCAATTCTCAAATGCAGAAGGCATCTCTGTGTTGAGACCACCATGAACAGCAATTTCTTGGTTACCAAAGCGATCAAAGCCAGGAAGAAACAAACGACTCCACTGGGGAGTCTGTTGGAGGAGTACAGATAGATTACAGTCAACAACGGCGAAATCATCTGACTCGATCAGGCGGGAAGAGCAATCAATCCACCAAATTCTGGGATCCAAAGTATTCCGAAAATTCGTCCCAGTCAACCGCGAACTTTCGAAAACTTTGGAGGGGGTTCTGTAGGCTGTCTAAAAATCACAATAGATAGCTTATTCAAACAAGCTCCGACAACGGAGGTCACAATCAGACGACTTCCCAATCACTGCATCCGCAACTCCACAATTGCCACAAACGCGACCTCACCTCTGAGATGATTGATCTTGACGGCTGTGACAACAGCATGGCTAATATCGTAGCAATTATTAGAGATGCTGATGAGCAGTGGGACGATTTCAGAAATAAAAAGTTGGACTCAGTTGGTGAGTTGCTTGATAGAGAGCTATGGGCGAATATTCATCTTTAAGACACTATGGATGTTGATTCCCGTCTAGCTCCTACAACGAAAGCTACAATCAAATAGTTATCGGGTCGGTGAACGAATGTTGCGAATGGAGGGCTTTTCACATAGATCGAGAAGAGTTACAATTCAACGACACTTCTGACGATTGATGAAAACTCTATGCAGCAGTCTTCACAATCTACAGTGAAAGTTACAATCTGACGACTTTCACACTCCACAACAGCTAAAAGCCAGGATTACTGAACAACGGTCCTTGCAACGCTCTACAGAAGAAGTTACAAGTCAAATGGCTCCTTCTGAAACGCGGATGTCATCCCCGCGTCACCAAGTTGGAAATGAAGGCGACCCTCGCGTCGTCAATGCACAAGCCAAACGTGAGCGACCCTCGCGTTCAATGGTGTTCAGCTAACACCCAACTTCGCGTCTCAATTCAAAGAACACGAAGTTGAGTTCTAAACGCCAGAATGGGCGTTTGACTTATTCAAACATAAGTCGAACGGTTCCAAAACCGTTTATCCCACGTTCTGAGGGATTTTCGCCCACGTAGGAGCGGATATAGGGGTCAGTTACAACCTCTTATCCCCCTATAAAAGCTCAACGAACCCAACAGAGCAACGGGTTGGATTTTTGGCATCTGAACCACACAGGTTGGATTCAAAAGATCTAAACCATACAGGTTGGAGATTTTCAGTTCTAAAACAAACTCGACAGAGTTAAAGGATCGGATTTTTGATAATCAGATCAAGGGTTGGATTCTTTATCATCAAAACCACTCAGGTTTGGAGATTCGGCAACAACAGCAACGAAATCCTTGGAGATAGGATTTTTGAACCAACCTCAGAAAATCAAATCTGAGAGAATCCTTCAACAACAGAAAAACAGCTTGATTATTAACCGAATTTTCGGTTCCAACAACTCTATTCACAGAGTTCAAACTCGTTCAGAGTTCTTAAACTCATTCAGAGTTATTCATAAAACTTTCCACGAAAGTTCATCGTTCCCACGAGATAAAGACGGTCGGATCGTCAACGGAGAGCAAGTTCGACGCAATCAATCGAAGGAAGCACTCCATCGCTGCCAAGAAGAACCCAGTTTTAAACAAAGGGGAAAATCAAATTCGTTTTCCTCTCTTTTGTAATCAAGTTGTAACCGAGATCAAAGGAATCAAAGTCACATTTTCTTTATTCTCTTCTTTACAATTTTTCCAACAAACAAAAGATGGCGACTCCGCTGGGGACTAGCTTTTCCGACGATGAAGTGGTGGCTCAGTCCGACGTCCACCTCTTGGGAACGACTGTAGAAACTCTCGTCGTAGAGTTTGATCAGGCGAAATACGAGGAAGCCCTATCCTCTGGATCGCTTAGCCCCAAGGCTAAGCATGGTGTCCGCAAGATCTCCAAGGAGATCAATTCTGTTGTTGAAGAGCCGAAGAAAGCCCTCTCCTTCGGCCAGGAACTCAAATTGGCTCTGCTGGCTGAAAAGCCCACGTCCGCGTCAGCACAGCGTGCTTCGGGCCACAAACGGCCTCTGGAAGAGACGAGTTCCATAAACGTCAACGACGTTGCTGCTAAGGCTTTGAAACAAGCCAAAAAGAACGCCGCTCGCCGACGGAGAAGATCCATCCGACGAGCACACTTACGAGAAAGCCGATTGTTGGCCCAACGCGAAGATCGCGTTTCTAAAGATCCAACCGAACTTGGCGTCCCCAAAGAAGAACGCTCACTGCGTGGTAATGAGCCCAACTATCAGCCTAGGCTGATACAGCTCAAACGCGACCCTGAGTGGCGCGTTGTTCACTCAAAACGCAGCCCTCAGAATGGAGCTGCCAAAACCAAACGCGACCCTCATAGGCGCGTTCCAATTGAACATGACTCTCAGGAGTCTGTTTCACAAATTAAACGCGACCCTCAGGTGCGCGTTCAAACGAAGCATGACTCTCAGGAGTCTGTTTCACCAACCAAACGCGACCCTCAGGGGCGCGTTCAACCAAAACTTGACCCTCAGAGGTCAGGTTCATCATTTAAACGCAGGCCTCGGCCTAGTGTTTTCAAACGCGACCCTCGCGTTACTTCTCAAGAACGCGATCTTCAAGAGGTCCGTCAGGTTCAAAAAAGTCAGCGTGGCTTTAAAATTCACGTTCGACAAGAACCAATCTCACCTACCCAAGGGCAGGGGGTTCCAACTCCACCTCCAAGTCCGGGGAAAGTTTCCTCCCAAGTTCCTGATCTTCGGGAATTGTTGTCGAGAGGAAAATCAGCAGCACAAACAGCTCACCCATGTCAATGTGAGAGGCTTATCTCGGCAGTCTTGTCAGAATGCCCTTGTTGTGCAACAACACCTCGGCAGTCTGTATTCGACAGGTTGACGAATGTCGTTAGACCTGCCAAACGACAACGCCGCAACAAAAAGAAGACAGTTGAAGCGGAATACCCTCAGGTCACTATCAACATGATCGGCCGAGGGAAAGCCTTGCCTACTGATTCCGATGAGTCACAAGAGAGTCATCACTCGACTGTCAGAGAAATTTGTGACCAGTTCGAAGGAGTATATCAGAATACTCGGACTCGAACAGGAGCTATTCGCCCGGTTGACTATCAAAAGTTAGCCAAAGGCATTACAACAAGTGAAGAACATTCAGCAATAGCTGAATCTCAATCGTCAAGCTCTGTTGGAGCACGCGAGGTCTCCGCTTACATGTCAGGGAATCACGAAGACATCGCCAAAAGAGTGGACGAACATCATGTCATGCTCCAGGCGCAACAAGAGACACTTCTCCAATTAAAGGATATGCTGGCTCAGCTTCTTGCTGAAAAAGGCCACAAACCTGAATCTTCCCGGAGAACAACTTCAAAGGGAAAACAAAAAGTGCACGAACATTCAGATCGTGAGACTCACAACCTGGGATCCTCTTCTGAAGGTGAGAAGGAGATGGAGAAAGAACTGCACCCTCAATCTACTAAAGTGGATGAGCTGGAGGCTCGCCTTAACGCAATCGCCAACCGAAGCGAGCTCCGGGAAGAGGGAGTTGTGCGGCCTTACCCTGCTGAGTGGGATACAGCTCCCTACCCACCGAAGTTTAAGGCCCCTACCTTACAACCGTTCGATGGTACAGGATCGCCAAATCAGCACATTTACTACTTCAAGTCCCAAACTGGGGATGTAGTAGCAAACGACGCCATCCTGACCAGGCTGTTCATCGGTACCCTTAAGGGTGTCGCCTTCGAATGGTTCATGAAATTGCCTGCCGGATCTATTCAGAAATGGGTAGACCTGGAAAGGCTATTCTTGGCCAGATTCTTTGAGGACGACACGGAGGTCTCGGTCCCAACTCTTCTTGCCACTAAGCAAAGGAAAGGAGAGTCCATCAAAACCTATGTGGAGAGATTCCGCAGCATGGCATTGCGATGCCCCTCAGGTATGACCCAATCAACTCTGGTTGAAACTTGCAGGCACAACCTGCAGACCCAGCTCCTTGCTCAAATGGGGGTGGCAGAATGTCGCTCCTGGAGACAACTAGTCTCACAAGGAGAACAAGCTGAAGAAATAGTGGCACGGGTCAAAGCCGAAGAAATGCCACAACCCAAGCCGCAGCAGCAAAATCAGCAACGCAACCAGAACAACGCCCAACGGTCTAAGGGGAAGGAGACCTTGGCGGCCGACTACACGCGAGTTCCACCGCCGAACAAGCAGGGCAAAGCGCCAAATCAGCAAAGAGCGCCCAAGCAGTATTCGTTCAAAGAGGAGCACGTGGATACATTATTCCAATTGCTTCGAAAGAACAACAAGCTGCAATTGCCTGAGGTCAGGAAGCCGGATGAAGCAGGGAAAGTAGATGACCCCAGCTATTGTCGTTATCACAGATTCCTTGGACATCCTACCAAAAAGTGCTATGTCTTCAAAGACATCTTACAGAATCTGGTGAACGCTAATGTGCTCACACTGAAGCCAGAGCAGAAGACCGTATCTACTAATATGATAGCGGTCCAATTTGGTGATTTTCCCCCGGTAGTAACGACGGACGGCGTCGTCCCCATTCGCAAGGGAGAAATACGTCTGAAGAATGCTGACTTGCATAGTCAGAAGGACAGGGGGTTGGTGCCCCTCACTACCCCAAAAGGGGAAATCATGTGGGTCCATCCTGATCTGCTGGGAGATCAACAATGGACGAACACCCCGTCCAAAAAGAAGGGAGGCAAGGCTAAGTCTTCCAACATGATTAGCCCCTCCATTACTGAAGATGATGACCACCTCAAGCCTCTTACTGATTCAGAAGAGGAGAGGATTGTTCTAGCGGCATACCCAGAAGGCAATCCTGGCACTCGGTCAGGAAAAGCTTACCTGAGAGATTATGGCCAGAACGCTCCAGAGGTCGTGGAACAGCCCCAAGACGCTGGGGGTTCTGTTCCGAAAAAGCCAGTAGACAAAGGAAAACAGAAGGAGCTCCGATTCCACAGAAATCTCCACCAGGAAACTGGAGAGTCGAGCGCTCCCTTCCAATTCAACGTCATGGCGCAGCTGGCCAACATACCGGCCAGGATTACTTTATATGAGCTCCTAAGGTTATCCAAAACTACCAAGGAAGCTCTGATTGAAGCCCTGAAGAATACAGAGAGCTTCATCACCCAAGTCACCCCGGCTCCCGAAGCCTCTGATGATCAAACGTGTCTACAATGTCTGCAAGCGGCGAGGAGTCTACCCTGCATATCGTTCACGCAAGAAGACATGCAGGTCAAACATGAACATGACCGACCACTGTACTACACAGGATATATCGGATCCTCCGAAATCAGTCGTGTTCAAGTTGACCCGGGCTCAGCGCTTAGTATCATGCCCTACAGGGTCATGCAGGTCCTAGGGATTCCCATGCACCGGCTGCACACCACCCAGACTACTATTTTCGGGTTCAATGCAAACAGTACCCGACCCCTGGGAAAGATTAAACTCAGATGCCAGATCGGAGATCTCAAGTCTGAGGTAGCATGCTACATCATAGATGCGGACACGTCCTACAACCTTTTGCTAGGACGACCATGGATACATGCAAACCGCATTGTCCCATCTACTTTGCATCAGGTTATGAAGTACGCCAATGACAAGGGCGAAGTCAGAACCTTGATCGCAGAGAAATACCCCTTCCGAGGAGTAGAAAACTTCCACACCGACTCCGTCTTCTATTTGGAATCCCAAGAGAAAGAAGATGTGGACAGCGGTAATGAAGCTGACATCGAGCCAGACCCCGATGAAGATTGTCCTTGGGAGTTAAACTTTGATGTAATGGGTTAGGGTGAGAGTAATAATGATGTACCGAGCGAGGACGAGTGGTTCATTAATGAAGATTCCATTTTAGCGTACTTGTCTGATGTCTCTCTTAAAAATAAACAAATAGAGAATGATTCTAGTGCAGGTACCAACCCATGGCACGTACTGTGCACAGAGGCGTCGCTCACCTTGCCAATCCAGTCATCCTTCGCTTCGGATGAAGAAGTGGAAGACGTACAGAAGGCTTTCTTCAAAGTCCCATCCAAAAGGAAAGGGCAGAAGCCGATCTGTTTTGGTAAAGTCAAACCCGAACAACTCAAACGAGCAAGTTCGGAGGAAGACGACGGAGTTCCCCAATTCCATTACCATGAACCCAATTCTAAATATTACGTCATGACCAATCATCCGGAATATCGTCATACGAGTCCGACGTCAGCGTTGGACCCTTCTTTAAAAACTTGACTGTGAACATGGTTTCAACTAGTAATCCAGATGAAGACGCAGGGGGTGACGAAGGATTAATCTTTAAAAACTTGACTGTGAACATGGTTTCAACTAGTCATCCAGATGAAGACGCAGGGGGTGACGAGGAATTATTGGAATCGACCGATGATCCTTGGATCAAGCGTCTCAATATCCTGTGGGATAATGCGTTTCGAACAACGCGAACCGCCCACTGAAGATAAAGTAATCCAGGTCAACATGGGAGATGAACATGATCCTAAGCCCATATTCATAGCTGAAGACTTGTCATCATCCGAAAAAGAGGACCTTATATCTCTTATCCGAGAATATATAGATGTCTTCGCCTGGAATTATGAAGCTATGCCTGGCCTTGACCCGAAGGTTGCCATGCACCGTCTCAACATTGATCCGGACGCAAAACCCGTTAAACAACAACAACGCAGGTTTCGTCCAGAGATCATGGAATCAATTGAGTCAGAAGTTAAAAAGCTTATAGACTCAGGTTTTGTTAGGGAAGAGCAGCACCCAGACTGGGTGGCCAACATTGTTCCAGTTCCCAAAAAGAATGGTAAGGTCCGGATATGCATCGATTTCCGCGATCTCAATGCCGCTTGTCCGAAAGACGAATTCCCGCTTCCTATCACGGATGTTATGATTGACAACACCTGCGGGTATGAAAGGATGTCTTTCATGGACGGGTTCTCCGGGTACAATCAGATCAAGATGCACCCGGACGATGAAAAACATACTGGTTTTAGAACACCACTGGGGGTGTATTGCTACACAGTGATGCCCTTCGGCCTGAAAAATGCAGGTGTGACTATCAACGTGCAATGAACATAATCTTTCACGAACACCTACGAAAGAAGATCGAGTGCTACGTTGATGACATAGCAGTAAAGAACCAATGTAAAGACGATCATCTTGCAGATCTGAAGATAATGTTTGAAATCATGCGAGCACATCAGCTGAAGATGAATCCGACAAAATCATTTCTCGGAGTTTCAAGCGGAAAATTCCTAGGATTTATCGTTACTTCCAAGGGAATCTCCCTTGATCCAGAAAAAGTGCGTGCCATCCAAGACATGCCACCTCCTAAGAATCTCAAAGAGCTCAGAGGTTTGCAAGACAGACCGGCCTACATTCGAAGATTCATATCTAATCTTTCAGGGCGCTGCCAACCTTTCTCTAAGCTCATGAAGAAAGGAGTATCCTTTGTTTGGGATGGAGAATGTCAAAAAGCATTTGAGGAGATTAAGAGATATCTTACTCAACCGCCAGTTCTCGTGGCCCCTTGCCTCAAAAGGCGGTCAAGGGCCAAGCACTGGCAGACTTCTTAGCCGATCATCCAGTATCGGGAACGTCTAAGTTGTATGAGGAATTACCTGACGAGGTCGCTGAAGCTTGCGCTACCCAAGAAGCTACGCAAGTGTGGAAGTTATTCTTCGACGGTGCATCCAGAGCAAATCCTCATGGAGCAATCACCGCAGGAGTAGGAGTAGTATTAATCTCTCCGAACGGCCACATAATCCCAAGGGGATTCTCTTTAATCGAACCTTGCACCAACAACGTAGCCGAGTATAATGCTCTGCTATTAGGAATGCAATGTGCTGAAGAACTTAATATTCAGCACCTCGAGGCTTACGGTGACTCTCAGCTCATCGTTAATCAAGTCATAGGAGAATATGAAGTACGTCATGAGGATTTGATCCCGTATTACTTCGCAGTGCTAGAGCAGGCTCAAAAGTTCGAAGGCTTCTTTATCGAATACGTGCCAAGAGCTCAGAATGCATATGCCGATGCTTTAGCCTCTTTGGCAACTTCCCTAGCCTTGCCACTAGAGGTCGAAACAACGATTCCGGTCATAGGACGTAAGCTATACTTTTCCAAAATTCCTACAGAGGAAAACTCAGACGAGATGACGTCAAGAGAAGTCTGTACGATATTTATGGGGTTCGAATCTAGGGATTGGCGGTTCCCGTATATCGACTATGCCCTATATGGAATTCTGCCTGATGATCCTAAGGAAGCGGCTGCAATTAAACGAAAAGCCCTCCAATTCTATTACGATGCAGTTTCTCAAGTCCTGTATCGTAAATCACATGATGGAGTCTTACTTCGATGCCTTTCCCGAAAGGAAGCGAAAGAAGCCCTCAAGGAAGCTCATGGCGAAATGTGCGGAGCTCATCAGCCCGGAGCCAAATTAGGAGATTGCCTCCGACGAATCGGCTATTATTGGCTGAAGATGTTTTCAGACGCGGTTGACTACGCTAAACGTTATCACGCGTGCCAAATTCATGGGGACTTCATCCATCAGGCACCAGGAAACTTACACCCCACGTCAGCGACTTGGCCATTCGAAATGTGGGGTATGGATATCGTGGGACCGATTTCCCCTTCGACGTCTAAGGGCTACGGCTTATTATCCGCCAGCAAATGGTCTTGCAGAAGCCTTCAATAAAACCATAGTGAAGCTTCTCAAAAAGTTTGTTTCTAAAAGCCGGCGCGATTGGGATGAAAGACTGGGTGAATGTCTTTGGGCTTACCGCACTACAGTAAGGACCTCTACAAGAGCTACGCCATTCTCTTTGGTATATGGCTGCGAGGCGGTACTACCATTGGAAATTCAGATTCCTTCTCTGAGAGTCGCTATCACAACTGGACTAACAGAAGAAGAAAAGCATCAACGACGTCTGCAAGAACTTGAAGCCTTAGACGACAAGTGACTTCAAGCTCAACAACAGATCGAGTTATATCAATCCTGTATTTCCAAAGCCTACAGCAAAAAGGTTAAGGAACGGATTTTCAAGAAAGGCGATTTAGTGTTAGCCAACAGGCGACCCATGGTGATGACACACAAAACCAAAGGGAAATTCAATCCTAAATGGGAAGGGCCCTTCGTAATAGAATCAGTCTATTCGAATGGAGCGTATCGCCTCATCAATCAAGAAGGAGACAGGCTCATGATGCCAATTAATGGGAAGTTTCTTAAGAGATACTTCCCGTAAATCATGTAGCCCCCTAAACTCCAACCAAATCAGGCTGGGGGTTGCCCATTCATAGTGTAATTCTATTTTGTATTTCGTCATGTTAACACTACACCTCTGACGATTGTAATTTGATGGAATTATTCTAAATAAATAATAAAGGGAATAGCATTTGCATTATTTCTATTGTCTTGAACCAGATTGCAGCAAAAGAAGACAATACAGGGCAAAATGATATCGTTTTCATTCAATGTTGTTAATCTAAACACAAAATAATGACAAACAAAGTGAAAATGATACAAAATTCCTTAATCAAGAACAGGTCAAGAGCTAAACATCAGGCTTCATTAACTTGAGGGTTTTTAGTCTAGACTTAAAGGCAGAGAGTTTCTCCCGGTGAGCCGCTCGGACTTGTCCCTCGATCTCCTTTCTGAGTTCTGCTTCAGAGAGTTTCTCCCGGTGAGCCGCTCGGACTTGTCCCTCGATCTCCTTTCTGAGTTCTGCTTCAATAGGAGCGGCAGCAACAATGTCTTTGCGAATCCGCTCAGCTGCGTGGAGTGTACGACAAAATTTCGTATAAATTTGGCCACTTTTATGCTCAAGCTCTTTCCTGACATCCTCATAGTGGGCCAATTGGGCTTTCTTCTGGTCCAACTCGGCTTCTAATCGAGCGATAGTCTCTTCAATACCGCGGATATCAGAAGCAACACGTTTGATTTTAGCATATGCTTTAGAGTGTCGCTTCCTTAAAGCTGATATGCGGGCCTTTTTATCAGACAGGTCCTTGCGAAGAGTCCCTGGGTGATGCGCCCTCGAGATTATCGCCAAGGAAAGAGCCGGCTCCACTTCAGAATCTAAATTGGTGCACTGTAGCTCCCTGAAAGCTGCTAATTCTATCATCAAAAGAATGATTCCCCCTTGGCAGTGTTCAGTCCAGGATGCATCCCCTTTAGCTTTGATGTCGTCCAAACATTGGCTCAAGATGGATTCACAGTCTTCAAGAGAAGCCCCCTCAACACTGACCATATTAATAATTGTTTGCATCCAACGTTCCAGTTCATCAATTGATTTCTTCAGAGCCCTTGAGCGTGGAGGAGGAAGAGTTGGATAGATTGGATCCGTATGATCATCCTGAACAGGTGTTGGAGCAACTTCAGAAGAAGGGCCCTCTCCAACCCTATCGTCCTCAGGAACCAAGGGGATCGATTGGGGCATTTCGTCCTCTCCGTCAGTAAAACGCTCAACGAGCGCAGACTTCATCGCATCCCCCATTAATTTGTCCCTCTTGGAATTCTTGGCCATGACAGGTATCCGCTTACGAATTCTCCTGTCATACTCACCTTGCTCAGCAGCAGAAAGAGCCTTCTTACCCGATCTTAAAGAACGAGGTTTAGGAGCAGGCTCTTCTGCAGGAATCTCCTCAGTTGTCTTATCTTCGGGAGAATCGGCAATTGGTTTTCCCTCTTCGATCCCCATAGGAACCTCTTCTTCAGAAGGTTCTATGGTAGACAAGTCCTTAGGAGCTTCAACGGCTCCGATCGCTTCCTGTTCACAAGATAGGTACTCTTCCATCCCTGGCAGACGAGTACTCGCAGAACCACTCCGTGAACGGTACAATTCCCGAATCTCGTTTATACATGAAGTATAAACATCATATTCCGGAATCCGAGAAGCTTCAACAAACCACTGGCGGAAATCCATAACAGTAGAGCAGCCGGGTGGGGAATGGGGTAAAGTGAATTGCGCATGGGTTCCCCCGGCGGAGAAGAAGTACCATGCGCGAGCTCCTTCGTACAAATTCCCAATCTGAGCTAACGCCGGGTTAGGATTGCCAACATAGAGTTGGTCGTATCCAAACTGTCTGGCGAACCGAGAAGGCATGTAAGGCTCGATTACGCACTTCTCCCACGAGCGATAGACCAGGTAGCCCAACCTGATCATAAGAAGCCAGCTGAATGTACCCTCTTCCAAAGAAGAAGAGTCTTCAAAAAGCAAGTCCATGAAGCGGGCATCCTCCACATCAGCTCCACTCCCGTCATCAAGGAAGGGCAATGCAACACGAACCAGGCCACTAAATATGTATATGGCATTGGTACACGTGGTTGAGGAGCCTTCCCAGCTTTCTTCTTAGTAGCTTTGACTCCCGAAGCACTGAGAAGTTCTGAAGTCAATACCCTCAGGCCGTTCTGGATACAGCCAACCATAGCAGTAAGGAGACTCACAGGTCTCCCATGCGCTAGCAAAATAGCTGGGTACACAACCTCAGCTAATATTGATTCTATTGGTCTTGACGGTACCACACACCGCTTTAACCAAATCATGAAGAAGCCTGCAAGTAGAGCCGTGTTAGAAATAGGAACTGTGGCTTGGTAGTGGAAACTTTCAAATTCGACACCAGCTTCAAAATCATCCTCGGCATGCTCTGTCTTATAAGTAGCACCAGGAGCCTTAATCCGAGCCTTGGCGTCCTTAAGTGAGACAACTGCGACACGGGATACGGCCACATCTTTCCGATTTAAGTTTTGAAAGAGGTAGTCTGCCCAGGTGGTATGCATAATGCCCCCTCCACGCATCCCAAAGACTTGGGCGCATATGTGGAAGTGGCACATCAATTCCCAGAAAGTAGCGTAGATTTTCGGGTGCGCCACCTTCAGTAAGGAAAGCTCCTCGGTGGTGGGAATAAACTCCTCGTAGAGCGTTTTTCCAAGCGTCAGCCCCGACACTGCCTGCATCTCATGGAGAGCAAAACCTAACTCTCCTGCAGGTGTGAAGAATGTGCAGCTGTCAGGGTTATATTTCTCCAACATAGGGAAGAAATTGTGAAGACTCTGCATTCAGGGTTATATTTCTCCAACATAGGGAAGAAATTGTGAAGACTCCGCATGACTCCCCGTAGTGTAGCTAACACAGGAACTGTAAGACCCGATTGAGCGAGAGAGTCCTTAAGCTCCTCAAGAACAAAGTCAACCATGCAGGTCCACCAACCTCCTTCGCCAGAACAGACCCATCCAGGGGACCTGAACATCTGGGTAGAGAATCCACCCTGAGTTGCAAGGAATTGGCGGATAAAAATGTTCGCTGGGCGTGGCATTTCCGGAACCAGCTCCTTCTTCTCAAACAAACCAGGTCTTAACCCCTTAAGTTGTCCTCCGATTTGTGTACGAGCTCGCCGACCAAATCCAAGTGACACATTCTCCTTCTCTTTGACAATGTCGAAGGTCAAACCCCGACGGCAACTCACATTCAAGAAATAGGAGAGCGGGTACATCCTCTTCATGTTTGGGAGGAATAAGAAGCGATTATCAGCTCTCCGCAGCAGCTTTGAATCTTCCACGTATGTGAGATGGTCATCGACTGGTATGCGATCCCCAAATATGAATGCTGGTTTAGGAAACTGGGCATGACCAAAAGGGGTCTCCAAGTCTAAGTCAGTTATCAAAATCTTGAGAGTAGAGCATTGAGGGAATTTAATCATTTTCGCTCTTTCCGAATCAGGAAAAGTACACAATGGAATCCTGTTCTGAAGACTGAATAATTCATTCGGGTCAGGTCCACCAATATATCCGAAATGGTGCTCTTGTGAAAGCGGCACGTTTGGGCAACCCCGCGTTTTCATTGAGTTGAAACGAGTCATCTTCCTCGTTATCAAGAATCCATCTAGGGTTTTCAGAGAACTTGCCAAGGCAAGTTATTTCAGTCGGCACTCACCACGACAGGGAGGCCCCGGCGGCGGCGATGTCGACAGCAAGGTCCCCGCATAGGCAAGAACACCGCCGGCGTTCTCAGCCGACGACATGTCGGAAGTCGCCTTAGCGACTTTCTTGGAGTTTGAATCCCTTCTCCGAGGCGCCATTGATGCAGGTGATCAGAGGAAGATCCCTTAAAAGAGGGAGACGAAGTTCGTCAGAGGTTTCGCCGAAATCAAACGAGAATTCTCGTTCTTGGAAATAGCCGAAAGTGTTGAAAGTTGACCATTCAGGTCTATTTATAACAGCCGCCAAGCTGTTAAGATGGCACAGGATTCTAGGAATGAATCCCAACCATCTTTCAAAACGCGAAGCTCACATCCGCGTTCAAATTTCCCAAGTGCAAAGCTTAGGCTAGCGTCACGAAGGCCCGAACCTCGCGTTTCAAACATCAAACGCGAAGGTCACCTCAGCATTGCAATTCTTCTAAATGAAGAACACGTACTTGTAAGCCCGCTTAACGGAGTGTTAATCAAAACCTCTGTATCTCATCAGCAGAATCTAAATTCTCATTGGGTTGATATTACACCCCAAAATCCACTTATCAATTCTCATTAATAGAATGATAAGTCTCCATCTCATTGTCAATTTATTAGCTCTCCTCAACAGAGCAATAAATAACTTGTTTTCAATGGGGTAACAAATTCCCCCAAAACTTTGTATCACAAAGCATCGCTCTGATGATAAAACAATTAGCAGTTCTCCCCAGTGAGACGCTATAATAATCTCTCCCCACAAATGTCACGTTAAAATCATACCTCTGATAAAATCAACTTATCGATTCTCGTCAATAGAACGATAAGTCCTAAAAATTGCCCTGATCGCAATATTTCTCCTGTCACGTTAAAATTACACCTCTGACAAAATCAACTTATCGATTCTCGTCAATAGAACGATAAGTCCTCAAAATTGCCCTGATCGCAATATTTCTCCTGTCACGTTAAAATTACACCTCTGACAAAAATCAACTTATCGATTCTCGTCAATAGAACGATAAGTCCTCAAAATTGCCCTGATCGCAATATTTCTCCTGTCACGTTAAAATTACACCTCTGACAAAAATTAACTTATCGATTCTCATCAATAGAACGATAAGTCCTCAAAATTGCCCAGATCGTAATGATCCCCCTGCCAAGTTAAAACTATACCTCTGGCACACCCAGATTTCTTTCAGTGATCAAAACAGAAATAACACAGGAAGAATTCTATTAGTCAACCCCATTATGGGAATATTCGTCCTCAACAGTTTGAAACTTTCTAGAGTTGTCTTAAACGATAACCCCCTTATGGGAATATTCGTCCTCAACAGTTTGTTCTCTGCATCAGAACCATTGTGGAGATCTATTCTAAGTCAGGAATACATCTCAGGCATTTCTCGTGATTTGTATTTAAAATCAAAACATGATAAATGCAAGAAATAATGAGAGACCAATATCACTTTCTATTTAAGAACTAAAAGAAAGTGATACAAAAAAAAACTTTGTTCTTGTCAAAAGAACATTACAGAAGCCAAACTCACTCACGCATCAAATCAAAAGAGATAAGTTGAGCCTTGAGTTCAGCTAGTTCCGCCTCGTGGTTAGCTCGCACCATAGCTTCAGCCTTTGCTTGGAGTTCGTCCTCACTTGGTATGATGATGGCCGCCACTTCCTTCCTGGCGTCTTCTAGGGCTTGAGCTTGTGCATGATACTCTAAAGTACCAGTTGTATTCTGGGTACTAAGGATGTTGACAACGCCTTCTTCGCGGGAGAGTTCAGCTTTCAATCGCAGGACTTCGGCTTCAGCTTCAACTAGTCTGTCCCGAAGCGAATTCATGGAAGCAGTTGAGCGTTCTAGTTCTTCTCGCTTCCGAATGTTACGCTCACGAAGCTCTGCGATCTGACGCTCTTTTTTAGCTAAGTTCCGTTCTAGTGTTTCCCGGTGTATCACTTCAGCGACCTGAAGACTAGCCAAAGTGGACATAATTTGCGTCTGAAGGTCACTATGGCCCATGGTCTCGAGGCGTTGTAATTTCTCCTCCAAACGAAGGATAATCTCTGAGCAGCGTTCGAACCATTGAGTTTCGCCCACACTCCTGACCCCGTTTAAGCCTGCTTCCAGCAGAGGTCGAAAGGAGTTCAAAGTTCCTTGGCCATTCATCAGGGACTCAACTACCGTCTTCGCAAGAATGTTTAGATACACCAAAGAGATTTGAAGGAATTTAGGTGCATTAGCGAGACTGAAAACTGCACCCAAAGATACCCCTTCAGCAGCTGAGATTGATGCGTTAAGATGATGACTAGCAAGCGATCCAGGTGCTGAAGCCGCAGAGGCAATTGAAATGTTCAATTGCGAAGGACTTGAGGTCAAAGCCATCAATGCCTTCGCCTGAGATGAGCTTGGCCCAGCCTCCGTTGGGGTGAGCGAGATCTTCATCACCGCTTTCGGTGAAGTAGCTACTACGGAAGAGTCTTGTAAGGTTTGCCGCTGATACCTGCACGAGCTGTTGTTCCGGAGGAGGAGTAGCGGCAGTGGTTTCAGGCAACGCTACAGGCGGAACAGTCGCCGTAGGAGAACCAGGTAAATGTTGCTCTTCTAAAGGAGCCGACACCTGAGCAGGTTCTGGCTCGGAAGCAGCAGCAGCAGTAGTCCCTGGAGAAGGTGAACCTGCACGAAAAAAGGGTCGGAACGTAGAAAACACATGCGGAAGAAGTCGAAACGAACCAAGCTTACCGGTGAGATAAAAAGGAGTATAACCAGATACTTTATCGGATGGGACCTTGGGAGCATCATCATCAAAAGTGGTGACGTCATCGATGGAATCATGCTCATCGTCATCTTCACCGTCACCTGACATGTTGCCAACATCAGCATCCTCATCGCCTCTATTTCCGTCAGCTGCATCACCAGCTGGGGAGTCGTCATAATTAACTCGCTCCTCATCATCCTGAACAGCTGAAGACTCCGGAAGACTTGCACCAGCGGCTGGTCTTTTCATAAGTCCCGTTGTAGGACTAGGCATTAAATCATCAGCTTGTGACATTAATGCTGAAGGAGAAGGAGGTGGATTATCTGCAAGACCCCCTGGTTCCAATGCAGGAGACCTAGGAAGATCCATCACCGGGGCAGATTCTGCATCTGCAACCATTAATTCATCTTCTTCGTCCTCGGGAGGATGATAAGAAGAAACCTTGCCCGATAGAGCTGGGCCATGAGAACGAAGTCCCGCTCTATGTGGCAGGCCAGCCACAGATGATTCCTGCGGTTCGTCATCTTCAGCTGCTTTGATGGCGTCAGCCATAAACTTCAACTTCTGTTGGCCTTTGGGGGGAGAATCAACCAGAAGTTTCCGACGAATTTGCTTATCATATTTGCCGGCCTCATCTGCAGAGAGTTTTCTTTTCCCCGCCGCTCTTGTCACGGGAGGATCAACAACTCGTTGCTCTCCCTCTGGAACAGGCTCAGCTGTCTGTTCTTCTTCCTGTCCAATAGATTGATTCTCAATGGACAGAAACTCTTCGATCCCTTTCAAACAGGATGTCTTGGACCCCTTCCTTAAATTATACATATGCCTAATGTCTTTCAGGCAAGATGTATTCAAGTTGTAGTTGGGAGTCTGAGAAGCGGCGTAATACCAATTACAGAAGCTGATGGAGGTATAGGAGTTAGCAGTTTTGTGAGGAAGCTTGAAGACGGCTTTAGTACAACCTGCTACAGAATAATACCAAGCCCTGGCCCCTTCATACAAATTGCCTATGACTGAAAGTTGAGGACGAGGGTTCCCGACATACAACTGATCATACCCAAATTGGCGAGCGAACCTATAGGGTTGGTAAGGCTCGATGAAGCATTTGGCGCCTTGTCGGAAGATCAGGTAGCCTGGCCTGATAGAAAGAAGCCAATGGAAAATACCCCCGCTCAGCTGAGTGAATCCATTGGGACCTGCAGTATCCTGATATTCTGCTCCATAGATGCCGCCCTCAAAATCAGGAAAACAGCGGTAGATATGGAAGTTGGTGTCTCGCGCAAGGATTTGGCGAATTCTAACCATGTAACCCCCCACCCATTTCGTAGATTCTAGTCGCTGCACAAATGGGATGAATGAGTCTTCCGGGTGAGAGGCTGCACTCATCAAAGGAGGACAGTGAAGCACGTACCAAGCCATCAAATAGGCATATGGCATTGGTACCCTGGGATTGGGAGTTTTGAAAGTCTTGTGACCCTCAGACTCCACCTCTGTAACACCAACAAAGTCAGAGGCCAACTCCTGTAGTCCATACTGTAAGCAACCCACCATGGCGCTGAGGAGGTTCACAGGTCTCCCATGTGCCAAGAGAACAGCTGGGTAGACCACCTTAATAGCAAGGGCATCGACCGGCCTGGTAGGAACAACGCAACGCTTGAGCCATAACATCAAGAATCCAGCCAGCAACGCCGCGTCGAAAATTGGAATCAGAGCTTGATAATGAAAGCTCTCAAACTCTGTGTGAGCCGGGAAAACGTCCTCCTTGGCCTCGTTGGTGTAATGGGAGGTAGCGTCGTCAATACGAGCCTGAACCTCCTCCAAAGTACTGGCAGGCAAGCGGGTCACTGAAGCTCCCTTAGTGGTCAAGTTATGGAATAAATATTCCGCCCAAGACACTTGCTTAATACCGCCTCCACGGACCCCCGTCAGCTGCATGCAAATGTGGAAGTGACACATGACTTCCCAGAGAGTGGCATAAATTTCCGGACTGGTCTTCTTTAAAATCTGGAGTTCCGCCGAGCCCGGAACGAACTCTTCATACGGCAAATCCCCGAGAATAAGACCCGAGACTTCGTGCATCTCGTGAAGGGCGAAGCCTAGCTCCCCCACAGGGGTGAAGAAAGTGCAACTATCAGGATTATACTTCTCCAGTATGGAGAAGAAATGAAAGTGGCTCTGGATAATCCCAAACTCAGTAGCCCGCACAGGAACTAGCAATCCAGCTTGGGCAAGAGGAGTTTCCAACTCTTTCAGAACAAACTTGGTCATCTGGGCCCACCATCCAGCCGCTGGAGAATGAACCCAGCCAGGAGTTCTAAATCCTTGCGCAGGGAACTCTCCCTTCTTTTCCAGGAATCTCTTAACGAAGGTCTTTGCCGGACTGGGTGCTTCGCCAAGGGGATACTCCTTAGCAAATAAACTCGGCCGTAAAGCTGTCACCTGCCGATTATAACCAACGGGGCGAACCCCATAGAAAGTCAGAGCTCCTAGAGCAACCCCATCTTGATCCTTAACCAGGGGCCAATCCATACGCCTCGGGACGGAAGCGCATTGGAAATAAGATAGGGGGAACATCCTCTCCATGTTGGGCAAGAAAAGGTTGCGTTCCTCAACTCTCCGCAGCCACTTATAGCCCCCATCATAAGCAGTGCTTGCGTTGAAGTCAACAAAGTCCCCGAAGAGATATCCAGGTTTGGTTATGGGCTTACGGCTTGGGCTTTCAAGTCGAGCGTCCGAAACCAATATCCTAAGAGTGTCGGAAGAAGCTTGGGTGATCAGTTCCATGCGACTCTTCTCCCTCATCCGGAAAACCGGGAGTTCTAAACGCGAGCTGAAAGTTATGTTCATGTCTGCACCACCTTCATGTCCAAAGTGGTGGCGAAAAAGAAGAGGCTCGCTGGTATGGCGCACTGCAAAAAGAAGAAAAGAGTTAGACAACTCAAAATCAAAGTTCAGACGCGAAGGTCGAACCCCGCGTCAAACAAGTTCAGACGCGAAGGTCGAACCCCGCGTCAAACAAGTTCAGACGCGAAGGTCGAACCCCGCGTCAAACAAGTTCAGACGCGAAGGTCGAACCCCGCGTCAAACAATCTCAGACGCGAAGGTCGAACCCCGCGTCAGACAATCTCAGACGCGAAGGTCGAGCCTCGCGTCAGAAAAGTTCAGACGCGTGGGTCGACCCTCGCGTCAAAAATCTAAGACGCGGAGGTTAAACCCCTCGTCAAGAAGATTAAACGACAGGGTCCAGCCCCGCGTAAAACTGGGAGTTCTTGGCGCGAGCTGAAGGCCATGTTCATGTCCGCACCACCTTCATGCCCGAAATGGTGGCGAAAAAGAAGGGGTTCGTTGGTATGACGCACTGCAAAAAGAGGAAAAGAGTTAGACAACTCGAAATCAAAGCTCAGACGCGAAGGTTGAACCTCGCGTCAAACAAGCTCAGACGCGAAGGTCGAACCTCGCGTCAAACAAGCTCAGACGCGAAGGTCGAACCACGCGAATCTGAGACGCGGAGGTTAAACCCCTCGTCAAGAAGATTAAACGACGGGGTCCAGCCCCGCGTTATGGGAACGAGTTTCCTCGTTAATTTCAAGATCAGAACTTGCCGAAGCAAGTTTAATGACCACGGAGGTCGTACTCACCACCAATCAAAGGGAGCTGAGGCGGCACATTCGCATGAGCAGCGGCGCCGCCGGCCGGTGCTGACGATGCAGATCCTCGAGCCGCAGCGGCATCGGATTTAGGAGTGACGGGCTTCTTGGGGGCCATGAGATCTCGTCGGAGGAGATGAGCAGTTGTCGCCGGAGATGAGAACGAAATTTTTTCGTTAAAGTTTCAAGAAGAGTCGAATGACTCTTGATTTGAGAGATGAGAACGAAATTTTTTCGTTAAAGTTTCAAGAAGAGTCGAATGACTCTTGATTTGACCTCTAGCGGTCTATTTATAGACAGCTATGAGCTGTCAAATCGTAACGGACGGGATTCGAGGCCATCAGCCCGCCCAAACTCGACCCTCGCGTTCGAGTTGTTTGAGCTTCCAAACGTGATGTTCACCTACGCGTTCAACTTCTCCAACTCGAGGCTCACCCACGCATTCTAATTCTCAAATGCAGAAGTCATCTCTGTGTTGAGACCACCATGACAGCAATTTCTTGGCTACCAAGGCGATTGGAGGAGTACAGATAGATTACAACCAACAACGGTGAAATCATCTGGCTCGATCAGACGGAGGGAGCAATCAATCCACTAAATTTTGGGATCCAAAGTATTCCGAAAATTCGTCCCAGTCAACCGCGAACTTTCGAAAACTTTGGAGGGGGTTCTGTAGGCTGTCTAAAAATCACAATGAATAGCTGACCCCTATCAAGCTCCGACAAGGGAAGTCACAATCAGACGACTTTCTAATCACTGCATCCGCAACTCCACAATCGCCATAAACACGACCTCATTTTTGAGATGATTGATCTTGATGGCTGCGACACCAGCACGACTAATATTATATTAGTAATTATTGGAGATGCTGATGAGCAGTGTAATGATTTTAGAAATGAAAGGTTGGACTTAGTTGGTGAGTTGCTTGGTAGAGAGCTGTGGACAAATATCCATCTAAAGACACTATGGATGTTGATTCCCATCAAGTTCCTACAACGAAAGCTACAATCAAATAGCTTTCGCACCGACAATCGAAAGTTGGTGAGTTGCTTGGTAGAGAGCTAGGGGCAAATATTCATCTTCAAAACACTATGGATGTTGATTCCCGTCAAGCTCTCACAATGAAAGCTACAATCAAATAGCTTTCGGGTCGACAATCGAAAGCGGCAAAGCACAATCCAAACGCGGGCGACCCTCGCGTTCATAGGGGTTCAATCAACGTTGACCCCCGCGTTTCCAAGCAGGCAACAAGCTAAACGCGAGTGACCCTCGCGTTCAATGGTGTTCAGCTAACACCCAACCTCGCGTCTCAATTCTAAGAGGCGAAGTTGGGTGCTAAACGCCAGATTGGGCGTTTGACTCGTTCAAACATGAGTCGAACGGTTCCAAAACCGTTTATCCTACGATCTGAGGGATTTTCGCCCACGTAGGAGCGGATATAGGGGTCAGTTACAACCTCCTATCCCCCTATAAAAGCTCAACGAACCCAACAGAGCGGGGGTTGGATTTTTGGCATCTGAACCGCACAGGTTGGATTCTGAAGATCTAAACCGCTCAGGTTGGAAATTTTTCAGTTCTCAAACAGATAAGGGCTAGCTGGTTGGATTTTTCATATCTGAACCGCACGTGTTTGGAAATTCAGAAGGATCTCAACCGCACGAAGGGTTAGCTGCAGCAACAAAATCCTTGGAGATAGGATTTTTGAATAAAACTCAGAAGATCAAATCTGAGAGGATTCTTCAACAACAGAATAACAGCTTGATCATTAACCGAATTTTCGGTTCTAACAACTCTATTCATAGAGTTCTAACTCGTTCAGAGTTCTTAAACTCGTTGAAGACAGAAGTTCATTGTTCCCACGAGAGAGAGACAGTCGGATCGTCAACGGAGAGCAAATTCGACGCGAGCAATCGAAGGAGGCATTCCATCGCTACCGAGAAGAACCCAGTTTTAAACAAAGGAGAGAATCAAATTCGTTCTCTCCTCTTTTGTAATCAAGTTGTAATCGAGATCAAAGGAATCCAAGTCAATTTTCTTTATTCTCTTCTTTGCAATTTTTCCTACAAACAGGCCATCTTGCTAGATTTTGCTATAATGCACAAAAACCCTCTAAGGCTCATATTAATAATTCTTGTGCATCTCATCAAGCTTCATCATCACATTTTTCACATACACATGCACATACTCATCATGTTCATCATAAGCATGCTCATGTGTTTAAATGTGCTTTTTGTGGTCGATTTGGTCATTTGGCCAAATTTTGTTTTGATTTAAAGAGAGTTTCACATTTGCAAAATAATTTTAAAAGATCATCCATGTTTGCAAATGTTTCAAATGTTTCTTGTGCACATGTTTATGGTCAACAAAATCAAATGGGCCTCTTTCATTGCACTAATTGCAATCGGAAAGGTCATTTACACAATTTTTGTTTTGACCGTGTTCGTGCATCATATGTGCCCAAGAGGGTTCATAACCCTAGGGCTTTGAGCTTTATTGATAGGGGTCATGTCCCTAAACAATCCGGCACCAAGAATGCTTGGGTGCCAAAATAATTTTTAAACCAAGAATTTTAGTGTTTTTATTTTTTTTCTCTTTCTTGGTTTTGAAAAATTCATTTTAAACTTTTATGAAAACAATTTCTTTTATTGGCTAAATTCTTTTGTTTTCATGATCATTGGTTTTGCTTTAATGAGAGGTTTGCATTTATTAACCCTCCGGGTTTATTGGGTGTTTATTCCTAAATCATGTTTACCAGATGCTAGAATGATTATATGGGTTAGAACCAGCTTTAGAGCTTGATATATTGTTGCCTCTCTTGAAATTCTTTTGTTAAAGATTTTGTTTTGATTTGTTGCTTTGAATTCATTATATTTCACTTATATGATGATATTTATATGTTTGTGCTTATGGATCATCTATTCGTGCCTTATAATGTATTCCATATGTGGTTTGATCAAATCCCACAAAGAAAATTCATTTCATTGATCAAACATCGGTTTTGGATATAAATTTTGATTTATGAATTCTTTTGGTTGATTTGTTTTCATTTGAAAACTTTTTTGCATGACTCTCATGTTCCTCTTCTTTGATTTCATAAATCTATTCTTTTATATGGTTTCTATATTTTTTGTGCTAATGAGACACTTCTTTCACATTGATATATTCATATGTGTTCTCATTGTCTTTATGTATGTGAGTTGTGTTTAGCATATTTTCCATCTATGCTTGCTCACATATGTTTGCCATGATCTTCATTGCATATATTCTATATGGCTTTTTGATAGAGGGAGCAATCCCTATATATATATATATATTCTTTTTATACTCACCTATGCTTATTGATAGGGGGAGCTTTTGCTCTCTTAATTCTTTTGTCCCCTTTTTAATGTTGTCAAATGGGGAGAAATATTGTGAGTATACATTTTCCTTGTTTATATGCATGTGAATTATAATTTATATATTCATTTTCTTTCATGCATATATATTTTTTTGTAAATTGTTTGTCATCATCAAAAAGGGGGAGATTGTTGGCCTTCTTGTTTTGATGATGTTTAACAAACAATTTACCACTAATGTTGTTTGTCTAGTGTTTGTACATTCCTATGTATTGTAGACAAACAACGTAGTTGGAGGATGGATGGAATAGAGCTTCAACGATCATATCCAAAGGAGGTTGGCGGAATGTCGGTGAAGCCTTGCTATTCCAAGTCAAGCTTCATCCGCGAGATTACCAAGTCAAGCTTATTGAAGATCAAGATCATTGCTTGGGTAATTTAGTTTAGGAATTTATATTATGTGTGTTAGTACTTTAAGCTCAATCATATACACACATACACGTTTTGGTTTTTGTATATATATAGTTATATATATACATATATGTTTTGGTTTGATAGTTTTTAAGTTTTACTATGAAACAATTGAATATAATTAGAAAACATATTTTTTGTTTCATACTCATATGCATATATATGATTTCATCAATATCAATTTTAGTTAGTTAAATGAAATCATGTTTTAGTGCATTATATGTGTATTTTGATAAAATACTACATTCATTGTTTATAGACTTCATAACAATAGTTTATATCTTTCTTCAAGTCTATAAAATCATTTTGTAAAGTTTCAAAAGTTGGTTTAGCCAAAATGTCAAAATTCACATGTTTACATTTTCGTGTTTTGGACTATTTTGCAAAATGATGATATTTTTCATTTGGGAAGTCCTTTTTCAAAATCAGTCATTGTAGCATGTTTATTATCATGTCTACAATCATTCCCCAAAGTTTCACATTTTTTGGAATTTGTTTGATATTTTTAAACAGTGTTTTAAAATCAGCAAAACAGGTTTTTCATGTGTCAGATTTCGGTCGACCGCACCGGTCGACCGATCATTTGATCTTTCATCACTGGGCGACAGAGAGTCTGTCGGTCGACCGGTCCGGTCGACCGAAAGCTCCATCGGTCGATCGCACCGGTCGACCGACGATAGTCCAGAACTGTTTCTTCGTGTGTTTGCTCTCCGTCGGTCGACCGACGAAATTTCCGGTCGACCGACGAAATTTCCGGTCGACCGACAATAGATCCGTTGGCTTCCAACGGCTATTTCTCTGAGCTGTTTGCTGGGACTGTTTTTGTCTTTTGCTAAGGGTTTTGACTGAGATTTAGAGTGGGTATAAATATCCTATTGCTGCTCTCTTTCAACCTAATAAGAGAAAAGTTTTTAAGAGGTTTACAAGTTTTTTTAAGGGTTTAGTGTTTGTTTAAAAAGCTTTTAAGCATTTACAAGAGTTTGATTTGTGGAGGAGATCATCCTTGGTGTTTGAGCATTCATTCTTCTCCCTCTCTCTTGTCATCTATAGAGAAGTTTCCTTAAACTCAATTCTAGCATTTTATAAGTTTGTTCTTAATTTCATAAGCTAGATTTCATATTGAGTTTATATTGTTTTATCTCTTTGTTCACACACAACCTATTGAGCTTATTGTATTTACATTCATAGTATAATTTAGGGTTGTGAGTTTGTGACATTGAGAGTGAGCTTAATTGAGTTCTCACCTTGTTAGAGAGAACAATTATTTGTTATATTGTGCTTAATTATGATGATTCACTTGTAATACACTTGTACACCGAGAGAAGTGTGTGGTGAGAGACGGGGTCAAATCCAAGAGGAGTGGCGTCGGTTGACGTGCCTAGAGAGAGGTTATAACCGAACACTTGAGGAGGAGGACACGGGCTAGGACCAACACTTAGTGTGTGAGGTGTGATTGCATAGTGAGTGTATTGTGAGGTGTAAGCGTTGTTCGGGTGAACGTAGAAAACCCGGTTGAGATAGTGGAGATCTCCTCGAGGTGAGGAGCGGAGACGTAGGTCGTGGGGACCGAACTCCGTAATCATATTGGTTGTTTGTGATTGCATTGGCGCACTTACTTTTATGTTCATATCTTATATCGCCTTTGTATATTACTTGTTGATTATATTGCCCACTATCTAGTTTAGATTGTTTACCCTTGAGTTTATATATTCTTGCACATACATTGCCTATATCTCTTTGTTAGGATATATCTTGTTGTTCATATTGCTTATCCTAGCTCATATACATTGTTGTATTTCATACTTACTAGGATAACTTGTTAATAAGTTTTAATTGGCATTAAATCGGATTAGATTAGCATAAGACCCTAAGCACCCTCCCTCTAGGGTCTAACAAATATAATGCACATTCTCAATGCATAAAACTTATAATTTCCAAAAAGATATATTTATTGGCTTTTTTTTTGCTATACACTTTTTTGCTAAAAGGAACTTATAATTTTAATTTATATTCCTTTTAGAATCTCAAATATATATAATAGATATTTAACTATATGAGCCATTATTGTTCATGAAGTATGATATGGTTATGATATGGAACATTCTAGACAATTAAAAAAGAGAAAGAAAAGAAAGATAAAATGTTGTATGCCATATGGAATATTTTAAAAACCTAAAGAAAGATAAAGAGGGATAAAAAATAAAAGATGCCTCTTGTTAAATTACCTTTTTCCATCTAAATATAATAAATAAGAATATGTCCCACCACTCATTCAAATTTTAGATTACCCCCACTTAGTTTTTTTTATATACAAGTATAGACTAGCATAGGCTAGTATAAACAAGTATAGATACCTTAAATGATCCAGCAATTATCTATTGAATTTGAATATCACAAAATATTCACAATCTGTCTCTATGTGATTCACCACCAGGGAGGCAAGGACATCAACAAATGCCAGCTAAATGATTCTGATACATTGCTCAGCTCAACATTTGTATCCTTATTTTAAAAAAGAGACCCTCAATCAGCCAAATAATCACAACAAATCAACTATACAATCCAATTCAATTTGCAATAAAACAATACACCCACCATCCACCAACGACAAACCAAGTAACGACAATGTGGTAATTTTCGGAAAAAACCCGCAAAACTTTGAGACTATTGGCACCAAGCTTCTCTAAACTTTTTAATTTCACTAAAACCCTGGACTTTGGGGCTTCTGGAAAACACCCCCAAACTGATAAATTTTAGGGAACTCCGGGAAAGTGTTAATGGATCAAAATCTGTACAATAAAACTAATGATCGGTGACGTCTTTAACGCCACTGGGGGCTCGTCGGGTAAATTTGGTGGGGGGTTCTGTGGGACACCGCAGAGTTCAGAGGGTTTAGTGAAATAAAAATAAGCTCAGGAAAGTTCGTGAGAAACGCCCCAAAGTTCAGAGGAATTGGCCAAAAATTACCGCCTAATTAAAACGTGGGAAAGGTCTCGACACGCCTACTAATGTACACGTGGCAATCATCCTTCGGCGTGATTGTAGGCACGTAAACAATATCATCACATCCGTCCGTTCTCAGCCTCCTAAAATCCACCAGCGACACGAACAGGGCGATGAACAGAACGAGGTGATTGATCGCGTACCTCTGGCCCACACACTGGTGGGGCCCGGCTCCGAACGCCAAGAAGTTCCTCCTGAACACCCGGTCCTCCTGCTTCTCCTCGCCGAACCGATCCGGATCGAACCTCCCCGGTTCGCTAAACCCCTGGAAGGACGATTCGAAGACAGACGGAAAGACGATCGTGCCCTTGGGAATCGTGTACCAGTCGGTCAGCGGGAAGTTCTCCGCGGCGATTGTGAGGCACCATCGTCCGCCGCGGCCGGAACGCTCACCACCTCCCGCGCGACCTGCTCCGTGTCTTCATCCTCCGTATCTGCTGGCGGCGGTGATCGGACGTCCGCTCTCGCGGTGACCAGATCGCAGGCGACCTCTTTTCCTCACTCGATCCAAGACGTCGGGTGGCGAATCGAGTAAGGTCACCGCCAGAGAAGCGACGACGTCGAGGCGTCCTGGGCGGCGAAGAGGAAGTCGAAGAGGTGACCTCCGATCTCGAGATCGCCGGTGCTCCGGAGGCGGCGGAGCGCCGCCTCTCCGCGGGCGGCGCGACCTCCCTCAGGGTTTCCTGCATCCAGAAGTCGACTAAACAGCTCGGCTTCTCTTCCGCCTCATTCTCCGCCTGTGCTCTCGACACGCAGGCTGATAAAGTCTCGTCGATCATGACCGGTCCACCGTAGGCCTCGCGTTTCCGGAAAAGGCGAACCCAGGCAGATCGAAAGGGATGGCCATCAAGCCGACATTGACAGATTGGTAGTCAAGGTTAAACCGGCTCTCGCGACGGACTCAGGTACGGCCCGCGGACGAGCATCGCTGCGAGGTCTCGGGGTTCATGTCCCGACAGAGCGGTCCTGAGCTGATGGGCTCGTCGGGGCCGACATCTCGACCCAGCGACCCAAATGAGCGACGATCACGTTCTGCTGGACGCGGAGGTAGGTGGAGGCGGCCTTGGGCGTGAAGTTGGGCGCGACATCCTTCGACGGAGGTCTTTATGGCCTGGTCGAAACATGTAGATCAGGTTGTGCTCGCCGAAGAGCTTCTTGGCGGAAGGGGTGGCGATGAGGTGGAAGGCGTCGGGGCGGACGTTGGCGAAGACTTTGTGGGAGAGGTCGGTGAGCGGACGAAGAGGATGAATTTGCCGGACGAGGAAGTTGGCGGAGAGGCGGCGGGCTTGGCGGAGTCGCCTGATCAGCCAGAACTTGGTTGGGTTTAGGAATCATGGGGACGACGGAGCCAAGGAAGGGGACGATCAAGTTGGGCCCGGGGAGTGGGCCCTTTTTGCGGAGGTAGGAGAGCTGCTGGAGGAGGATGAGGAGGAGGAGGAGGGAGGAGAGCAGGACTGAGATGAGGAACAAGACGTCCATTGTCTCTCTTTCTCTCTCTTTTTTCTTTTTTTCAATTTTCAATTTTCAATGGTTTGAGAGCAGGGAGAGGAGGGGTGTCAGGCTTTTCATACTCAGGCCGACGGTCGTAATAAACGAAGCGGGGAGTTAATTTGAAGGGGGGGGTTGTAACAAGGTTGAAATTCAAAGAGGGGGGGATAAAAGAGAGGGAGAGGGATTGGTCAAGATGGTTGACAATGAGAAGAGAAAGGAAAGTGTTAATTCAATTTTGGAACGCTTCGAGGGGGAGGGGAGAGTCAGGAAGAGGCGGATTCAAAGATTTTGTCTTTGGAATGCTGTGGAGGGGATTCGGATCCTCTCCACTACAAAAAAAAACAGTGGAGGGACCACTACATAATCACGGCCATTGATTATGTAGTTAATGATTGTAATTTTTTCTTTTAGTGCAAATTAGGAATGAGTGCAATACACGGAGGTATGGTAAGTGTTAGATTTAGATTGTATCATAACCGCCTACTAAATAATCAACGATTGAGATTAAAAGCAGTGGTCTCTCCACTACTTTTTTGTAGTGGAGAGGATCCAAATCCCTGTGGAGGAATGTTTTAATTCAATTTGGATTCTCCCTTTATCTAATTAGGTTAGATGATAGATCTTTTCATTACTTTAAAAAAAATTTATAGAAAATAACAATAATTTAAATATAAAGAAAGGGTGCGAGAGAGCAGTAATCCTTTGATAAATGTATTGATCCGAAAGTTCTTGAATTTTGCTAAGATAAAAAGATACACAATTAATTAATAAGATAACACTGGACAGTTCTCCCCCACCCCTTCCTTTCTTTAGTTTTAAGAAATTAATGTGACAAGTCAAAAACTAATGCCACTTTATTACAAATAGAAATAAGTTTGCCACCACATGTGCGAGAAGGGGGAGGAAAAAGAAAAGGGAAAAATGTTTCTAGGCCCCCAAAAAAGAAAGGGGATGTGACTAAGCCCCCTGTATTTTTTTTTTGTGTTCCAAAGCCGCCAATACATAAAGTAATGAAGTTTCAGCCCCTTTTTCATTTCCCAGACAGCACAGACAACAACTTATTTTGAAAATCCAAAATTGCCTTCTCTATCTTCTCTCTTCTCAGGCTGAAAGCGAGAGCGGAGAATCCCAACGGGCGGAGAATCCCAACGGGCGGCTTTGAAACAGGGAGCGGCGAGCGGTGGCGAGCCGGCGAATGGAGAGAGGTGACGACGTGTGACGATGAACAAGCGGAGGCAAGCTACGTCGAGCTGCGGCGAGCAGCGAGTGATGGCGAGCACGAGCGATAGCCTGAATTGAGCCCGCTGTAAAATTTTTAACCCTCTTGTTCTCTTATTCTCCATTTCCCCCTTTTCTAAACCTGGTCATTCCTTCTTGGGTAATTGTCAGATTTTAAAATCTGATCATTCCATTATTTTGAAATATGATCATTCCAATGCTTCATATTGATTCATTATGTAAATAATTATAAAATTAACATAATTAGATGCATATTCACAAATTATGAAGAGTTCTAGGGTGTCATGTACTTGATTCCATGGCCTGGACCACAACTGATATTTGTTGCTTTGACAGTTTGAGCACCATCGACGATTGATATGCAGTCATCACCTTCATTACAAATATATCAAGTAATAGTTAGAAAATTAACATATTTAGGGGCATGGTCATTTTTTGTCAAAATATTTACCTGTGCCAATGTTACAGTGGTCCAAATTTATGTTTTGAGTGCTTGTAATATGAATTCCGTCAGTGTTTGGGCTATTCTCCGGTGCTGTGATACTGAGGTAAGATGCTCTAAAATTCGTACATTTTTCAAACTGTTCATGGATCTGCTGGCTATTTTTCACCTTCAGGTTCTCAACCACCAAGTTATTTGATCCGTAAAAGGTTATCGCCTATTTAAACAAAAGGAAACAGGAAAATATAAGTTTTGAAGACAAATGGATACCACTTAATTGAACTCTATAACAAAGTACTTGTAGATGGACTTACAGTTGGAGCATTCTTGCAAGGCTAAAATTCACAAAAGGAAAATACAAGACATTTAGTCATTTACCTGGACTTACAGTTGGAGCATTCTTGCAAGGCTAAAATTCACAAAAGGAAAATACAAGACATTTAGTCATTTACCTGCACAATGTAATTGTATTTTAATAAAAAGGGAAATAAAATAAAATAAAAGGCTTACAAGATATTTATTAATTTTACAGGAATTCTTCCACCATATCTGTCCATTACCATTGATGATTCCTCCACCGGTAACCTGAAGATTGTTTACTCCATCAAATAGGATCCAATGCCTCCTGTTAGTTTCATCCCATGCTGATCTATGTGGGGGAGCCTTGATCATTCCCTTGATCTATACAAATTGGCAATATATATGGAAAATATCAGTAGAGCATAGTTTCATGAATGAACTTTTTTGAGTATGATGAAGGGTATCCTTTCCTATATAACATACCATTTACTGTGACTTTTGATTTGCATGGAGCAGAAAAGGTGGTCGGCTTTAAGAGATATCTTTTCTTTGCAGGTACAATGAGAGTAGCCGAAGAGGGTGATGGACATACTTTTGACCACGCCTTGTTAAACGCCTGGAAAAATATTCGAAGGCATAAGAAATTTATCTTGGTATTGTTGTGGACTTTGCCTCATTTGATAAGTAACTGGTATTGTTGTGGCGGTCGAGAAATTGAAATGGTAACAAACTTGTGTATTTTATCTGGGTGAAACTTATCGGATATTGTTCTGAGAACGATAAAAAAAACTTCTTGTCTATGAGTTCATGCCGAGAGGAAGCTTAGAGAATCATTTATTTAAGAGTATATTACTATTCTGCGATGCTTCATTCTTTGTGTTAACTATACATAAGCTCATAATATGTACCGCTTTTATTAGATTTTTGACAACCATTTTCATCTTTTGTAGCGCAACCAATAAGTTGGAATGCGCGAGTGAATATTGTTGTTGATGTTGCTAGAGGATTATCATTCCTACACAGTTGTAGAATGATGAGAATAGAAGCATCAAGCAAAGACATTAGATAAGGATGGAAGTTGTTCTAAAAATTGATTGATTGAATCAAAACTTATGTGCATGTCTGTATTGTGTATATTAATTTCGTTGTGTAAACAGTTGATGTGGATGACAAACAATGCAACAAGCTTGATCTTTATAGATCTAATTGTATTTCTGGTGTTTTTGTCACCATATGTTTACGTTTTGTTTTGATACAACATATATTTAACAGGTTCAAACGAAAAGCTACATGTTCACTTGAATGTTAAATAGGAAAAACTAATACTTAACATGTACATTTGACAAGTTAACATATTCAGTTACATGTTATCATGTTATAAAGAAAGCTAATATGTAACAGTGAAAGTTAACATATTATGCTAAAAGTTAACATATACAGCTGACAGTTAACATGTTCACATGAAAATTAATATATACACTTGAAAGTTAACATGTTCAGATAAAAGTTAACATATTATGCTGAAAGTTAACATATACATTTGGAAGTTAACATATACAGATGAGAGTTAACATACTCACGTGAAAATTCAGATATGAAGCCGTCCCCTGCGAGCACCAAGACATTTTGTAGGAAATACAAACAATATACCCCAACTAAACAAGTTCATTACACAAAGCTTCGTACATTCTTACAGCTAATATTGCTTGAGTGCACAATAGCATTTTTGTAGCAGCATATTATCATTTTCATAGTAGCATATTATCATTTTCTTACATCTTAGAATGTAAGTTAACATGTTCATGCTAAAGTCAACATCTTAGAATGAAAGTTAACATGTTCAACTAAGAGTTAACGTGTTCAAATTGTAGTTAACATATACATCTAAAAGTTAAGATGTACAAATTGTAGTTAACCTTTTTATTCAAAAATTAATATGTTTTATTAAAAGTTAAGATCTTCACTTAAAAGTTAGCTAAAGAATCTGAACGTCAATGTATACAGTTGAAACCCAAAATTTTCTTTTGAAAGTTAACATGTTTTCGCGTGAATTTGCTTTTTTGCACATACTTTATTACCATCAAATTGTGGTTTCTATTTACTTTATTAGTATCATATTTCTTGCTAATGGTGTATAATCTGTATAATACTGCATGAAGTTTTCAGATGGTATCCTAATTTTGACTTTATTCGGGAAGTTTTCACATGCTAATCAAGAGAAGCAAGAAGAACCAGCACACTGTTCAGTTTGAATCTTGAGAACCAATTTCTGAACAAAAACACAGTTGATTCAACTGAGAATAGTGAGCACGCTAATGGTAAGATTGAAGAAGAGTTCAACTTCCACAATCAAAGAGCATTATCAACTCGCAGCAAAGGCGAAATCCAAGAACCTGAAATGAATGAAGGAGGATGATGATGAGTATATTAATTTAGTTGTGTAAACAATTGATGTGGATGACAAACATTACAACAAGCTTGACCTTTATTGTTTTTATTGTATTTCTGGTATTTTTGCTACCATATATTTACGTTTTGTTTTGATACAACATATATTTAACAGGTTCAAATGAAAAGCTATATGTTTACTTGAATATCAACAGGAAAAGCTAATACTTAATATGTACATTTGACAAGTTAACATATTCAGTTGTATGTTATCATGTTATAAAGAAGATGACTGTAACAGTGAAAATTAACATATTATACTGAAAGTTAACATATTCAGCTGATAGTTAACATGCAGTGATGAAGTATAACATGTTCGTAAGAAAGTTAACATATGCAGATTAAAATTAACATATACAGCTGATAGTTAACATGTTCATAAGAAAATTAACATGTTCAGGTGAAAGTTAACATGATCAAATGAGAGTTAATATGTTAGTGTTAAAGTCAACATGTTAGATTGAAAGTCAAAATTATTCTGTTGTTTATACGTCTAGTTCTATTTCTTCCCTTCCTGTTAGTAGTAATTAGTAGCAATATTTAGATTCCATCTCTTGACACACTTTGCATATGAGAGTTAACATGCTCACGTGAAAGTTAACATGTTCAGGTTAAAGATAATATTTTTAGTTTAAATTTAATATATTCAGCTGAAAGTTAACATCTTCACTATAAAGTCTACAGAATTTGAAAGCCGGTAGTTCTAAGATTATAAGTCTAATCATATCGTGTATTCAAGCAATATCGGCTGTAGGAATGTAAGAATTTTATTATGGTGAACGTTAACATATTATGATGAAAATTAACATGTTCAGCTGAAAGTTAACATGTTATAAAGAAAGTTAACTTATTATGGTAAAAGTTAACATGTAATAGTGAATGTTAACATATTATGATGAAAGTTAACATGTTTAGCTGAAAGTTAGCATGTTACAAAGAAAGTTAACATATTATTATGAAAGTTAACATGTTACGAAGAAAGTTAACATATTATGAAGAAAGTTAAACATATGTAAATTATTCAAGCCCACAATTATGAGTCATTCTCCTACTCAGTTTCGAGTACAACCACATAAAATAGCTAACATATCATAAGTTCTCACAAGTTCAGACATGTTCTTTTATACAAATATCTTACAAAAACCACTCCAATCTCTATGCAAATCTACGCAATTTAGTATACATGCATTCTTTAGAAAGAATCTGAGCTTGATCTTCGCAACTGATACTTTGGTTCTGGTGGCGGCGCAGAATGTAATATCGTATCCAACTCCTGAAAAAAAAACAAATGAAAAAACCGAGTTACTTGGCCATTTCATCAAACACCTACAACCCCCATCTCCTCCTCCCCGTCCTCAACCACCCCCTCCTCAACCCCCATCTTCATTTAAAACTATCATCTTATCACTGAAACCATGCCTTTATACAACAAAAAGCCCCAAAACCCTCCACATTTTACCTTGTTGATAACTATCTACCTGCGGCTGAGATCCAGAGGCGTAGGAGATGAAGCCGGAGAGGAGGAAGACGGGCAGGGAGAGCAGACCGATCCGCTCGTGGAGGAGGACCAGTGACGTAGCCAGGAATTTTTTTTTGCCCTGGGTGAAAAAATAACAAAGCAAAAAAAATTAAACCCACTGGATTCTCTGAAGGGGTGCTCTTTACACTAACAGGGAACATGTAGAGCTGTTGAACTGCAAAATTTTGGAAGTGAAATCAAAATGATCAATTTGCCACCACTGACTTTGTTTCTATTGAACACTAAACTCACTGGATGTCTTGAGTTTTTTGCATAAAAACCACAAATTTCCACCTTTAAAACAGACGAGCAATGAGACAATGGAGAGTTAAAATTGGGAATGTAACATACCAATTAAAATGTCAAAAAGATGACATTTTTATCAACAAAAAGTGAAATTTTTCACTATGGTTGGCTCGAATGCTACCAATAAAGTTACAGAAGGGATCAAATTGAGAAAAAAAGAGAAACTCATCTCCAGAAACCTAGATCTGTAGGAAAATTGGCTAAAAATGGGAAAATTTTTGAGAAAGGGAAGAACCTTGAGCATGAACAGCAGCTACAACAGAGTCCTCTCTCGTGCCGCAATTGCCCATTTTCTTTCTCCTCTCTCTCATTCTAATCCTTGAGTGGAGAGCTAGGGATCGGCGAGGAGGCTGGGGAGGAGGCCGAGGTGGAGGGGGCGGTCCCAAAAGGAGATGAGGGCGGTGTGGAGCTCACGGAGGGGCACATAGCAAAGGAAGACCCACTAGATGCCAAATAATTGTGATGGCATATCACCAGCTCCATGGGTTAAGAGAAAGAGTTCATGGGTGAGAGACATGGGCATTTTAGGTAGATTGGTCAAAATACACCCAGTACATATATACAAATGGGCTTTTGGGACTAGACCATACTTTTCATACTTTTTTGGGGCTAAATGCTAAGGGAAATAATTGGTGAGGCTAAGTCACATATGGATCTTTTTTTTAGGGCCTTGAAACATTTTTCCCAAAAGAAAAAAGAAAAACAAAAACGTGTAGTGCATGGGGACTAAAATACCAAAAATGGTGTCGTCAGAGTAAATGGGGTCCTCCTGCTGCCTTTTGTTCGGCGTTGGGTTGGGATACAATTTCGGCTCTTATTCGGCTTGTTGATATTTGCTAATTAATCTTAGTGTCTATGCTAATTTACACCTAAATCTATGTCATTATTGGTCTCTGTCATCACCAGCATAATCCTCTTGTCAAGATAATGAAGCCACATCGATGTTAGTTGGAGGATTAGAGTTTTGCTGAAAAAGTATTAAAAGTCACAATTTGGATGTAAAACTTTTGGCTTATATATTTTCTCTCCGTCTTATGAATGGACAGTGCACTTTGATGTATTTTAATTTTTACAATTTGTACGTGCAGCATTTGTGTCCTATCCGAGTCAAAATCTTGTCCGCAATCGAGCAACAGTAACGAGGGTCGATTCGCAATTAACCCAAAATAAAACTAATAGAGATATTCAGTTCCAGAAGAGCGATGCCGTGAAAGGTCTATCCGCAATCCGCAATTATAATTCTTTTAGTAATATTGAGTTGCAGCTAAAGCAGAGAAAATTCAACTGAGATTATTCTATTCGAGTCAAGGCTTACGATCGAGGTTCTAGTAAGTGAAAGGAACTGTGTAGATCCTTGAGTACGTCGCAAAGGTCGAGTTATTTTATTTTAGTAGTCATCTTCGAAGGATGCAANGAGAATTTCCGTTATTTTTTTTTTCATTCCATATCACTAATCTAGCACTACTTTGTTGATCGCTATTTCAAAATCGAGCAAAAAATTATCTCAAAATATTTAAATATCACATATAAATGTCCTATAGTAACAAAAAAATCTAGAAACCATTAGTTTTTTTTCTCTACATATCCAATAATATCTTATAACTGAGGGTACTAAAGTAAAACTTTTAGAAATTTTAAGGTATTTAAGTGAAACAATTTATAAAATGAGGGTAATTTATATGCAACAAGAGGTAAAATAAGAGGGCACCAATGTGCAGCATACTTTCTTTTGGCTATTTTAGATAAGCCCCTGAAACTTTAGAAATGTCTCTTAACCCCAAACATTTGGGCGTGTAACAAAATCCTTGAAACATTATGCAATTATTGAACAAACCATTCTACTAGTATAATGGGTTTTTTCTGAAACTATATCAAATGTTCATAGGATCTTTCGAAAAGAATGTTGAATGTTTGGATTTGTTGAAAATAGTGTATAAAGTTAGGGAGGTATGCTGAAGAAATCTAGGGCTACACTGTTAGGTGCGTGTGTTTGAAAAAAATTCAAAGGTTTACCTAAAGTTGGGAAGGCAAATGACATTTTTAATGTTGATGGAGAATTATCTTACAATGAGCTAAAAGATAAGGAGTTATGTGAAATTTACAATAGAGTAGAGGAAAGCACAGAAAAAAATAACTAAATCTACGAACATTTTCCCACGCAAAAAAAATAAAATAAAAAATAAATAAAAATAAAAATAAAAAAAGGGGAAAAGAAAGAAAGAGAAGTATTAGTATTTTATTTTTATGAAAGAGGGCGAAGTCTTAACAGGACTAGATTTTGTAGGTGAAATAGGGCCCATGCACTAGATAATAAATGTGAAAAGGTGTTCATCATTACGGCCTTCGAAACTTGAGGCGAGGAATGTCTCGAATCTATCAGTTTACGCCTTTCCTCACAAGTAGGCTGTCAATAGGTTGGTCGATTCGATTTTTGACCAAATTTGATTAAATCAAAGTGAACCGCCTGTCATTCAAAATCGAAGCGAACTGATTCAAGTCGGTTCGGTTCGGTTCGATTCAAGTTGGTTTATTCGGTTTTTACTTAGATATAAATGTTATATCCAAATTCAATTTCACCTCTTATCTTTTAACGAAGAAATAAGTCTTTTACACTTCAATTTATTGAAATTCATAAACTATTAAATGCTACTGAATATTAGATGTAGAAATAAAAATCTAATTCCTACCAAAGATTACATAAATTTTTTAAAGAAAACTTACATAAAGAATTAAAGTGATATCAATCTGATAGACAAAGTAAATAAAAAATATGTAATAACTTGAATGTTGGGTATAGTTTCTATAAAATTATAAGCCTGATCCAAAGAGAAGTCTGGTCCAAAAATGTATCAATCGAGGAGAAAAATTAGAAAAATGTTAAAATAAACATTATGGTTTAAGTTTCATACCTCCAAAGTGGATTGGTCTAAAGTAAAAGAAGCAACTATGTAATAGAGAGGGATAGAGAACCAGAGATAATGAAATGCCCTAGAATTGGAGAGGACACCATTGTTGGGGTATTTTATCGCTATTAGGTCACGTGAGAGAAAAAGATATCAAGCTGCAGCGAAGTAACTCTATATGAACTATAATGAGTTGGGTTTAAGCGGATACAAATAGTAATTAGAATGAGTAATACAATTCGGTCAGTTCGGGTTGAAAAAACTTCAACCCGAACCAAACCGAACTCTAATAAAAACCAAACCGAACTGTCAAATTTCGATCGGTTCGGTCAGTTTGTTCGGTTTAAACCGAACTAGGCTCAACCCTACTCAGAAAGGGTTAATTTCACATAACCCCCCGTGATCTTTGGGGGGTTTCTTACGTAACTCCTTTGAATTTTATTTATTTCACAAAACTCCCCTAAAATTTGAAATTTCTCACCGGGCTGCCTTACATGTAATTTACAAACAAATAAAATTTTCTTAGGATATTTTTTTTTAATTTAGGGGTGGAGGTATTTTGCTTGTAGATAACAAATGATGAAATTGATATTTGTTTTTCTAAAAAAAATATTAATTTTTTGCAACTTACTAGCAGGGTTTTTTTTTGAGAAAATGTTAAAGTTTAGGGGAATTTTGTGAGACACCTTAAAGTTTTTTTTTTGCTGGGTGTGTGTGTAACAACCCCCAAAGTGTAGGAGGGCTATGTGAAAATTAACCCCAAATTTAGGTGTTTGTAAAGGGTTGGTTCCCATATTTGTACCTCTTAAATCATATATTTAAAAACTATATTCAGATAGTAGTTATATTCAAACCATCTGATAATGCTTATATTGAAGTGTACAACTCACAAATAGTGAATATCTAAAGCTAAAAAAAATTATCCAAGAATCATATTTAAAGAACGTTTTCTAATTAAGATATATATAAAACGCAACAAGTATTGACAATGCTACCTAATTAGCTAGTTGTTTAGTACATTAATAAATAATTGGGTTAGATCTTAGGTCAAATTTGGAGCATTGTCGATTGGGTAAGTAAGGTTATCCTAGTCAAGACTCGGAGGGGCTTTTGATGAATCTAATATAAGCGGTCTATGTTCTAGAATGTCACTAATGACATGGTATTCAAGTTCAATTTACTAGCCCTTTTAGAATAATGGAAATTTTAGTATTTTGTTGACTACAAAAGATCCCCTTTGTTATATAGAATTTTGGTTCTAATTCCTAGATTGGAATTTAGGTGAGACATATACAAATTTCAAGTCAATGAGAAAAATGAAAAGGAATGTATTCATCATTGCTTATGGTATTAATTAAAACGTCATTCTAAACTTTAGAAATTTCTTGACAAGCATTCTGATCTTTAGAATGTTTGGACCTTGCATGCAAGCCTGACCTTTAGGGTAAAAAAGGAAAAAGCCATCTTTACCAGCTGGGTTGAAAAGGATTGCTACTATTTTTCACTAAAAACACAGAATATACAGCGTAATAAAAAAATAAAAGCAACCAACGATAAATAACCATAAATAACAACTAACCAAGAACACACAATATTTTATAGTGGTTCATATAATAATCTTATATCCATATTCCTTCTCATAAAGGGGTTTTCTCACTATGTTCAAAATTCTCCTGAATCACAAATCTGATTCAGTAGGCTTACAAGACCGCACCTGGGGTCTACCGAAAACTAATCATCTAACCTAACTCTCCATAATGAGTAACACTTAACCCTACCTAGTTCCAATTCTCAATCCCAATTGGCTTGAGTATGCCGTAAAAATAAGATTAAAACAAAACTAAACAATCACAATTAAGCATAGAAAATGTGAAAGATTTTACAACCCTTTTGATCAACAAACCATCCTTCTATGAATCTAAGCATAGCACGATGAAGAACGATATAGATAATTAATCTAATGGCAATTCTCCTCGTTGAAACAAGCCAGAGATATTGTACGAGACGCGAGAGAGAGTTTTTCGAGGCTACATGGATCAAAACCTTCAATATAATCTCTTCTCAAATCAAAACCACAAAACTCTCTTCTCTCTTATTTTCAATGATATTATATATTATATATCTATATATATATAATTTATTATATATATATATATATATATTATATATTATGTATATTATACGGGAGAGGTTACTATATAAAGAAACCTGCATTAGCCTAAAAACTAAAACTCCTTCATCCTTGATCTAAGATGAAATCAATAGGTCGGGGATTAAGTCAAAGCAGTCATAGACACATGGCATTATATTAGCTATTAATTACTTCAAGCGCATGTGAATCAGATTCAGCTCTAACGTATCTGGCGAATCCCCTGGCAGTATCCCATATTCACTAACAGTGAATTGGATTCACTGCTTGATGGTACTTATGCACTGTGTTAATGAGGTAATTAATGCATGTGTCTGTTGACCTGTTTGGACTGAATCCTCGCTTGGATGAATGAGGCTGTTGTTAGTTTTTAGCTAAGGAGGTTTTTGATTAGAGCCTCATCCCTATATATATATTAGATATATAATATTATATATATAATATATAGTATATATATATATATAATATTATATATATATATATATTATGATATATATATAGTATATATATATAGTATATATATATATGTATATTTATAGTGTGTGTGTGTGTGTGGTGTGTGTGTGTGTGTGTGTGTGTGTGTATTCTCCATTTATGGTAGAGTTTGGAGATCAAAGGAACAACGAATCGCTGAGATTAAAACTTAAAATCTGCAATCAGTTGACTTTATCATCGATGGGCACTCTCAAACATCTATGATGTTGAGGCACCATCGATGAATTACGATGGTCCCATTATATGGTAGAGTTTGGAGATAAAAGGAGTAACGAATCGCTGAGATTAAAACTTAAAATCTGCAATCAGTTGATTTTATCATCGATGGGAACTCTCAAACATCTATGATGTTGAGGCACCATCGATGAATTACTACTACCATCGAAGATATAAAATCTTATCTCTAAAAACTCATCAATTGGTTCCTGTAGCCATCAATGATCTCACCACAATCGATGAATCACTATTGACCATCGATGGTTAGATGGTTGAAATAAGCTTTTCAACTAATTTTCACGTCATTTTGCTTTGTACACGTCTTATAGTTGTATTCACATATACTATATCATCTCAAACAATTGTTAGTATTAAATAAGAGTTTGTTATTACTCAAACAAGAGATATTATACGAACTACATCCTAACAATCTTTCCAATTTGATAATAACAAATTTCATATACCAAAATATATGCATGTTGAGATATATAAACAACAACAATTAGCACAAATACACTTTCATACAAAAATAAATGGCATGCAAAGCTCCCCTTACCTTCATGTCTTCATGAAAAGTTTAGACAAGCACATGTATTGAAAAACTCCCCCTATAATGCATTGAATGTTTCAAAACTTTTCAAAAAAAAAAAAAAATCAAAAAATATGAAACCACTTAGACAAAAACTCCACTCATACAAAGATCACCACCAAGATTCTATCCTTTTATTATTAGCAAAAGTAAAAAACATGCCAATGGATATACTACAAACAAGAAAATTTTAGATAAAAATCATCCAAATGATGTACGAGAGAGAAAGACACACTAGTTCATACAAAAATTTATAGAAAAATAGCACAAGGGATCAAAGTTTGATGACAAAATCCATGAACACAATGGAGAATATATAGCAGAGCACACATGCATAAGATTAAATATCATTGTAAAGTGTGTGAGACAAATAGTGAAAAAACTTATACTAGTTCATTCGTACAATTTAGGTATATCGAAGTGAATATTGAGCAATAATAAGACTTGAACTATCTCAATCTTAGAGACTAAGGACCAAAGTGTCATCATATCACCTCAACCATACATGATTTAGAAGGAAGAACAATATTGTTTAGTAGGCGATTCATGCCATCTCAATATAAACTATATTCAATACAAGATTGTAACGCCCTGTCCCGGAATCCCGGAGTCGGTACGCTATTAGATCTGATGGACTGGTCTCACAAACCACCACATGTCTTTTCAGTACGTTTTGTCCTTACTCACGCGCTTCCTGGAAAACTTCCCAGGGGGTCACCCATCCAAGAATTTCTCCAGGCTAAGCATGCTTAACTTTGGAGTTTTTAAGAGTTGGGTTCCCGAAAAAAAGATGCATCTTGGTGGTATGAGTATTCCAATCAAATCTATCAATACTAATCACATCACCCTCTCAAGGGTTAGGGTATTACAAACTCCCCCACTTAAAGTCGTAACGTCCTCGTTGCACCAAATTATATCATCCAAGACCGTACCATCCGTGTGAGATTCTAAAGGTGGCTCCTACGGCCTCAAGAGGTGGCTCCCGCCCTTCTCGACATAGCACTTTGCGCCGCATAGCACTTAGCTCTCACAATTCCGGTTGGCTTTGCTCTGATACCATTTGTAATACCCTAACCCTTGAGAGGGTGATGTGATTAGTATTAATAGATTTGATTGGAATACTCATACCACCAAGATGCATCTTCTTTTTGGGAACCCAATTCTTGAAAACTCCAAAGTTAAGCGTGCTTAGCCTGGAGAAATTCTAGGATGGGTGACCCCCTAGGAAGTTTTCCAGGAAGCGTGTGAGTGAGGACAAAACATGCTAAAAAGACATGTGATAGTTTGTGAGACCAGTCCATCAGATCTAATAGCGTACCGACTCCGGGATTCCGGGACGGGACGTTACAAATGGTATTAGAGCAAAGCCAACCAGAATTGTGAGAGCCAAGTGCTATGTGGCGCAAAGTGCTACGTCGAGAGGGCGGGAGCCACCTCTTGAGGCCGTAGGAGCCACCTCTAGAATCTCACACGGATCGTACGATCTTGCGATGATATTGATTTTAGGCAGCAACGAGGACGTTGCTGTAGACATATAAAACTGCTATAGGTCCCTTAGCAACAGCTCGGCACAAACGACGAACCAACGAGGCGACGGAATCGTCACGGAATCGCATCAAGCGGAACGCGAAGCATCCATACACGTGCCGGGATTCAAGCCAGGTTCGAAGACGCATACGAGTTCATCCAACCAAAGGCATTTACTCGGACGAATGCGATCGTGAATCAAGTACGGTTCAGACTCCAACTCAGAAGCCCGCGATTTACTGCTAATCGGGTATTCCGGATTTACTTGCCAAATCAGACATCAACCAAATCAAAAGACTGAAGCTTATCAAATCTACGCGACAGAACAAAGCGGAAAACACCAAAACCACCACTAGAGGGGCTCTGGCCGACAGCCCGAGCCAACTCTCAAGGTGGCTCGCGCCAAGCCCGAGCCACCTCAAGCGTGGCTCGCGCTCCAAGCCGAGCCACCTTGCGGTAGCGCCGGTGCGCCGAGCCACCCAAGCGTGCTCCGGCCATCGGCCGAGCCACCTTGGGTTGCTCCGGCGTGGGCCGAGCCACCTCAAGGTGCGCTCGGCCATCATGGCCGAGGCCACCTCAAGGTGGCTCGCAAGCGAGCCACCTCAGGGTGGCTCGGCCAGAGCCGAGCCACCCCTGAGGGCCGCGCCCAGATCTGTGCTAGGCACAGATCTGGGAGTGCCTATAATAGGCTAGCCATTGGTTCATTTTAAGGGTTGCGAAATTTTGGAGAGAGGGCGAAGCCCTGCTGGATTTTCGGAGACTCGGAACTTAAAAGATCTGAAACTTTGGCGGACTTCGGGGACTTCACATCCCTTAGATCTGGCTGCTCGGCCGATTTCATCAAACGTCAAATAAGGCAGCGCTTGTTCGACGAGGATCAGATCTCAGATTACGCCAGGCATACTCGCGATCTAAGCTTGGTCTTAGATCCCGAGACTTTGGACGCATTGCTTTCCTTGCGTGAAACAATCCTCCCCGGCCTATTATTTTCCCCTGATGTGAAATAATACCCGTTTGTACTGCGTAGATCCGACCGGATCTAGATCGCGCGGTGGTCCACAGGCCCAAACAACCCCGGCGCTAGGGCAACAGAAACCCACAAAACGCGAGCGACTGCTACTGTGCGACCGCAAACAGGAGCTCGCGATTCGTTCGACAAACAAGGAACAAAGGTTGTAATTTTTATTTCTTTTCCAATTTGATTTTTCGTTGTAACCGATCTATTAAATAAAAGACCGGGATCTTTGTAATCGACTAGACTATACCAAGAGTGTACAATGCGAATTCATTAATTATATGAATGACCATATCTGATTTTCCTGGCATATCATATGGTGCGACACAGTGGGAGCCACCGATCTCGCCGTGTTGCCGAGATCGGAGCTCGCAGCCGCGATCTTGATCCCAGCGTTGTTTGTAGGAGGTCGAATACGAGCTTTGATCAGACCCAAGTTCGCAGGAGTACCTTTCATCCTCGTCTAGATCGACCTCCCCCCGCAATCAAGAAGTCCAAGTTCTCCTCCAGGAGAAAAGTTCGTTGGCTCACGAAAGAAGTGAAGCTACCAACGAAGATTTCGCCCTGCTTTGTGCCAAAGCTGCATCGGGTGAGATCTCTACCAACTTCCAACCCACCGTCCAGATCTGCTCTGGCAAATCTCTCCGTTGCCGACGGGGTGGTGACTCTCTAAAAAATGAGCCGCAAAGGCAACGTCAGCGCCTTGCGAAACGAGTTCGCAACCAGGCCATGGAATTCTTGTAGCACGGACATCCGCTTACAACATTCTATATCTCAGAACAGAAGCAGCGCAAACAGCCTCAACAACAGCTATGAAATGGCTGGTTCCTCCAAGCTCCGCCGACAATGCCCATGGCGTCCGTGTCAAACGGAACCCGTTCAACGCTGCAGGCAACGCATCCGCAAACGTCTCGCGCACTCATCAGCGCAGGCACGGGCCTCAAGCCGAAGAAGCCCGTACAGAAAGTGCAAAGAGATGTGTAGTGCGCTAATGACCCGTGGGGGCCACCAACTCGCCAAATTGGCAGGCCACAAGTCATGAACGCAATTCAGGCTAAGAGCAACCTTTGCCAGCCTCTCTATATCTAATTTTCCCTCCGGCGAATCAAGCTAATAGCGCCGGTGGGGTGGTGTTGGAGAATTCCCATAGCTACTCGGAGATCATGCCAGAATCCTCCCGAAGGAGAAAGTCAGTCTTGGAAGCGCCCTCGCGGTCACTCCGCGAGACAGCGAGCATAGCCTCCAATCAAGCAACGTTTTGGACCCACTACGAAAAGCCCCAAACAACGCAACCATGCTGGGGTCGCCCCAAGCGCACTACTTTTGCGCATTGAAGTTCAGGATCCCGCTGAGAATTCACGCCCAAAAAGGCCATGTCTTCAAGGCTGCGTGACTCTGAAAGTCCAAGGAAGGCAATTCTCCCTCAAGACAGGAAAGTTATCATCTTGATGATGATTACTTTATACCTGAGAAAATCGATTGCCAACACACGATAGGTTTGCTCTGACTTTCAACACGGTACGAGTTGTACTATCGGCTTGGGGGCGTACGAACAGAACCAGAAAGAGGCATCAACTCGAAGGCCCTAGAAACTCAGGGTGCCTTGTCAAAGCTCATTTCGGCGGTACTGTCTCAATGCAACTGCATCAAAGTAGTCCCCGAGAGAAGTTTTCAGTGTGTCGAAAGGCTCTGGCACCGAGACGCCAAAACAAGGTATATGGCGTTTCGGCAAAGAAGAACGGTGGTTATAAGATGGAGAATTTTCCGAGGGTTCACGCGCCAACATGACCATGCAAAGAGACATCAACACAGATGATCTCATCGTTTCTGGAAGCGTCCCGCGGCGTGTAACCCGTCTGCAGTCCGCCCGAAGCCATCGCACGAGGACTTATGTAGGGTTCGCGACAAGATTGCCTTCGGAAGCATGAAGAATCGGATTCACTGCTCGGCTGTCGCATCGGACAATACAGTGTCTCCAGCGAAGGACAATCCCCCGCGAGTCATTTATGGATAAGCGCGGAAAAGAAATGCGCCAAGATGCTTGAAGACGCTTTGACTAAACAGAAAGAAAGTTTCAAGTTTGAGATGCCCAGATGGCCCATGCCCCCCAGACGTCATGAGGAGAGATGCCAAATGAGCCAGCAAATCCAGGCATTCAGTAACCAGCAAAAGTGAATCGAACCGCCGTAACCCGATTTGTTCAGCGAAAAGGCAGCACGCAGAAAGGATGAAGCTCACAATTGCGCCAATTAACCCTCCTGTCAATACAGGGGTCTCGGTGGTAACGCAAGCATGCCAATGAAGATACAAGTGAAGACTTGAAGCATCAAAGATCTCGGAGAGCCCAGATCAAACACATTGATCTCCGCTCAAGGAGACGCCAAGAAAACACGGTATTCCTTGTCCATACCCACGAGAATGGCGAATCGATCCCCTTATCGCGAAGTTTCAGTTTAATCAACTTCACGCCGTCTCGATGGCGAAGCGTTCCCCCACTCAAGCATTTGATTTATTTCAATCGCAACCATGGGTATTATTCGGCCAATGCAGCCTCTGATGGTGCTGGCTCATTCGCTTCGGCAGCTCTTCGCGGAGCCTCCTTCGATTGGTATCGCGCCTCAAGCCAGGCAGGTGAACAGCTGGGGATGACCATGAGACGAAGTCCTCGCCAACTTCTTCGACGACGACACCGAGATATCTATCGGATCGCTTAGCCTCGCACGCAGAAACAAAAGGACGGGGAGTTAGTCGACACCTTCGTCAAAAGGTTTCCGGTAACAAGGCGATGAATTGCCGGCGACCCCGATCACAGAGGAATTCATCCTCCAACTTGCCACAACAACCTTGCGTTGGCACGTGTTGAAGCCAATGGGCTAACAGCGACCACCGCTCTGACACTTGGAAGGGCATTGAAGGCCCGTGCGCGGTGAACAAGCCGAACGTTTCCTCGAAGGAAGCATGGCCGAGAGGAACCAACGACGGTTAATCCTGCTGCCGACTCAAATTTCGCCTCTCTGTGGTAAGCGCAAAAACACCTGCCAGCTAACTGGTTGGTGCTAATCAAGCCCGCTCAAACCAAACAGCGAATCCGAAGGCATGCAAAAGGACTGTCGGCCGTCCGAAAACTCCAAAGAGAGTATTCTTCTAAGCGACGAAGAACGTTCCAGCCATCTTCGCACTCCCTGCCTTTGACGCGCTAACAAGGCATCAAGCTACCACCATCAACAAATCAGGAGCGAAGCTGACAACACTACTGCACCCAAAGTACTGTGCATACCACAGGGGGTCGTTCATCCCACCAAGGATTGTCTTTGCCTCTCAAGGAATAGCATCAGACCTTTGCGCTTGAAGCTGGCGGTCATAACACTTGAGTAAGCCCAATGAGAATGTGCAGACTCCGCATAAAGATATAAGAGTATAAACTGCTTACTCAAAACTCCAAGGAGTATACGAGTATAAACTGTTTCGTCAATCATTCGACGGTATAGAGGTTAAACTACTCCCTGATACTTCCAATACGAGTATATGAGTCTAAACTGTTTCCCCACTCTTTAACTGGAAGTTTCCTGGATGAATACTTAAGCTAATATTCTTTAAGGATAACCCGTAAGTAACTTGATAATAATGTCGAACCAGCTTCCACAGAGCGAAACTGGGGTGCGGACGATTTATGTAGACGGGAAGTTCCCAAAACCACAGCAATGCCTAATAAATAAGAACTCCCATTCTCACCATGTCTATTGCCCACTCAACACTCTCTCTGCTTAGCAGTCTGGGACTGCTAAGCTACCCAATTTGCGTCAAACCTTCTTACAGTTAGCGACCACAGGCTTAAAATCCCCTCTCCGCCCCTCTCCCTTCAATTCATCCCAATGAACGAGAGTGTCACAAATCAAGCGATCAAAAACCTTCCTACAGTTAGGATCGTCTTTAAACCTTCCATTCGGTCAAACCTTTCTCAGTTAGTGACCAAAACCAAAATCCCTCTCGATTCCTCTCCACATGAACGCCAGAGGTTCCACTGTTCAAATCGAGTGATCAAAACCTTCCAACAGTTCAGGGCTTCACACCTCAAAACTCCTGGTTTGGCCAAACCTTCTACAGTTAGAGGTCAAAACCATAATTCACTCTCGATAAACGAGAAATTCACTTTTTAGCGTAATCAAAACCTTCCGACAGTTAGGCGTTTATCCAAATCTTTCGTATGTTCTCGCGATCTGAGATCCCACATCTCAGCTTTCACCTTATCCGGATTCTGGGGGTGGAGATCCCACCCGAGTCTCCTTTTCCAGTGAAGATAGATTTATAAAATTCTTCTTCTTCATTGCTCGGGAGATAGAATATAAAATCTTCCTCTCCCATTTTCGGCGAGTTCGCTCTTTTGCCCCAAGAGAAAGACACCACCTTTTCAAATCCCAAATCTGTGCCTCACAGGTACACGGAAGTTTATCCCGAAATCCTTAAGCACGGATAAGTTCAAACGCCTAACACGCGTTGCCGGTTTAGTCTTTTCCGCAACCAAAAAGACACCAGAGTTCGATTCGGGGTATTCCTATCCTGAAACCTAAGCATGCGATAAGTCTGCGCCTAACCCGCGCTGCCGGTTAGTTCTTTAACCGTTGAAAGAACACTCGCCCGCATATTCAACATTGCGGCAGGCTGCTTTATTAATAACACCAAATCCATGCCTTACACGCCGACCTGTGGGAATTTAATATCCTGAATCCTAAGAAAGGATATGCCGACGCCTAACACGCCCGTCGCCGATTTAGTCTTTTTTCCGCAACAAAAAGACAACCAGAGTCCGATTCCGGGTATTTTATCCGAAGCCTAAGTAGGGATAAAGTCAACACCTAACACGTGTTGCCGGTAGCCTATCCCGTAACAATGGCCGAAGCCTATGTATTCAAACAATCATAGCACAAAGTCTAGAGAATTTCACTCTCTTAGCATCAACGCTTACATGCGTATGCTATTGAGACAATCCGCATGCTAGCCCGACTCTAAACGGTAGTCGGTAAAGGCTTAATCAAATCCTGTTAAAAGGCTGAGGGTTAGCCAAAAACCCCAAGTCAGCCCTTAACACGCGTCGCCGGTTTAGTCTTACCAATTGAAAAAAGACACCAGAGTCCGATTCTGGGGTTATTTCTATCCCGATAGCCTAAGTAGCGCGATAAAGTCAACAGCCTAACACGTGTTGCCGGACGTAGCCTATTCCCTAGTGAGGTTGTGTGTGTGTAGACGTATGTGTGATCTGCTATGTATTTCAACATCATAGCACCAAAGTCTAGAGAATTCACTCTCTTAGCACAACTTATCTATGCGGAACGGATTTAGACAATCCACATGCATAGCCCGACTCAAACGGGTAGTCCGGTAAAAGGCAATCAAATCCGCTTAAAGCGCTGGCGGGTTAGCCAAAAAACCCCAATACGTCAGCGCCTAACACGCGTCGCACCCGGTTTAGTCTATCTCTAATATAGAGTTCGCATTTCACCTGGCATTTTATCCGAAGCCCAAGTAGCGGCATAAAGCTCAAACGCCCTAACATGCTGTCGCCGGGTAGTCTATTCCCATAGAAAGACGAAGCTCTACGTATTCAATATCGCTTAGCACTAAAAGGCGTTAACTCTTTTAGCTTAACGTCACATGCGGAACGGACTTGCAACAATACCACATTGCTAGCCCGACTCAAAAACGGTAGTCCGCGTAAAGGTCTCATCAAACCCTGTTAATGGCTGAAGGGTTTGCCCAAAAATCCTATAAATACGAAAGTCACTGAGGCATCAAGCTCCATTATGGTTGCGTCTTCGTGACTTGAGCCATTTCAACGAAACTGTTCGAAACCCTTCAAGGTCAACGCCGGAACAACGCCGTAAACCCTAGGTCAAACGCCACGTCAACGCCGTGCCCGCATCCAAAATTCAACGATACGACATCAAACCCTAGCGGTTAACGCCGCGTCAACGCGAACCCTAGGTCAACACCAGTCAACGCATTGCCCGAGCAAAAAAATTCAACGTACGACGTTCGCAAACGCCTAGGGTCAACGCCGCGACAACGCGTAACCCCTTAGGTCAACGCCAAATCAATGCGTTGCCAACGAAAGAATGAACACTCCGAAAAGTATACGAGTATAAATCTGCTTACTTATAACCTCCAATAGGATATCATGAGTATAAACTGTTTCCCTAATTTTTTGTGGAGAGTTTCTGGGAGATGTATTTTTCTAAAAATTATTCTTAAGGATAACTCAACAACACTACGCCCGGATCAACGCTGTTGGCAGATAAAATGACTCGACTGCCAGGCAATCGATGTAGCGACCTTGTTAGTTATACGCAGCTAAGATTGAAAATCAGGAATCGACTTCAAAGCTTTCAACAATATCCGACAACGCGTCAGACATATAAATGCAGCCACCAGCAACCCTTACAGACATTCGACAAAGCCCCACCGAATAGCCTGAAGGATTGAAGGAATCCAAGAACAGAAGCAATTCCAAGGCCGTCCCGTTACACCGACTGAAGGTGGCGCGACAAATCATACTCCCAAAGATATTCCAGACTCTTCTATAAAAGAACGAGCACTTGAAATACTTTGGAGGGGGTATCTGTAGGCATATAAAAACTGTTATACGGTCCCTTTAGCACAGCTCGCGCACAAACCGTACGAACCAACGAAGCGACGAGATCGACGAATCGCCCCCATCAAGCGCACGGAATGCATCCATACACTCGTGCGCGGCATCAAGCCAAAGGTTCGAAGATCGTCAACGCCAGTCATCCAACCAAAGGCCATACTCGGACGAATGGGACTCGAATCCAGATCGGTTTCAGACTACCACTCAGAAGCGGATTTACTGCCTAATCGGGCATCCGCGATTTACTCGCCAAAATCAGATCAACCAAATCAAAGACTAAGTTAATCAAAATCACTGGACAGAACCCAAAGCGCGGAACACCAAAACCACCACCTAGATGGCGGCTCGGCCGAAGCCGAGGCCAACTTCAGTGTGGCTCGGCCCAAGCGAGCCACCTCAAGCGTGGTCTGGCCAAGGCCGAGCCACTCAAGGTGGCTCGCGCCGAAGGCCGCAGCCACCTCAAGCCGTAGGCTCGGGCCCAAGCCGAGCCACCTTGGGGTGCGTCGGTGTGGCCGACGCCACCTTGAGGTGGCTCGGCAGCCGAGCCCACGCTCAGGGCTGGCTCGGCCCAGAGCCGAGCCACCCTGAAGGTGGCCGCGCCCCCCCCCCAAATAATCTGTCCTAGCGCCACAGATCTGGAGCTGCCTATAAATAGGCTAGGCCAGTTCATTTTTAAGGGTTGGAAATTTGGAGAGCAGGCGGTCGAAGCCCTGCTAGGATTGGAGACTCGGAACTTAAAAAGATTGAATACTTTAGGGACTTCGCGGACTCACTCCTTCAGATTCTTGTGCTGCTCGACGATCAATCAACGTCAAATAAAGGCAGGTGTTCCGAGAGCGATCAGATCTCAGAATCTACGCTAGCATACTCCGGATCTAAGCTTGCTCCTTAATCCCGAGGACTTGGACGATTGTTTCCTTTGGTGAAACAATCCTCCCCGGCTATTATTTCCTTGCCGTGAAATTAATACCCGTCTGTACTGCGGTAGGATCCGACCGCGATACTAGATCGCGCCGGTGCTTCCACGGCAAACAACCCCGGCGCAGGCAAAGAACCCACAAAACGCGAGCACAGCTGACCCGCCAAAACAGGCATGCTCGCGCATTCGTTCGACAAACAGCGAAACAAAGTTGTAATTTTCATTTCTTTTCAATTTGATTTTCGTTGTAACCGGATCTTATAAAAAAGCACCGGTATCTGTTGCTAATCGAATTAGGACTATTACCAAAGAGGCCTACACATGGAATTCATTAATGAAGTAAAGCAAACGAATTTTCCCGCCGCAACAGTGCCGCGAGTTTAAGCTGGCGGAGTTTGTAATATCCCAACCCTTTGAGAGGCGTGATGTGATTAGCTAATTAATAGATTTTGATTTGAATACTCATCACCCACCAAGATGCATCTTCTTTTTGGAACCCAACTCTTAGAAACTCAAAGTTAAGCGCTGACTTGGCCTGGAAAATTTCTAGCGATGAGTGACCCCTGTTTGTTTTGCGCAAATTTGCATGTAAAAAGACAATGAAAGAAAAATTTGACTTGTATTTACTACTCAAAATCGATTACAATTTTTTTTTTCTTCATTTCATGGATTCCGCATTACAAAAGAGAGGCAGAATGAATTTGATTCTCCCCTTTGTTAAAAACTGGGTTCTTCAAGTAGCCGGAATGGAGTGCCTTCCTTCGCTTCGATCTCGTCGAACTTGCTCTCCGGTTGCACGATCCGACCTCCTTCTTCACTTGGAATAATCTGTGAAGCTGCCTTGCCGACTTCGGTTTAGAACTCTTAACGCAGCTGCTAAAGAACTCTAACGACAGTTCAAGAATCTTGTCATAAGCAGTTGCATGAAAACCGAATGTCTGGCTCGATTTGTGATTAACTTGTGTTGCAAGCTTAATAAGAAACTCTTGACGAGTTTAATCGAATCAAATGAGTTAAAACTCTGTACAGCATGCTTGTTTGGAAACCGAAGATTCGGTTAATTGCCAAGTTGCTAATTATGCACGTTGATCGAAGGGCATCCTCCGAGATTCTTTGCATTAACTGATCGTTGCATCAGTTCTTTGATCTTTCAAAAAAGATTCTCCTTCTTCGTGCTGCTTGAACTGCCTGCAGATTTGTTGACCCTTGGGCATTGGCCCGCTTTGATTGCCATGCTCCTCCTTAACCTATGCGTTTTTACACTGCTTTTAAAGCCCGATTCACCAACCAATACGATCAACCCATTACTCTGTTGGAGAGAGTCGGCTTATTTATAGGGGGTTAGTGATGTAACCAATCCCTAAATCCGCTCCTAAAGTGCCGGCGAGATCCTCAGAACGAGGGATAACGCATTTTGAGGCCCGCTTCGACTTGCCGGTTGAATAAGTCAAAACGCCCTCAGTTGCTTTATGCGGCTTTTAACTCTGCGTCAAGGCTTAGACGCAGCACGTTAAATCTAACTGATTAGAGATTGGAGAGCACAGCGCCGATGTGCCGTTGAAGCTCAACTCTACGCATCCAGAGTTTGCGGGCACATAATTGAGTCTCATTGTAAGCAACGCACGTTATGTGTGCGATCTTGTACCTTTAACTCTGCGTTACAGAGTTCGATACATGTCTGCCTGAGCGAACACACAAGTTGTGCGTTTTGAACTTAGGAACAGCAGGAATAGACTTTTCTGCGTATTGAGAGAGCGTTGTTTGCACTTTGTAAACCTCATCCATTATTACATTGCCGAAGGCTATTAGTTTATGATCCTTGCCCATGTTATAGGATATGAGAAGTCGTCAAATTGTTAACTCTCACTGATTGGTGCGAAGCGCTGCCAGATATAGCAGCTTTCATCAGTTGTCGCCGAAGCCCGTCGTCGCAATTGGTAACTCTTCTCGATCTACGTGAAAGGTCCTCTATTACCGCTTTCGATTGTCGACCCGAAAGCTATTTGATTGTAGCTTTCGTTGTTGGATTCTTAGACGGCGAATCAACATCCATAGTGTTTTGAAGATGAATATTTGCCCATAGCTCTCTACCAAGCAATCACCAAACTAAGTCCAACCTTTGATTTCTGAAATCACATACACTGCTCATCAGCATCTCTAATAGTTGCTAATATCATATTAGTCATGCCCCTGTTGTCGCAGCGCATCAAGATAGTACATCTCAGGGCATCGAGCCGTGCTTATAGCGGTTGCCAAGAATTGCGGCATGCCAGAAGATCAAGAACGATCGTCTGCAAATTGTAACTTTCATTATCAGGCTTGATTAGGGATCGACTATCCATTGCTGATTTTAGACAGCCTACAGAACCCCCTCCAAAGTTTTCGAAAGTTCGCGGTTGACTGCCGGACGATTTCGGAATACTTTGGATCCAAGATTTAGAAGACATTGTCAGACTTGCCGTTGATGGCTAAATTTAATTTGCTACTCATCCAATGCCGACTCTCAGTGGAATCAACCTGCTTTCTTCGTGCTTTAGTCGCCTTTGATGCGCTGACATTAGCCCTCCCTCTATTTTATTTGCGAACCATGTCTTGCCCTAATTAAACATAAGAGGAATTCGCTCTGAATTTTTTGGAATTAGAACCACGGATAGATTTTCTTGCGTTATTGAGCGAAAACGCAGCTGAGTTAAATTCTGCGTTTAAGGGTTCTTTAATGCAGACGCACAGGCGGACTATAACGCCAGAGCTGCAACTCTGCGTTCAGCAAGCTCTCAAAACGTCCACAGACGCACAGGCCACATATTTGCCGCGTGGCATTTGGCGCTACGGCCGCCGACCCCGATTTGACAGCTCAATAGCCCTGTCTATAAGTTAGAACCGCTAAGGCGCTCAAACTCAAAAGCTACACCCGACTTTTTGCCTCCCCTCTTTCGGAGATTTTAACCGAAGCCCCTCCTTCGTTTTCAAACTCCGCGCTGATCTTGCCTCGTCTCTCTGACTCTCTTCCATGGGTTCCAAGAAACCAAGAGCTCCACTCCTCGCCCAAGGATACTCCTGCTGTAAGCCGACGCCCGCCATTTCAGGTTCCATCCCGTCGCGTGGTACAGTGTCGCCCTTTTTTGGCGTCATCAAACTCGCTTCGCGCGAGCTTCTTTTGAAAAATCCTAGATGGCGTTGCCGTCAAAACTTGCTTCGTGCGAGTTGTTTGAAAAACCCTAGATGGGTTCTTTTGCGAACGACGGAAGATGACCTCGTTTTTACTATTGCTAACGCAGAGATTAAGATTCCTTCTGCCGCAGTGTTTGAATTCGAAACGTCAGGAGGCATTGACCTTTGCCGTTTATGAAATTTTAACGCCAGGCTTGAACTGTGCGTCAATCTCCTTCTCTT
>NC_033794.1:105547191-105565405 GCF_001876935.1 Asparagus officinalis | reverse complement strand
CCGCCTAATCGATCTCCAAGATATGCTTGCTTTCGAGTGTTCCTTGTCATTGCATTTGGGCTACCACGCAATTACCGTTTTTGTGGAATAGGGGGGGAAACATTCGGTAGTTTTCAAAAAGAAAAGAGAAGCGGTTGCAAAAATTCCATCCCCAATGGGATTTGATTAAGTCTAAGGGTTTTATGTGAGTCTGCATAGAACTAGGTGACATAGTTCATTGTCGGTAAAGGGATTTTTTATTGAACAAGCTGATCATGCATCTAACTCGTGATGGCTGTAACCGAGGGCCATACTTGTAGGCTTTATCCTTAAGGAGCAAATGGAATAAACTAAGGCTTAATCGGGATGCTTCGGTTAATTCTGACATCATTTTAAATACATACATACATGCACTTCCTCAACATTCGCGGGAAATAAAAAAGTATGGGGCATCTTCTGTTTCATTTCAAGGAAATTTGGGAAGCATGGTTTGTATCGTAAATGCAGGTCTAAGCTCAAAATTTTCTCCATTTGCTTGCGGGGAGGCGCATTAGTGGAAGATGGAATTGCATTTTCTGTGTGGGCGTAACACATATTCTTGAAGAAGCGGGTTGATTTGCATTCTCTTGGATTTGGTTCAAGCACGAATTAATACGAATGAATTATCGCCTAACCGCAAGTTGCATACGCAGCCAAAAAAATTTGTTTTTAAGAGAAGAAAAGAAAATTTAGTTTTTTTATTGAGAAGGAAAAAGAAAAAAACTATAATCCTAACTAAAACAAATCAAAGGCAATCGACTTTTCAAATCACTGCTAATCTAGGGTTTAGCCTAACTCAACTAGACCAATTGCTCGCTAACCAAAAAACTCTCCTAACAGTGGAAAAGATCAAGTTTTAGCCCAGGTATTGTTAGCTAGGTGAAGGATAGACTAGAAGGGGTGATCAACAGATCGAATTAAGATAGCCATCTTTGCGCTTGGGCGGGAGGGCGCTTTAACGCGGCAAAGCCGGCTTATGTTAGACCGCTATAGAGGGGGGGGGGGGGGGGTGATTAGGGTCTTATGCTAATCCTAATCGGCGATTAAATAGCCAATTAAAATTAATTACAAGTTGTATTCTTTGGGCAAGTTAGATATAGCAAGAGTTTATAAAGGGGCAAGAATACAGGCAAATATAGACAGAAGTGGAAGCAATAGATAATGATAGAACTAAGGGGGTGATAATAAACATAAACAAGATAAGACAAGATAGTGGACAATGTGAACAATAGATAATGCGGACAAGAAAGTCGATATGACCAATGGAAGCACAAGTTGAGACGCTAAGAACAGATCAACAAAACCACAAGGGAAAGAGATCACGGAGTTTCGGGACCTTCCGTCCTACGTCTCCGGCTCGCCCCACTCTCGGGGCAGAGATTCCACTATTCGAGCAACCGGGTTTTCTACGTTGCAGGCAACCGAAAATAATCGTATTACAGCCCTCAACAATTTCTTCTCAGCGGAGTTCAACGTCCTCATGACGGCTACGCTCGCGGCTCCTCAGCCCTCGGAGTAGATCTGCCACTCACACTCTCACAATGTGGGCTACACTACCACGGGGCCTCACAATACGGTTTTATACTAACTGAAAAGCTCTAACACCACAATGTAACACAAATGATTTGTTCTGCTACATAGGCAGGTGAGAACTCAATTTTAGCACAAGCTCAAAGTTACAATCTGCTGCACCACCGCAACTATAGAGCTATGTATGAAATGATAGCAATAAGGCCCTCAATATGGGTGGGTGTTAATAAGTGAGCATATAAATGAAGAGCTTAAGCTCAAATAAGAAGGACTAGCAATAATTATTGATACATAAAATGGAGAGGGTAGAAATGTTTATTTATGAGGAAATAGAGTTAAGGACTTCTCTGCTAAAAATCAGCAAAGAGAGGATGATGAAATGTTGAAGATGAACTCTCTCAATAGCTGATGTAAACTCCTCTTTGTTACAGGGGGGCAAAACGCCAAAACACACAGACGGAATATAAACAAGCTTAAAACAAGCTTAAACCCTTTTTAAAACCCTTGTTAAAAACTTCTTTCTGGGTTGAAAGATAACAGCAATAGAGTATTTATACCCACTCAAAATGTCAGCCAAAACCTTCAAGCAAAAGTCCAAAAAGCCCAGAAAAAAACCAGCTCAGAAAATAGCCGTTGGGAAAGCAACGGTCACATTGGCCGAGCGGCGGTCGACCAAAAATTCTCGCGGTCGACCGCGATCCAGGTTCCAAACGGAGAAAACGAACAGAGAGTTCATCGGTCGACCGGGAGAATTTCCGGTCGACCGCCAGTACTGTAGCAGGTATATCCAGTTTTATAAAATCATTTAAAAATAGTAAAAAAGTTATAAAAATTTTGAAAATTTGAGGGAAGGTTGTAGACATGTATAAGAACATGGTAGAGAAAGAATTTCTGAAAAAAGATTTCCCAGTTGAGAGAAATAAATGTTTGAACACAGATTTACAGTTTCTAAAAAACTGCAGACATACACGATTTTGTAAAATCAATTGGGCACAGTAAATCAACTCCAAAAATAGTAAAATTTTGAGGAAAGTTTCTAAACATGTAGATAAGAATGTCAAAGAAATAATTTCTTGAATATCACTTCCCATTTATAAAAACTCATCTATTTTTTAAAACATGCACAAACATGCACGAACGAAAAACATGATTTTGTAAATTGCATTAAACATAACAAATCAATTCCAAACTTGATGAAACTTTGCGAAATGTTTATAAACATAAAAACAAACATGTGAGAAAAAGAATTTCTCAAATTAAATTTCTATTTGTGAAAACTCATGTATTTTGCAAGTATGTCCAAAACATGAAAACCCAAAACCATGCATGTATATATATAACTATATATATACATAGAAACCAAATACGTGTGTGTATATGATATTGAGCTTAAGGTACTTAACACACATAATATAAAACCTAAACTAGATTACCCAAGCCGATCTTGATCTTTAATAAGCTTGACTTGGTACACTTTGCGGATAAAGCTTGAACTTGATCTTTAACTTGAATTGTATGTTGCTTCACTCCAAAATTCCTCCAACCTCCATTTGATATGATCGTTAAGGCTCGATTCCATCCATCCTCCAACTAGTTGTTTGTCTACAATGAATAGATAACACAAGCACTAGACAAACAACATTAGTTATAAATTATTTGTTAAACATCATCAAAACAAGAAGGCCAACACCTTAAACCTTGCCTTAGACACCAACTAATCTGAGAAAACTTAAACCGGTTCACTTAAGGATTTCTTGTTTCTTATTGAGCTCGAATCCTTAGGAACGTCTAATGAGTTTTATTAGGCTTGGGTGGTGTAGTGAGGAATTAGTGATTTTTGGGCTAAGGAAAGGGTGATGAAATCCCTCACCTTATCTTGATTATGGGGTTTTGCCCTTAAAAATATTTTTAAGTATGTGTCAAATCAAGATGCTCAAATCACTTGGTGAATTCCTACTATCAATATGAAATGCAACCCTATGAATTAAAAGCAACTAAAAAGGATGGAAAAGAAAAATCTTTTTTTTTTAATTAGGGTTAACAATCAAACAAATGAGAAGGGGGAATTTGTTTGAATTTATTATCATGTTAGTAAATGTCAAAGTAGAGGGTGAATTTTATTATGGTCAACAGAAAATAAAATCTTTTTTATCCTAATTGTCTCTAATTGTGAAAAAGCAGCTAAAGGGTGGAATTAAAAACTAGAAAGAAGACTTACCCGGAAGCAAATCTTCAAATCCTAGTTCTCCAATCCACGATCTTCAAGCTCCAAGTGTTTCCTTCACAAAAAACACACAAGTTAAAGAACCAAAATAATTAAAACTTACCTAAGCACCTTCCCCGGCAACGACGCCAAAACTTGATGCGGCATAAACATGTACCAAAAAGGTTGCAAGTGCACAACCGTGTCAAGTTATAGTATAAAGATATCGATCCCACGAGGAAGGTGTTTTGTAGAAGAAAATATAAAATCGGTTCTTATGTTGTGTGCGTGACAAATAAGATTGATGAGTGAATGTGATTGTGAAGAGATTAAGAGAGTGAAAATGGTGTGTAAATAGGTGCAAAGTGTAAGTGAGAGTGGATTTGAAAAAGAATGAGTGTGATCAATAAGGTGAGGAGGAAAAATGAATAAAATCAAGAAACAAATAAAAAAGTCAAGAATAAAGAACAAAATTCTAGAATAAAAGAAAATACAAGAAATTAAAGATGGTAGATTCAATTATAGATATGGGTAATCTAAAATTAAACCCACTTCTTAGAAAATGTTGATTCCCTAGAGGGTTCTACCCTAAAGGCGAATCAAACAAAATAAAAATAAATAAAAAGAAAAACTAAACCCAAGAGGGTTCTAGCCTCAAGGTGAATAGGGTAATAAATTAAAATCTAACTACAAAATAAATTGTAAAATCTAAACTATAAAATAAATTACAAAATCTACACTACAAAATAAAATTACAAGAATTAAATGCAAGAAAATAAATCTACTCTATAAGCATGAAATAAATCTAAGGCAAGAGGGTTCTAGTCTCTTGGCTATTTAACAAGAAAATAAAATCTACTACAAGCATAGAAATAAATCTAAACTAATAAGCAATAAAAAAGAAATAAAAGAAAAATGCAAACCTTCAAATAATTCTTCATCTTCATCTTCATCTTCATCATCCAACAAAGAGAAGAAGAGAAAAATTTAATGTGGTGAAAAAATTATTATTATTAATTATAATAAAACGTTATAATTTTGGAAGGCCTTCTTAATTAAGAGTAGCCATCCTCTCCAAAAGGAGTTACAAAAATTTTCACACCCTTAGCCCCTCACTCTCTACCCCTATTTATAGTAATCATCAATGAATATGAGCCATTGGATTTGTCTTGAGCCCCAAGCAAAGCAATCTCCACCTTTGAATTTGCTTTTTGTTCTTCTCTAGCCCATGTGATTATTAAAAATCCGGCCCAATTCAAGATTCTACAGCAACCGGTCATGGAGAAAAGTTGATTGCAAAATTGTCTTGTGAAAATCCGGCCCATTTCAAGTTAAAAGCCAACTCTGCAGCAAAGTCCAATGGCATTTGATTTTCGGCCCATTTGGTTCATAAGAGAAAATGAAAATCATGTCTGGCCCAATGATGTTAAAAGCCCAACTTGTTAGCCATTAAATGCAACTTTTCATCCTCGATCAGCGAGCGTATAAAATGGTATTTGACGTCAATGTGTTTCGTTCTGGCATGATATACTGGATTCTTGGCAAGATGTATAGCGCTCTGGCTATCACAATAAAGAACTCCTCTCCCCTTAGCTTGAGATCCAACTCTTCAAGCACCCGTTCACCAGACTACATCTCCTGCTTGCTTCAGTCATCGGAACATACCTCAAGCTCAGGTGGTAGACAAAGTCACAATCTTCTGACCGACGATGAAGACCGCAGCTCACTGACTGTCGACGTAAGCGCTATAACACATTACCCGTGTTGGCTGCTTCGCTCGTATCATGATCACCGGCGAAGCCGGCATCCACGTAGATCCGCAGCAACCAACTCCTTCCTTCCCTTGAAATCATAGTGGGCTTGTCGTTGTTCACCTCAAGTACCAAGCACTCTAATCCACTTCACGGCCCCAATGCTGCTTTCCTGGATTGCTTGCAAATCTGCTTCACAACTCCCACTGTATGGGCGATTTGTCCGCTGTTGCAAACACGTCGCGTACATGAGGACTCCCAATGGCCGAGAATATGGGCACCTTGCCTCATATGCTCTCTATCTGCATCTGTTTAGGCGATTGTCCTCAGATAGCTTGACACTGACTTCAAGGGGTGGGCTAACACTTTAGCATTCTGCATGTTAAACCTCTGAAGACCTTCTCAATTATTCAGCTTGGTTCAATCTGCATGTTCCTTCAGCTTCATCCCTCTGATTCGCCATCCCTGGAGAATCTGCTTCGCTGTACCCAGACCTTCATTAACAAAAAAATTCCTTTGCTAGCTGCCTCTTCAAACTGTTTATCTCTTCTAAATACTCCTGTAACAACAGTTCATACAACATAATAATCAAAATAATGAAGCTGACCTCGAACCTTTTTGAATACTCAAATTCACTTTTTCAAAATCCAACTATATGCTCACTTACACTAGGCTCCACGCCCTGGGTAGTAGCTTCTGCACCTGTAGTCTCCTCCGTTCTACGGTCAGAACTAACATCGTCGCCCCCATCTGGAAGTTCCTCCAAATCCATGTACTCGGATCCACCTGTATCCGTAGTGCTGTTCCCACTATTTTGGCTATCCTTGGCATTATCCCTGTCCTTGTACATCACCTCCTCATTGAATATCACATCCCGGCTCCTGATGATCTTCCTGTTCTTCTCATCCCAAAGGTGATACCCGAACTCATCAATGTCATATCCAATGAATGTGCACTTCTGTGACTTAGCTTCTAGCTTGTCCCTGACATGGTCACTGATATGAACATAAACCACGCAACCAAATACCCGCAAGTGTGAGAGATTTATCTTCTTTCCACTCCAAACCTCCTCTGGAATCCCAAAATCTAATGGAACTGATGGCCCGTGATTAATAAGGTATGCTGCCGTATGCACCGCATCCGCCCAAAATGTCTTAGGCAGACCTGCATGTAATCGCATGCTCCGCGCACGCTCTGTCAAGGTCCTGTTCATCCTCTCTGCAATGCCGTTCTGCTGCGGCGTCCCTGGAGTAGTCCTCTCTAAGCGAATCCCATTCGTAGCACAGAACCTCTTGAACTCCTCCAGCTCGTATTCTCCACCATTATCTGATCTTAAGCACTTCACCTTCAGATCTGTCTCGTTCTCGACCATGGCCTTCTACTTCTTGAAGATCTCGAACACCTCTGACTTGTGCTTCATGAAGTAAACCCACACCTTCCTCAAGTGATCGTCGATAAAGGTGACGTAGTATCTCGAACCGCCAAAAGAAGACACATTAGCTGGGCCCCATACATTTGTATGAATCAACTCTAGCTTCTGAGCCTTAGGTGGCCTTCCACCCTTCTGGAAACTAACTCTCTTCTGCTTCCCAAAGATGCAGTCTTCACAAACCCCGACTTCCACGGTGTCGATCCCGGTTAGCTTTCCTTGTGAATGTAGAATTTTCATCCCTTTCTCGCTCATGTGCCCCAGCCTATTGTGCCACAGATCTGTACTCTCCTTGCCAGCTGCAATTGCGAGGGTGTCACTCGCATGTGAAGTGAGGTAGAGAGTTCCCGTTTTGTTGCCTCTGGCAACAACCATCGTACCGTTGGAGATCCTCCACGAATCCCCGGTGAATGTCGAAATGTAGCCTTCTGCTCCAAGCTGTCCCACCGAAACAAGATTCCTCTTCAGCTTCGGCACGTGTCTCACGTTCTTCAAGTTCCACTTAGAGCCCTTTATCTGTATCTGAACGTCGCCCTTTCCAACAATATTGCAAGGTTCATTGTCCCTCAAGTATACTTTACCAAAGTCCCCTGCTACATAGTTCTGAAGTAGTTTCCTATTAGCAGTGGCGTGGAAAGAAGCTCCTGAGTCGATGACCCAAGAATCAGAATCGCTGTCCATAGCAAGGATCAAGGTATCCTGCACGATATGAGCCTCCTGCTCACCCGTATCCTTCTCTGGTGCTTTATAGACCGAAGACATATGGCCCTCCGTACCGCAGTTCCAACACTTCCCTTTGATAGACCTAACCTTCGAGTTCGGCCTCTTCTTCACTGATTTTGACCGATTCCTGTTCTGGTTCCCTTTCTTCTGGCTCCTGCCTCTCTGCTCGAAACTTAGGGCTGAACCTAAACCTTCTGATTCGGACGATTTCTTCAACTTCTCTTTCCCCGCCGAATTGCTGATTGCCGTCATACAACCTGCCCAACTATCCGGCAACTGCGATAGTAGTTGAAGGGCCTGCACTTCGTCATCGAACGTGATGTCCACGGAGATAAGTTGATCAACAATCGTGTTGAACTCGCTGAGGTGCATCGTGAAGGACCGTCCTTCTGCCATCTTGAGGTTGAAAAGAGTTTTGACTAGATGCACCTTGTTTGCTGCCGACGGTTGCTCGTACATCTTCGCGAGCACTTCCATAAGCCCCATCATCGTCTTCTCCTCGTACATCTTCGCGAGCGCTTCCATAAGCCCCATCATCGTCTTCTCCTTCAGAATATTGTGGGCTACTGATTTGGCGAGCGACAACCGGATTTGCCCTAGAGCCTTCCTATCCAGTACCTCCCAATCACCATCTGACTCCTCTTTCTTCTTTCCCTTTTCCTTGCCCAACAGCGGGCGATACAAGTCCTTCTGGTACAGATAGTCCTCCATCTGTGACTTCCAGTAGGCAAAATCTGATCCATCGAACTTCTCAATCTTTGATTTGCTTTCCTCTGCCATGGCTTTCACACAAATTGTTGAACGAAGCTCTGATAGCAGTTGTTGGGGATTCGAAACAATCAATCGAACCCTTGCCCTTCCGGACCTTGTGTTGAAAGTAGGAAAGTAGGAATAAAACCACAAATAAAGATCTAACTTACAAAAAAATAGTAAGGAAGATGAACACACAGATTTAACGAGGTTCAGCAACGTGCCTATGTCCTCGGGAGCCACACCACACAATCTTTCTATTAATTGAAGAAGAAAATACAAGCTCTCAAACAAGGGGTAAATCTCTCTGAGATTCTCTCTCTCTTTGCAGCCAAAAAGCTCTCCTTTTTGATGTCTCTAAAACCCTAAAAACGTTTGGGATATATATAGAATCCTGAAACAAAACAGATTCCCAAACAGTTTAGGAAACTGTCTGGACGATTCGCGGTCAACCGTCGTGCCAAGGCCGGTCGACCAGCTAGAGAAAAATGTGTTTACAGGGTCCTGTGCACATTTGCGGTCGACCGCAGCGGCCACGCCGGTCGACCGCGCCGATCTGTCTGCATGTTTTTCTGAGCTTTTGATTCCAGCTTTCATCTCGAACTTTGGGTCTACACCTTAGACTAACAGTATTATCTATTCATTGTAGACAAACAACGTGTAGGAGTAACAGCATCTACTATTCTATACTTAAAATGAGAATCCTAAAATTACTATGCATGCTATTGTAAAATGCTAGAGTAAATTACTGTAGCATAAACAGTAAGGCAAATCTGATACGTACATTGGAAATGTCGTCTTCGCTACAATAAAAATACTATAGCAAAAATTATTAGGATCGTTCTTTAAATATAAATATAATTTCTAAATCAAATATATTAAAACTTGAATCATTTTAAGTATAAATGAGTAAATATGAATTCTATATCAAATGTATTAAAACTTGCATCCATCTTTAAATATAGAGGAGTAGATATAATTTTTAATTTTAAGTATATAATAATTAAATTAAATGCATAACACTTAGAGAGAAACAAGTTTAAAATGCAATAATTAAAAAAACAGGGACTCACTAGTTCGAGTGAATACGATATGACATGGAAACGCCGGTAGTGTGAAGTCATAATAATTCCGTGTGATAGGCTCTTTTTTGTCTTTTTCTCTTTTTTCAGTCTCTTTACCTAATTTTACTGAGATACAAACTTGTTATTTCTACGTGAATTTGAGGACAACTTGACATGATAAGACCCAAACAGTAAAAACTTAAATGCATCCATAATAAACTTGTAGATGATGATTTGCTTGGAAGCTAGTCAACTTCAAGTGAGGATAAATTCTCACGAGTCCTCTCTTGGAACTGACTACATTAAAAATTTCCGATGAACTTTTTCTTTTAGAGTATCTGTAACAGTTTCTCCATTTCTCATTTTTGGAGGATTTAGTTAGGTTTTTGGTCCAACATATTTTTCATCTCATTCATCAAAATAGGGATGAAGGAGACAAAATGGGGAAGCTTCCCTAAATCTGCAGCATTCTCCAAATTTTTGGAGGAAAAGTTGGAGATGCCCTTAGTTTTCATCCTCATTGGCATCAAGAGGACACTATAGCGTCAACTTCAACCATTTTTCACGAACTTTTCATCCGCTTCCTATCTACTTTCTTATCCAAATTTTCACTCATCCGCTTCCTATCATAGTCTATCATCATAAGGTCGAGAAATCTGCTCGACAAACCAAAACCAAACCATATAAATATGCACAGCCAAACAGACTGGCGGTCGACCGCGACGGGCTCCAGAGACTACCCAGGTCTCTGTCCTGCATGCGGTCGACCGTGGCGGTCGACCATGAACCCTGATTCCAGATTCTTAATTATTTCGTGTATGTCGTGTCCACAACATATTTTTGTGATTCAAACATGATTAAATGTTTATGAAACTTGTATGCAAACATGTCACAGCAGATATGAACATCTGGAAACAACTCAACAACTATAAACATGATTTTATACATTAGATTTGTATTCAAAACCCTAAAAACATGCATAAAAGCTCAAAACAATGAATCAAACTCCTTTCTTTAGATTAACCATGTTTTAAAATCATCTTCAGGTCTTAAATACTTCTGTAGAAATCGTTCTCAACCATTTTAGATAGAAAGACCTAGTCTCTTTACATAAAATACAAAAGAAGTTGACTTTATTCATAAACTAGTCATTTAGGCTCTACAAAACATGTTTAAAACTCTTTAAGAAAACGTTTTGAAAACTAGGAGGGGGATTAGCAGTGATGATACTCGCCTGGGGTAGTAGGAAAATGTGTTAGGAGCAACATCGAAGGAGATCTCCACTCCAAAAACGAATTCTAATAATCAAACTCCTCCTTTCTAATCTTATCTTCATGTAATGGCCAATTTGGTTGTACAGAAATATAGGAAGCGAGAAGTAGGTCAAATATGCAACTTTCAAAATTATAAAGTTGGAATTAGCAGAAGTAACACTTCTTTTGTTTGTTTTGCAAATTTTTAGAAGGAGTGGAACTCATATTTTTTTCGCGCGGTTTTCTTTTTTCTATTTATTGGGATAGCCATTATAAATACACAATTTGGTTTTATTCCCAAACTAACTCATGTTTCACATACTTCCGAGCTATTTCGTAATCTTGAGGGACAAAATGATTTGAGCAGTAGGAATGGCGCATAGGCACCATGTCAGCATGTAAGCACAATAAGTAGTTTTTCTAGATAAATAAATAAATATTTTTGTTTGAAAGTAGTAGAAGTAGCACTTTCTTCATTTATTTCAGCTGCTTGCTAGCTACTTTCATGTAAGCAAATCGAGCCTAAGAATCCTCATCAAGTTAAAATTATCCATAATTAGAAAAACTTTAATAATCAAATATGCCCTTTATATATAAAAGGGTTCTCTGAGATTAGAGAATTATAAAATATCCCCTTCAAAACCCAAAACCTAAAACAATCTAAAATTACAAAAAACCCTCTGAGATTCGAAAATTACAAACAGTTTCTTGAAAATTTTAAAAGTCCAAATAGGCCCGTGGAAAATCAAAAATCTGCAAGCAACCCATTATGATTCAAAAATTGCAAATAAACTCCTAAAAAATGCAACAGTTATAAATAGTACTATAGATTTAAAAAATTATAAATTTTTCGCTTTAAAATCTAAAAAGTTAAAAGCAATGCTTAAAATTCTAAAAATATAAATAGTCATCTAAAAAATTCAAAATTTACAAATAGCCCCATAAAATTTTAATAACAATCCTTTGAAAGTTCTGCAAGTAACCCCTTGAAAGTTTCAAAATTTATTAATATCCACTTGAAAATTATACAAATAGGCATTTCAAAACGTTAACAACCGCTCCTATAAAATTTGCTTAAATGTAAAACACACAACTTAAAATTTTAAAATATTACAAATGTTAGACCCTAGAGGGGGTGGGGTAATTAGGGTCTTATGTTAATCTAGGGAGTGATTAGGGTCTTATGCTAATCTAATCCTGATTAAATACCAATTAAAATTATATTAATTAATTTGTTCTTGCAAGAAATATATGAGATGGATATGAACAAGAATGATAAGAATACATACAAATAAAATATATGCTAAGCAAACACAAACACACGATATGTTTACGAGGTTCGATCACCACGACCTACGTCCCCGCTTCTCACCCTGAGGAGATCTCCACTATCACAATCCGGTTTGGAAGCCGGAACTTCTACATACTAGGTTTATAAGTTTATCAAAAACTCTCACACAACAAACACTATGCAATCACACTTCACACACTAAGTGTAGGAACCTAGCCCGTGTCCTCCAACTCAAGTGCTCGGATACAACCTCTCCTTATGTTCGTCAACCGACGCCACTCCTATTGGATTCGACCCCGTCTCACGCCTCACACTTCTCTCGGTGTACAAGTGTATTACAAGTGATACTCACAATAATGGTTAAATACAATGACTTGTTCTCGATAACAAATGAGAACACAATGAAGCTCACTCTCACTAAATCACACACCCATACCCAATAATATATTGTATGGAAATATTATAGGCTCAATAAGTGTTAGCCCTTATGTTTTGATGATGTTTTACAACCACCATTAACGGTACTAATGGCTTATTAAGTGCAAATGTAGTAAATTCATTTATCAAGCTTGTTAGTGCCATTTATGGAGGATGGATGGAACATATGCTACAACGATGATATCCAAAGGAGGAGGAGGCATAATGATGAAGCAATGTTATCTTAAGAACAACAAATTCATATAGAAGCTTCATCAAAATTAAAGCTATATCAAGACTCAAGAACTTTATTCTATGTGAGGATATTAGCTAGTTTTTTATTTTCTCTCTAGTGCTAGAATGTAGGCAAAGAGTTACTGATTTTACTTGAAGCTATTGGGAATCACACACACGCCTTCATACTTATGTTTTTAAGCGTTTTTTTACAAAAGACTATTTTTCATAAGTATGAGGACTTATCCACAAAATTCTTTTTCCAAATAGTTTATTTTTATTATTAAAAACATTTTACAAAGTTTCATAATTTTCAGAGGTTAAATAAATATTTTATAAATATTTTAGTTTGAGTCAAAAAAATCAGTCTGTGCAAATGTATCAGAATGCGGTCGACCGGACCAGTCGACCGCACATATGATCATTCATCAGTATTTTCCAGAGAGGTTGTCGGTCGACCGGTGCGGTCGACCGAAATCTAAATTTTTTTATCGGTCGACCGCGCCGGTCGACCGATGATGGCTCTGCTTGTTTACTGGGTTTTCTAAGTTGTTCGCGGTCGACCGAATTTTCGGTCGGTCGACCGACGTATTTTTTCGGGCGACCGGCATTTCCTTCGGTCAACCGAAATTCTCTTCGGTCAGCTGCGATTTTTTTAAAACGGTCATTTGCCTAGAACACTGTGCTTACACTTAATCATGTTTGGCACGGTCTGAGCTAAGGGTCTGAAAAGGAGATTATTTTCCTGTTTTAGAAGATTGGGTTTTGTTTTTAAATTAATTGATTTCTTCTATTTAAACCCTAGACCTCTTTCTTCTTCAGTAGCCCCAACGTTGGCAAAAACCAGAGAGACTGTGCTGTCTTCCTGAGAGAATTTTCAAATCTATTTTCTCTGTGGTTTTTGTGTGTGATTCACTTCCCAGCTTCAGTAATCTTCCTCTTTGCTGTAGGGGCTGTGTAAAGAGAGAGTCTTGCATCTTTTCTTCTGCTGTGTGAGTGAGATCTTGTGTAGATCAACTGTGAGGGAGTGTGATCTGTTGAGATCAAACTGTGTAGTGAGAGATCGTGTGGGATCACTGTGTAGACAAAGCTCCAGCTTCCAAACTGGGTGTGTAGTGGATTTCTCCTCGAGTGGGGAGCGGGGACGTAGGTCAGCGGGCCGAACCTCGTTAACACATCGCGTGTCAAGGATAACGATTCCTAACTCTATCTCTCTTACTTTGATTGCATTTCCAGTTTGTGGTTTGCTTGTGTTTAATTTTGCCCAACTCTGCAGCACCATCAAGTCCGGCCTATTTTGCATCCAAGTCCGATCCTCATTATGATTTTCAAATCCAATCTCCAGCAGCCATCAAGTCCATGCATAGCTTCCTTGGTGATTTTTTTGATGGGCTTTGCTCTTTGGGCTTCAATCATTTTCCTCTTTTAAGCTTTTGCTTCATGGGCTTCTAACATGCTAAAAAATAGAGAAGAGAGATTTTGAGGGGTTTTTATATTTAATAATATTTATTTATATTTTAATTCATTTATGTGCAAATGAAGTATTGCATTCAAGTTCAAGATCCAAGTTTTAGCTTCATCCGCAAGTGTACCAAGATAGAGCTTCGTTGAAGATCACAAGCTTGGGTATATTTAGTTTAGGTTTTTATACTTGTGTGTTGATACTTTAAGCTCATATTATTCACACACACGTATTTGTTGATTTTATCAAAATATAGGTGTTTTTGTGAAAACATTATTTTATTAGTTTATAGACTTTAATATCAGTTTATACATAGTTTATAAAGTTTATAAAATCATTTTGTAGAGTTTCAAAAGTTTGTTTAAATCAAATGTCAAAACATGTATGTTTCGTTTTCATGTTTTTGGACATATTTGAAAAATGATGGGTTTTCACTATTGGGGAATGCAATTCCAAAAATTCTTTTTGTAACATGTTTATTATCATGTTTATAAACATTTTCCAAAGTTTCATAATTTTTGGAATTTATTTGTTATTTTTAAAGGCACTTTAAAAATCAGTTTTCCAGCATGAACAGTGCCTGTGCATGTTTATAAGTCGACTTATAAACCCTGACAAGTCGACTTATGAACTCCTCTAGAAAGTGCATTTTCTCCTCTGCTAAGTCGACTTATAAAGCAAGGCAAGTCGACTTATATAAGTCGACTTATAACTTTTTATAAGTCTACTTATGAAGTGTTGCACAGTTATGTATTTTTGACCAGTTTACAAAATAAATTATTTCTCTCAAATGGGAAGTGATATTTAAGAAATTCCTTCTCTAACATGTTCATATACACGTTTAGAAGCTTCCCTAAAAATTTTATAATTTTTGGAGTTAATTTACTGTGTCAAATTGATTTTAGAAAATCGGGTGTTTCAGCAGTTTTTAGAATCTGAAATATCTGTATTCAAATATTTATTTCTCACAAATGAGAAGTGATATTTCAGAAATTATTTTTGTAAAATGTTTATTTACATGTTTAGAAACATCCCTCAAAATTTCATAATGTTTAGAGTTGATTTACTATTTTTAACTGATTTTACAAATGCAGATACGCATAATTTTCAGCATCTGCCAAAAACTGTATATGTCATAAGTCGACTCTAAGTCGACTTATCAGAGAGCCGTTGCACAGTAACGGCTAGTTTTCTGTTTTGTTTGTTTTTGGGTTTTTGGTCATTTCCTTGGGGTTTTGGCTGATGTCTTGGGTTGTTATAAATACCTCATTGCATTTACCTCTCCCTCTCTAACAAGAGAATGGTTTAAAAGATTTTAACAAGGGTTTAAACTTGTTTAGTGTTTGTTTAAGTTTGTTTTAAGAAGCTTTTAAGCAATTGAGTGTTTCGGTTTTGTGATTCAATTCAACAAGAGCTTGAGGAGATCATCTATTGGTGTTTGGGCATTCAACTATTCTCCCTCCAACTCTTGATCTATTGAGATGTTTTCTAAACTCTATTTCTAGCTCTTTTATATATTTGATTATCATTGTTATTAAGCTAGAACTACATTGAGTTTAAATTTGATTTATATATCTTTGTTCACACACAACCTTTTGAGCTTATTGTATTTACATTCATAGTATAATTTTGGGTTGTGGGTTTGTGACTAGGAGTTGTGATTAATTGAGTTCTCACCTTGTTTAGAGAACAATCAATTGACTTATATTGTGCTTATTGTGAGATTCACTTTGTAATACACTTGTACACCGAGAGGAGTGTGTGGTGAGAGTCGGGGATCGTCCCAAGAGGAGTGGCGTCGGTTGACGTGCCTAGGGAGAGGTTGTAACCGAGCACTTGAGGGAGACACGGCTAGGTCCAACACTTAGTGGGTGTAGAGTGTGATTGCAAGAGTGTGAGTTGTAGAGTTTTCGGTTAGCTAGAAAACCGAGTGTGTAGAAGAAGTTCCAGCTTCCAAACCGGATTGTGTTAGTGGATTTCTCCCCGGGAGTGGGGAGCGGAGACGTAGGACGGATGGTCCGAACTCCGTGATCATATTGCTTGTTTGAGTGTGCTTTGGCGTTCATTCATATTTATATTCATATCTTATATCGCCATTGTGCATTGCTCATTTCTATATCATCCACTATCTTGTTTAGATTGTTTATCCTTGTGTAGTTTATATATCCTTGCATATATATTTTCATCATATAGGATATATCTCTTTGTTGTTCATATTGCTTATCCTAGCTTACATATCTTTTTATATTTCACTCTTGCTAGGATAACTTGTTAATAAGTTTTAATTGGCATTAAATCGGATTAGATTAGCATAAGACCCTAATCACCCCCCTCTAGGGTCTAACACAATTGACAACACTCTTTTTATGAGAAAAAGGAAAAATGATTTCATTTTAGTTCAAATATATGTGGATGATATTATTTTCGGTGCTACTAATGAATCCTTGTGCAAGGATTTTTCTAAAGTAATGCAGGATCACTTTGAGATGAGTATGATGGGAGAGCTTACATTCTTTCTCGGGCTCCAAGTCAAGCAAACTAAGGATGAAATCTTCATTTCACAAAGCAAGTATGCGAAGGAATTGGTGAAAAAAATTCAATTTGGAGAATTCTAAGCATGCGCCTACTCCCATGAGTACTAGTGTGAAGCTTGATGCGGATGTGAGTGGAGAAGATGTGGACCAAAAACTATACCGAGGTATGATAGGTAGTCTTCTTTATCTCACCGATAGTAGACCCGATATTATGTTTAGTGTGTGTGCATGTGCACGTTTTCAAGCATCCCCAAAAGTATCTCATTTAATTGCGGTTAAAAGGATCATTAAGTATGTTAATGGAACTTTTAACCTTGGTCTATTTTACCCAAAAGGCACCTCTTTTGATTTATATGGTTTTTGTGATGCCGACTTTGCCGGATGTAAGGTAGATCGCAAGAGTACTAGTGGAACATGCCAATTCTTAGGAAATTCACTTGTTTCTTGGGCTTCCAAGAAACAAAATTGTGTTGCATTGTCCACTACGGAAGCGGAATACATTGCCGCCGGCTTATGTTGTGCTCAAGTCTTATGGATGAAACAAAGTTTAGTTGACTATGATTTGAACTTTCAAAATATTAAAATTTTTTGTGATAACACAAGTGCTATAAATATTTCCAAAAATTCGGTTTTGCATTCTAGAACTAAGCATATTGATGTGCGCCATCATTTCTTACGCGATCATGTAGAGAGACAAGATGTATCCCTAGTATTTGTTGACACAAAATCTCAACTAGCGGATATATTTACTAAGCCTCTTGGAGAGGATGATTTTTGTCGCATAAGAAATGGTTTGGGCTTATGTACTATGTGAAAGTTCTACATTGTGTGCTTGTTTAGTTGTATTTTATTCTCTCTTTACCCCATTTTTGATGTTGACAAAGGGGGAGAGACATCTCCTCATTTGTTGCATATACTAAGGGGGAGCTCATAGATAGGGGGAGCACCTATCTATAAGCTATTTTATTTTTGCTCTTATAATGGTTGATTTTCATCATCAAAAAGGGGGAGATTGTTAGCCCTTATGTTTTGATGATGTTTTATAACCACCATTAACGGTACTAATGGCTTATTAAGTGCAAATGTAGTAAATACATTTATCAAGCTTGTTAGTGCCATTTATGGAGGATGGATATTTCAAGAACAACAAATTCATATAAAAGCTTCATCCAAACTCAAGCTATATCAAGACTCAAGAATTGTATTCTATGTGAGGATATTAGCTAGTTTTTATTTTCTCTCTAGTTCTAGAATGTAGGCAAAGAGTTACTGATTTTACTTGAAGCTATTGGGAATCACACACACGTTTTCATACTTATGTTTTTTAAGCGTTTTTCACAAAATACTATTGATCACAAGTATGAGGACCTATCTGCAAAATTCTTTTTCCAAACAGTTTGTTTTTAGTATTAAAAACATTTTACAAAGTTTCATAATTTTCAGAGGTCAAACAAATATTTTGCAAATATTTTAAGTTAGTCAAAATCAAGTTTCTGCAATGTATCAGAATGCGGTCGACCGGACCGGTCGACCGCACATATGATCATTCGTTACT
>NC_033794.1:105534686-105546199 GCF_001876935.1 Asparagus officinalis | reverse complement strand
CCATGTCTTCATTTGGTTTTTTTTTAAATGAAATCCGGCCCACTTCATCCAACACAGCAGCTTCATTGTCCGGTCCTTGATTTACTTCAAAGCTTTGCATAAAAACCCAATTCATTCTAACTATTTGCATCCAAGTCCACGTTTGATCCTTGGTGTATTTTTTTGATGGGCTTTGCTCTTTGGGCTTCAATCATTTTCCTCTTTTAAGCTTTTGCTTCATGGGCTTCTAACATGCTAAAAAATAGAGAAGAGAGATTTTGAGGGGTTTTTATATTTAATAATATTTATTTAAATTTTAAATAATATTTATTTATATTTTAATTCATTTATGTGCAAACTAAGCTAACAACAATTATTAATTGTATATTTATTCATGTAAAATAGATAATAAGGATATAAAATTGTAATAAAAATATGATTATCAAATACCCCCACACCTAAACTTTTGCTAGTCCTATAGCGAAGAAAAAAGAAAACCCTAACTCACTTTCGCAGGAACCGCGGTTGTATTTGGCGCATACAACAAGCCTTTAAACCCCTAGATTACCCTAGTGGACGAGTTGTAGTCTCGTGAGGGTTTGCAGTGAATATACCCACAAAATTCGGTCAACTTGCCAAATTAAAGAAGTCAGTAAATAACTAAATTCACTTGATAACTTTTAGATAATCTAATTGGAGCCAGTTATCACTCAAGAAAACATTTTTATATATAACTCTAAGGTATATTTTTAAGATCGGAGGTCATACGAAAGAGTTAAGACCAAAATACCGAAGATGTCTCAAACTGACCCGCGCAGCGGCGGGTCGGATCGGTCTAACCCGCGCGGCGTCGGGTCGGATCAGTCCGACCCGTACCCACGCCGGTCACATCAGTCCGTCTCGCACCCAGAACTGCCCGTAACCTCCAAAACATATTTTTAGACTGTTTCGATCGGTTTTTTCTGTTCCAGAGGTTCCTAACTGCCTAGATATCATCTACAAACGTGGTTAGGCTGTTATTAACTAAAGATAATGCCAAATCACTCATTCTGATCCAAAAACCCCCCAACCGAAGCCTATAAATATGGGCTCAGTGGCTCATTTCAAAGGGGGGATTAATTATCAAGACGAGGAGGTGCTGCCGGATTGAGGAGTCAAAGGAGCACGAATTTCAGCGAAGGTTGACAGATCTTGGCGAGTTCTTCGGCATAAAGAAGGAGAGTTCGAGAGATCCGACGCCCGTTTCCCCTATTTCCTTAAGATCAGGCTTGGTCTTGATCTCGAGAAGAGCTACTGATTTCGCTTGGTCGATCTCAGCGCTTCAAATCAAATACTTCCTCGGTGAAGGCGAAGCTCTGCCGAATTTTCTATCAACCGGATGCAGATCAAAAACAGTCTACGGATAAACCCCGGCACATGCAAAGATCCCACGCAAGCAGTAGACCGATAAACGAGTTCGACCACCAGAAGTATGAAGAATACCTCTCGTCCTCCTCCTCCAGATCCTCCGCTTCTCGTAAGTGTAGGAAGATCGATGCCCCCGTTACTGCGGTAGCTGAACCTTGCAATGCCCTTCCGGTCTCCGACGAGTCCGGATCTGCAGATTTGAACTCGTCCTCAATCAAGGAGTTGAGTTTAGAAAGCACGCCTACTTTATCAAAGAGAGCTCGCCAAAGGCAGCGCCAACGCCTCGCACGCCAACTCGCTAGAGCTTTAGAGTCAATTGACGTGATCCGTTATGAGGCGGATCTGAAAATTAGGCAACGTCAAGCGCCCCAACAGCGGACAAATGCCCTCTCCTCCAAATTATCAACGGATGAATGAGTCCAAGTTAAAAGGACCCGTTCAACTCTTGAGGAGCGGATCCAAAGGCGCCTCGTATTGCTTGCACATGCACGAATTCTTATGCAAGAGGCTAAAAAGTTGCAGAGGGAAGAAGTGGAAAAAAGCCACAAAAAACTGCACAAAGTTTGGAGGCCAAAGTCCAAGACGGCAGCCGAAAAGGTCGAAAAACACGGGTCACTCAAATCTGACCCGCCAATTCGCGGGTCACTCAAATCCGACTCGCCGAAATGCGGGTCACTCGAATCCGACCCGCCAATTCGCGGGTCACTTGAATCCGACCCGCCAATTCACAGGTCACTTGAATCCGACCCGCCAATTCGTAGGTCACCCAGATCCGACCCTTCATGCTGCGGATCACCCAAATCCGACCCTCTAAGCTGCGGGTCATCCAAATCCAACCCTCCAAGCCACGGGTCACCCGAATCCGACCCTCCGACCCATGGGTCACCCAAAACTGACCCGCGCCAGAGTCAAGGCAGAAGATGTTCTGCACCTGTTTTGTCGATCCCTTTGAGTTCCACATCTCCGGTGGAGCCCCACGACAACGTAGACTTGTCCTATCAAGATAAGGATGGCAGATCACTTGAGTCCTTTACGCAAAGATCGAGGCAAATTTTCGATCAAAGAACGCTTAAGTCCGATGACCGCACCCCAAGCGACTCATCGAGCTGGGGGTCACGCACACCCTCGCAACAATTTTAAGCCTTCTCATAAAGCGAAAACTCTGGTTTCCACCCGCCTGGGGGTGTGTATCCAAAACCAGGAGCCTGTTGAGATCCTGCGCTCCCAAAAGCGTAGTTCTAAACACGTGACTCTTGAGAATGCTAATAAAGCGGCAAATCCCTTGAAAGAAACATATTCATCTGACGATGATAACGTTATACCAGGGGAGTCATGTTAACACACGATAGGTTGCTCCAGTCATCTGACTGATGAGTTGTACTATTGGGCTGGGGGTATGAACAAGTCTCGGAAGAGATATACCCGAGAAACCAAATCCCACTGCCCGTGCGCCGAACTAATCAGGGCAGTATTATCAGCATGCAGCTGCCCCAAGACCGCTCTGCAGAGGGTCTCAGTATTTGAGAGGATCTCTAACGGAGCGACTAAGTCCAAGCCAAGATATTTCCGTAGGAAACAATCGGCCGTTCAAGGTGACGAACTCCCGGAAGTTACAATAAATATGGCTGATAAGGCAAAGTCGATTCGACCTTTTAGCTCTGACCCGTTTATATCTCATCGTCTAACCCGGTTGCGATCAGGAACTATTAGACAAAGAGATTATCAGAGAATGCAGAGGGGATTATCCTTGGATGACGAAGCATCAGATGCCAACTCTGCAGTCGCTTCTAATAATACGGTATCCAGTCCGGAACAATCCCGCAAAGTGTTCATGATAAACATCGAGCAAATCGCCAAAATTCTTAAGGATGCCCTAACCAAGCAGAAAGAGGCATTCAAGATTAAAATGAAAATGGCTATGCTACGGATGAGGGAAGAGCATGACCAACAAATTCGGGCTCTGTCCAATCGATCCGGTGAATCCAGCCATCGTAACCTTGCTGACCAAGCAGGTAGCGATTCAAATGAGGATGAACACCTTAATGCTGATAACCCTCATCGTAACCTTGCTGACCAAGCAGGTAGCGATTCAAATGAGGATGAACACCTTAATGCTGATAACCCTCTCGTTGACCAGAACGCTGGGGGTGGTTGTAAGGTGTAAATTTGATTTCTCGAAAACAGAGAGTTTCGTTAGTATTAATAAGAAAGCTTATTACAAACTAATAATCAAATGTTTACAACAGAAGCAGAGGGAATGCCCTCTTTGTTTAGTGTGGGGACTTTAGGTGGCTATAGGATGCTTCGCTCGATGCTCGTGTCGAGTCTGCTTCCCTTGGACCGTTCGATCGAGGTTGCTGGAGAGCTTTAGTACACAGTAGAAGCTTGAGTCGAAAGAGTTCGAGTCGGCTTAGTTCGCCGACGATCGGAGCTTAGAACTTGACAGTGGTGCTGTAACGCAAGGATTATGCGGACAGCTTGGTCTCAACTGCTTTTATCCAAGTTTTTCGATCTCTCTAAAGTTTGCTGGACGAGGCTTTTAAATGGAAGAAGGACAGCTTGACCGCTCCTTGAATTATGGGATGTGACCATACATTATTCGGAGATATCCTGCTGTTCATTCGTACCGTCAGTGGTCATTCGAAGAGCTGTGCTCTGTATCACATTACGTAAGAGTGGGAAAGCCCCTCCTCGTATGTGTGACAACGGCTGTCGGATGCTTGCGTGGATCTGACCAACCACCGAGCGTCGGCGGCTCTCGCCCCCTCGCTTGGAAAACTGAGGTGAGCCGCATTTATGAGGGTGCAGGCTGTTTTGACACCTGTCCGCTCACTTGTACTGTAGGTGGCTATTCGACAGGCCTGGAGTACCGTGTCTTCTCTCTTCAGGCTAAGAGATGTGGGAAAGCATGTTCCTGGTACTCGAGTGGGTTTGGACAGTTCACCGAATGCTGGCAGATCCGTCTCCTGACTCAGACAGCCGATGCGAGTCGCATTTATGAATGCTCAGGTCGACCCGACACCTGTCCAGTCCTTCATACTGTACGTACTGTGAGTGGCCGCTTGACGGTCTTGGAGTACTGTGCCCTCTTCCTTCGGGTCGAGAGAGATGGGAAGGCCCATCTCAGCACGTGGGGTAGTGGATACGGGCGGCCTTGAGGTTTGCAGGCGGATTCGACTTTGGACTCGGGTAGGCGAGTTGCGTGAAAGGCGAATTTCCGCTATTCCAACTGATCTCAACTCGTGCAGGCGAGCCGATCATTCAGGCGAATCTGGAGCCGAGCACCTTTGACGACCATGCGGCTCAAGCAGGCGACTTCTTGCGGGTGAATCTCTCGTAGGCTTATCAGAGGTATTTTTTACCGTCTACAAGACCCCCTTCAAAGTTTTCAGACCTAAACCAGCTTGCGTGGGGTCTGGAATACTTTGAATGAAGAAAATTTTAGTGAAGCAAGCACCTTTGGGTTTCTTTTAGGATTTTTAGCAAACCCTCAACTATCAACGGGTTTGATGTGCCTTTACCGATCACCGTTTGAATCGGGCTAGCCATACTATTCCTCTCAGTATGATGAGTTGTCGAGTAGTTTCTCTTAGACTTGATGCTAAGATTTCTACTCTCAACCTTAGCCGTTCGAGGCGTGGTTTTAAGCGAGGCTATTTCTTTGGCGTTTCAAAGCTTGGGACAGGTCATGTTATTTGTCGTTTATCTCCCAGAGCGAATGAGCCGTTCGGGTGAAGTTAGGTTTTTTTTGAGGCGAAATTATGTTCGACTTGCGGATTTGGGACGGACTTTTCGCAGGCGAAACCTTTCTTTTTGGGCGAAACTTGGTTCGGTGTGGGTGAGCCACACGTCCGCTAGTGGGCTTCGTGTTTTCCAGCTAAAACGGAGTGGTTCTGTCACGTCGCGTTCTGACGCAAGCTTCGTGCTCCCCGTTTGAATCGTGGCTGTGGTTTTCGAACCCAACCGTCAGATACAACCATCGATTTTGGTTCAGGTTTGGGGTTTTTTGACCGACCCGTTTCCCGCCTCGACGTGGCACTTCGAAATGCCAGGGGGCAATCTGGACCGTTGATTTCGATCGTGGTCACGTTTCCCGTCTGCCAGTATTTCGCTTTTTTGAGGGCGATCGTGGCCACGTTGGCAACTCCTCCGTTAAATAGGCCGTTCCCTTTCTTTGAGAGTTACCGTGCTCAAGAATCTTGAAAGTTTTCCAAAGAGAGAGAGTTCCTGCTTAATACCCTCAATGGCGCCGACATCCAAGAAGTGTGTCGCGAAGGGAGGAGGTCCCGGGCGCTATTCCGACCGCCTCGCCGCCGGTGCACCCGTCCGCATACCTGAGACACACTTGGGTAAGTCCAGGGGTTCCTTTAACGATTTTGTGTAGGTTATAGGTGTTGGGTTGGGTGGATGAGCCTCGTCTATCCCCCTTAGCTTCGACCATCTTTGGTAGCTTCCTTGATTTAGGGCAAAATCTGCCCCTTTTTGGGCGGATTTTATATTTGCTTATAGAGGACGATTTCTGCCTCTACAGACTCTTGTTGTGTGGGGGTGAATTCGTTCTTGATAGGCGAGTTCGACCTCTTCTCTGATAAAAGGGGAGCGTTGTTTTCGCTTTTCCGACAAGCGAATTCGCCCACTTTTACTGGATTGGCGGATTTATCCTTAGGGCGGATCCTATCCTGACTCTTGTGTCTTTTCTTGCAGCGACCTTTTCCGACAAAGCCCTTCCGAAGGGCGGGGCCATCGGTCTTGCCGGAGGTGCAAGGCGCACAGGATCTTCCCGGTTTCCTTCCTTGGGTCCGGTGCCCGTGTTCTCCGCTGATAAGCCGGTCGGCTCGACAAAGAGAGTCGCCGATGGGCACCATCTAACGCTGCGCGAGTTGACCACTGACGCGGCGCTGACAGACGAGGATAGGGTGGAGCTGCCGAAGCCTCAGTTTTTGTTTGGCGATTCTGCCACTGATCCTTCCGCCCTGTTGATCAAAGAGAGCAGGTGGCTCCGCGTAATGGACGGGGTTCACTACTATCTCCCTAACATGCCGAGGGGGTTCTCAATTGTTGAGCTGTGCTTTCTTGCGGTCCCAAGGACGATGAATTAGGATCTGACCCCAACTCAAGATGGGGTGACTTGTGGTGTTTTTACAGGTTCTACGGTAGGGTACGGGGTAGAAAGCTCCTGTAAGCGGGTGACTAGCTTGCGTTCGGGTCTACCGTTCAATGAGGCGCCTACTGGAGAGACGACAGTAGTCGCGAAGACCTTCCGTCATCGCTTCTTCCGAGCCGGCGGGAGATTTCCCCCAAAGGATTTCAGAGGTCCAGGGTGGGTCTACTCCGCGCCTGGCAGTAAGACCTGGTGGTCCAAGATCACCGATTACATCCTAGCTGAGAATTCCGACCTTGCGAATACAGAGTTGTATGTGGCCATCCAGGCCACTTGTCATGGTCTGAAGATCAATGCTCCCCAGTTCTATAGCGTCTTAGAGTTATATTGTGCCGACAGTGGCACGTTTTACTCCCCCAACGGTGAGCTCGGTATAACTCTCCACGAGATGTACGACGTGTCGGGACTGCCTCCGGGAGATTTTCCGTATGAAGAGTATGTTCCCGACCAAGACGAGATCGACCAGCTCTCCACCCACTCCCTACTGGTGGTTGAGACTCTGTAAGAATTGCTCTGCCACTACCACATATGCCTCAACACCTTAGGGGCGGCGGATCACAAGGGTAAGAAGAAAAGAGCTCCGGGAATCAGTCACAAGAACTGGGCTGATTATTTATTCCCAGAGAGTGATGTCAAAGGGATGCCTGCTCTGCTGTTGCGTATATACGATCAGACTGAAGTGGAGAAGAGGATGGCCGAAGGGGAAGCCACGATAGCTCTTGATCATGATGAGGGCGGGTTCAAATCTGGAATGGTCTTCCATTCGTTTCACCACCAGGCCATGTCCCCTATCTCTGGGAAGGCTTTGCTCGTGGGGTACCTCATGTTGTGGCTGAAGAGGTGCGTGGTTCCCACTCATTCCTTCGAAGCGCTCTCGGTGGAGGTTGTGTATCCTGCGGTTTGCTTAGCCCACGGGAAGTCGTATTCTTTGGTGTCGGCGACTATAGCGTGTATCCACCGAGGACTCCGTATGTTGATGGCCCAGTTCTGCCATATGCCGACTGTCGACGAAGGGGAAGGGGAAGTTATCAGGACCCCCAATCCCAGAGTGGGGCTGCCATACACCTACTTGATGGCGTGGTTTGTATACCACTGTGAGTGTTTGATGAGCGCTCCCATGACTCTTCAAGGAGACAGGTTTATTCCTTTCCTTGAGCGTTTGGAGAGGTGCTCTTGGAAGTGTAAAGAGACTCTTCAAGGAGACAGGTTTATTCCTTTCCTTGAGCGTTTGGAGAGGTGCTCTTGGAAGTGTAAAGACATTCCTGATGTGCGGAAGACGCTCTCCCACTTTGTCCACTACAATTTTCGTTGCTTCTTCCCCTACTTCAGCGTAGGTTTTAGCATTACTCATTCTTCCGTACCCAACTATCAATAGGGTCCCTTTCGAGGGGCCTCTGTTAACCCTCTTCGTGTGTTTGTAGCTGATCCTACCCATGAGGTTGCTGGCAAAGAGAATCCTACCTCTTGGGCGAGTCGCTCGTCTGGTGAGACGGGCGAATTTGAGGAGGATGATGACGTCTCGGTTCATGAGGCGTTATCCAGTGAGGAAGAGGTGTTGGCTCGTGAGGATGCGCCCGGCCAAATAGAGAGATCTCCTGCTCCTGCGGAAGCGTCGGCTGGGGATCGTCCATCAGCGCGAGAGTCTCTGTTTCAAAGGGAGGCTTCTACTCCGCAAGTGACCACTTCCTTGTCGGCGGCGGCCGTTGATGCTGTGACCGCTGCTCCGAGGGCGTCATTGGTCACACCGGCTTTGGCGGCGCCAGTCCCTACTTCTACGGTTATGACCACAGGTACTCCAACCGTGATTTCATCCTCGGTGGAGGATGCTGCCCTCTCTCCCTTGGAGCGCGAGCGAAAAAGGAGTGCGGCACGATCTGTGGCTGATTTCCAAGACACTCTAGCCGGCTGCATCAAGCTTGCTTTGGAGGAGAGTTGCCCCTTCGAGAATTTCAAAGAGGATCTCGACTACATCGTGTGTTTCTTAATCAAGAGGCTAGGTCACACTGCGGCGAAGCCCTACTTCCAGCGTAAGGAGGAAGTGAAGGAGGCTGTTCAACAGTTGCTTTCCCTTCACGTGAAGAGTTCCACTCTTGTGGACCTTGCATCCGGCGAAGTCCGAGCAGCGGTGGAAGAACGCGATCGCCGTCTGAATGAGACCATGTCACTGGAGGCAAGATTGTCAGCAGAGTTGGAGCAGGCCAAGGCTGAGGATGAACGAATGGCCCTCGAGGAGCAGAAGGCCGATAACCGCGTTTCTCGCTTGTCTTCGGAGGTAGAGAATCTGAAGCAAGTTATAGCTAAAGCGCAAGCCTCATTGGCCATTCAAGAGAAGGCTCGTGAACAGGCGGCCAAGGAATTGGAAAGCATTGGATCCCGCCAGATACTGACGGCTAATTCCGTTGAGGAAAAGGATCGAGCCCATAGGGAGGTCAAAGAGACCGTCCAAGACTTGGCCTCACGCACTGATGACGATCTTTGCCAGGAGATCTTGAGGAGGCTAGAGCTTCGTCATGCTAGGGAGATTCGTGAGGCGGAACTGCGGTTGAAAGCCTTGTAATTTGCCTCTTTTTGTCTTTGATTGCCAGTTGTACTAGGATTTCTTTCTATGAATGAAATTATCCTTTTGTTTTTTGGCTACTGTGCATGCTCCATTTCTCTTTTAACATGTGTTAGCTAGAGCGTTAGTTGTGAGGGGCTGTCTTCAGCTGTCGGCGAATTTCGGCCATAAGCCCGTCTCCTCTGCGAGCGGATTTCGTCCGCAGGCAGATTTAGAATTGACTCAAATTCCAGAAGGGCAATTAGTTTTGACCCGCGGGAATCTCAGCGGCGAATTCGCCATCAGATAGGCTCCGCTTTTGGTGGGTCACGTATTGGTTTGTGCTTACATCAGCCGAGAGAATGTGGGCACGTCGCTCCGTATTGAATGCGGCGTAGTGGGGTTCTTCGTCCCTCGCGCCCGATTCGGGCCGTTGTTGAAGATTGCGCTTAAGAAAAACCATTGGATCTTGGCCGTCCAGGTAAGATCCGATTTGTTCGGCCTTACCCTTCAACTGTTTTAGCCTTGAACGGTCTAATCAAGTATTGAGTAACCGCCTAGGGTTCTTAGGGTATTTAACACCCTTACTCTCTATCAAGAGGATCTACAGCCTTTTCATTGTCTTCCCTAGAGTAATCCCAAATTTCCCCTTCCTCATACCCCCGATGGCGCCGAAGGTGAAGAGGGTCGCTTCTAAGAAAAGGAAAGAACCGTCTTCTTCGGGCGCTACTAAGGCCGTCGCGGCCGGAGGTATCTTTCCATTCTGACTCTCTCGTGGGTTGAACAGGTATTCTTCCCTTGACTCCTCTCTGTGTTGTTATTGTGTTTTACAGATTGAGGGGAGGCGCCGGCTGCCGAGGAGTATGCGGCTGAGCCTATCCTGATTTCGGACGACGAATCTGAAGGTCCTGCGACCTCCAGATAGGGTTAGAGACCTTGCTACGGGAAGGTCTGGAAACTGACATGGAGTCTTGCCTGGCTCATGTCAGGCGTCAGGAAGCTTGGGAACAGGAGGTCCGTTCCAAAGAGATAGCGGATTTGGAGCCCATTGCCAACTTCTGGGTGGGTCAACAACATTTGCTAGAGGAGCAAATCATCGATCTTAATCGCACTATGGCTCGCCTGAGGGCCGAATTGGGACAGGCGGAGGAGAACTCGAAGGGGCTCCAGTCCGACGTTGTAAAGGTCAGTAAGAACGCCGAGGCGGAGACTCGACGCCTCCTAACCTTGCGCCAGGCAGATTCTACCGCCAGGTCGAGCCGCGAAGACCAGATTCGGAAGGCTGCTAAAGACAAAGCTCGGGAAGATCACGCGAGTAAGGTGGCGGCGGCCAAAGAAGAGATCTCCACTTTTAGCGTGTTCGACTGAGACTTCTGCCTTATGGTTGTGTTAAGACATTTTGTTTATGACTTGTTTGTTTATGAAGTCATAACTTTGTTCAAATGTATTGTCTTAAAAACTGGATGCATGTTTTGCTTCTTTGAACATAATGTTATGACTTTTGCAGTTGCAAAAAAGACCATAACTTTGTTCAAATGTACTGTCTAGAAGCATCTCATGAGGCTTGTGTCTTCTCATCGTGCGTATACTCTTTTGATATGTCTCTTTCCAGTGTTTTGCTCCGTAATCGCGGACAATCTCGTGCCATAGGCTAGGTCCCTTGCGTTACGACGAGTCTACTTTTAAGGCCAAACTCTATCCCGATGAGTTTACGCTGGTGGCGAAACTAAGGTGATAGCGAGTTCATTAGGCTGATGAAACTCGACTCCTGATGAGTTCACATTGCTGGCAAAACTCAATTGATTGACAAGTTCGTTTGTAGGCGAGACTCGATTGCGGCGAGTTTTGCTTAGAGGTTAAACTCAACTGCTGGCGAGTTTATACTGCAGGCGAAACCCGTACGATGATAAGTTTGTGTTGAAAACCAAACTCGATTGACGCCGAATTTACATTGCAGGCGAAACTCGTGTGATGGCGAGTTTACACTACAGGCGAAACTTGGATGGTGGTGAGTTTGTCCAACAGTCGGAAATCTAACTGTGGGCGAAGCTTGTGCCACGTGTCTGTCTGTGGGCCCAAGTGCTCGCCAGCTAAGACTCTGCGGGCGTAATAATGCTCATTAATGGCGAAGCGACCGAACGCTTCGCCTCTCGTGCTCAATCCGATCGGTCAGTTTGGGGTCCCGAGAGGAATGGCCTTTATTGGCGTTGGGTTCGAAGCGTCGCTGGACACCCGGACTGTTCGATTGCCTGAGGTAACCAATCTCAGCCGTTGGGCTTTTTTGAATATATATCCGTACTCATCCCTCTTCAGCAGAGTCCTTACTGCTTCGAGAAAAGAAATCCGCTAGAAGAAGATCTCTGCGGCAAACTTCCCTGCCTCATGGCTTCCGCTTCCGACCACAACGATTCTGAGGGTGTCGGCTCTTCT
>NC_033794.1:105526134-105534537 GCF_001876935.1 Asparagus officinalis | reverse complement strand
GGTGGATGTACCGCCTCGAGGAGCTGGCATACGACGATCCCTCTGACATTCCACCGCCCCTCTCATTGCGCCTCCTGCTCGAGCGTGAGGAGCGGGCGAAGCGGATTCGAGCAAAGGAGGCCGAGCTCAAATGTCTGCACAGGCGACACCAAGCGGTGTTGGACCGGATGGACGCCTACTTGGACGTCGCTTTCTTTGAGGACGTCGGTTCTCTCCGCGGCGAGGCAAAGCTTCGGGAGCGTGAACGTGAGGCGAGGAGGCTCAGCGAGGCTGCCGGGACGGTGGACCGGGAGCTCCAACTCCTTCGCCAGGAGGAAGAGGACAGCAATGTGGACTTAGCCAGGCGGCAGCAGGAGCAAAAGGAGAAGGCGAGGATCCGGCGTGAGGCGGCTCGTGCGGCGGCCAAGGCTAAGATTGGTTCTTTTAGCCTGCTGAAATTCCTGTGATGCTCCTGCTGTCTAAGTCCCCTCTTTTTTTTTGTTCTGCTAACTTAGTTGGTGCCTCGGGCATCAAATCTTGAAAACCTATGCATGTAAACTCTGGCCCGTAATGGCCCTTAGCTTTTGCTTATTTTTGCTTCGTATGCACTGTTTTCTTTCTTCCTTCTTTTTTTTATCTGCGCTGTTTGGCATTTGAGTTGAACTTGGCGAGCCTTTGACTATCTTGTTTTGGACTTAGTCGTTTTGGGCTCTTGTTCTGCTCTCGGTTGCTTACAGCGTGGGATCGGGTTAACTCCGATCTTCGCGTTGTAGCTCAAATGGGATCAAGAGAGCAACACTTGGCTTGCAGCGAAGAATAACCGTTCGCTCCTGCGGCCAACTGAAGAACTCAGCTTCGACTCGCCTCTCGGCGAGTTGTTGCTTGGGGAGCCGACAGACAAGTCGTCTGCCGGACCACCTTTGACAATAGTCATCATTTGGGAATGTGACAATTGATTGTGGTAGGAGCCATCGCGTGGTAGACTCTACCCATCAGTTATCCTAAAGGAATGTTAGAATATCTGGAATAGGTCAAATAGTTCAGGGACGTAGGAGTGTGACTATTGACAGGAGTAATAGCACGTCACGTGGTGGGCTATTGCTTAGGCTGTGCTATTCGTATGAATAACGGCGTCAATCATTAGAGGTGATCATTAACTTGATGGGGTCTTGTCGCGATTGGAGCGACTGTGGGAACCTACCATCCTTCTGAAGAGGATTGGTAAGTGGGTTTTGTCAGAGGTTTATTGTTAACGTGACAGGGACTGTCGTGATTGGAACGACTTTGAGGACCCACCATCCTTTAGAAGAGGATTGGCGGGGGATTTTGTCAGAGGTTTAATCGCCAAGACAGGGTGTTTAGCTGGTAAAGTGAATTTCGCCTAGACTGATAGGCTTGCTTGATATGGGTGATTCGCCTGATCTGAGTGATCCGCTTGATCTGAGCGATTTGCCTAATCCGAGCGATCCGCTTGATCTGAATGATTCGCCTGATCTGAGCGGTTCGCCTGTACTGAACGGTTCGCCTGTACTGAACGGTTTGCCTGTACTGAGCGGTTCGCCTGTACTGGTAAACTGGCTCGAGAAAATGAAGCATAGGAATAGTTTTACCTCTTATACCATTTGGAGGGTGTGAGGGCCAGTTTAAACTCATGCACTCGTGGGAGTTGGTGAAGAAGAACTAGGGGTAGTACTTCCTCAGATACTTGCCGTTGATGGGCATCATGATCTTATCGCCATTCGGCTTGACGAGGCGATAGGCGCCGTTCGAGTAGACCGTCTCTACTACGAATGATCCTTCCCATTTGGACTGGAATTTCCCCTTCTTCTTGGAAGTGAGGACCATTGGTCGGCGAACGGAGAGCACGAGCTCTCCCTCTTTGAAGGCTCGGTGCTTGACTTTCTTGTCGAAATTCTTGGCCATTCGAGCTTGATAAAACTCAATGTGCTGCTGAGCTTCCAGTCATTTGTCATCCAACGCTTCGATCTCTGCGAGTCGCAGTTGGTGATTTTCCTCGGCCATCATCCCTGTTGCTAAGGCGACGTGGAGGGATGGAATCTGAATCTCTAATGGCAATACAGCTTCACAGCCGTATACCAATGAGTAGGGCGTGGTGCCAATCGGTGTGCGAACCGTTGTGCGATAAGCCCACAGGCTCTCGCCTAGCTTTTCGTTCCAGTCGTGTTTTCTAGTGAAAGTCAGCTTGGTCAAGATCTTGATGATCGTTTTGTTGAAAGCTTCAGCCAAACCATTCGCTGAAGGGTTGTAGGCCGTGGAAGAGAGGTTCTGTATTCAGAATTTGTCACAGAACCTGGTGAATGCATGGCTAACGAATTGTGTGCCGTTGTCATGAATGATATGCCATGGTACGCCGTATCGGTATATGACATGGTGCTTGATAAATTTGATCACGTCATTAGTCTTGACCTCTCTTAAGGGGATAGCTTCGGCCCACTTAGAGAAGTAATCGGTGATCGCAAGGATGAAGTGATGACCTTTCGCCGATGGTGGAGATATTAGCCCGACTATGTCCATCCCCTATGCTTCGAAGGGCCAAGACGCCCTCGTCGGATGTATGTTCTCAGGAGGCTGGTGCATGTAGTTGGCGTGGATTTGGCATTCGTAGCAGCATTTCGCATAAGCGACTGCGTCAGTAACCATCCCAGGCCAGAAGTAGCCTATCCTTCGTAGGTGATCCCAAAGTTTGGGTCCAGGCTGATGAGCCCCGCATGCGCCGTAATGGGCTTCGCGTAGGGCCTCTTGAGCCTCTGCCTTTGAAAGACAGTGAAGCAACAAGCCGTCGTATGACCTTCGATACAACGTTTTAGTGGTTGAATCGTAGTAGAACCTCGAGGCACGACATCGGATAGACTCTCGTTCCCTTGCGTCTTCGGGCAACATGCCGTATAGGACGTAATCGATGATCGGGAGATGCCAATCTTCCTGATCAGGCTGATCTGGTGTTTGATGAGTGGCGTTCACCTCTGGGACGTCTTTTAGTCGAAAGAGCTTTCGGCTGGCGACTGTGACCCGTTGAGCCGTTCCCAAAGGGTGGGCTAAGTTAGCTGCTAAGGATGTGAGAGCATCCGCATGGGTGTTCTTTGAACGGAGCACGTGCTCAATGTTGAAACTCTCGAGTAACTCTACTAGTCTGACAGCCGCTTTGTGGAGCGATGAGATCGTGAACGGAGCACGTGCTCAATGTTGAAACTCTCGAGTAACTCTACTAGTCTGACAGCCGCTTTGTGGAGCGGGATGAGATCGTTGTTCCTAACTTCATACTCGCTGGTCATTTGCTTAACGATGAGTTGGGAGTCACCATAAGCCTCTAGATGCTTGATCCCTAACTCTTTGGCCAACTCGAGCCCTATGAGCAGCGCGTTGTACTCAGCTACGTTGTTGGTGCAGGGTTCCGTCAAGGAAAAGGCCCGGGGTAATATGAGCAGCGCGTTGTACTCAGCTACGTTGTTGGTGCAGGGTTCCGTCAAGGAAAAGGCCCGGGGTAACATATGGCCATGCGGAGAGGTGAGGACCACCCCCACTCCTGCAGAGATAGAACCGCTCATGCCTGCGCGAGACGCGTCGTCGAAGAACATCTGCCACACCTCTGGTGACGAAGTCACATTGGCTTCGGGAGGTTCATCTGGCAGATCTTCAAATAGATCGGTCTTCACCCCCAGCGGGTGACTAGCCATGAGATCGCAGATGGCCTGTCCCTTGACTGATTTCTGCGGCATGAAGTGGATGTCGTATTGAGAGAGCAGAAGCGCCCACCTGGCCAGGCGCCAGTTTAACACTGCAGGTTGTGTCATGAAGACCCGAATGGGGTTCATCCGGGAAATGACGTGGATCGTTTGGCCAACCAAGTAGTGCCGCATCTTTTGGATGGCGAACATGAAAGCTAGGCATTCCTTCTCGACCATTGGGTACCGTTGCTCGGCGCCCTGCAAGGTTCTGCTCAGGTAGTAGATGCCTTGCTCGTGGCCTGCATCGTCGTTTTGAGCCAAGAGGGCACCTAGAGAGTGTTCCATGGCCCGTATATATATGAGGAATGGCCTCCCTGAGATTGGCGCCGCAAGGACAGGCGGATTTGAGAGATAAGCTTTGATCTCCTCAAAAGCCTTTTGGCATGGCTCATCCCAGACGAAGGAGGTACCTTTCTTCATCAGCTTAGAGAAGGGTTGACATTTGCCCGAGAGATTCGAGATGAATATTCGGATATAAGCCAGTCATCCCTGAAGGCCTCTTAGCTCTTTAAGATTTCGGGGCGGCTAGAGCTCTTGAATAGCTCGCACCTTGTCTGGATCAATCCGGATTCCTTTCGTCGTGACAACGAAACCGAGGAATTTACCGCTAGACATCCCCAAGAATGACTTAGTAGGATTCATCTTGAGTTGATGAGTCCTCATGAGTTCGAACATCGCCTTCAAGTCTTGGAGGTGGTCCTCCTTATGGCGACTTTTCACGACCAGGTCATCTACATAGCATTCGACCGTCTTTCGCAGATGATCTCGAAAGATCATGCTCATGGCACGCTGGTAGGTTGCGCTAGTGTTCTTGAGTCCGAAAGGCATGACGGTGTAGCAGTACACCCCCATGGGAGTTTTGAATGCAGTGTGCTTCTCGTCCTCGGGGTGCATCTTGATTTGATTATACCCCGAGAAGCCATCTGTGAAGGACATCCTCTCGAATCCGCACATGTTGTCAATGATGACATCCGTGATGGGTAGGGGAAATTCGTCTTTAGGGTACGCGGCATTGAGGTTCCTAAAGTCGATGCAGATGCGGATCTTACCGTTCTTTTTTAAGACCGGAACAATGTTCGCCACCAAGTCGGGGTGTTGCTCCTCTCTGATGAAATCGGACTCAATCAGTTTCTTCACTTCGGCTTCGATCGCCTCCATGATTTGGGGGCAAACCCGCCTCTGCTGTTGTTTGATTGGCTTGGCGTCAGGGCTGATGTTGAGGCGATGCGTGGCCACCCGCGGATCCAGACCAGGCATGTCCTCGTAATTCCAGGTGAAGACGTCAATGTATTCCCGTATGAGGGAAATGAGGTCTTCTTTTTCCTGGGGAGGCAGACTGTCGCTGATGAATATGGGCTTAGGATTCGCCTCAGTACCCATGTTCACCTGGAGAACTTCGTCCTCGGTTGGTGGTTCGCGTTGCTCGAAGCGACTGTTCCACTGGGTGTTAACATGGCGATCCCATGTTTCGTCATATAGTGGGAGTTGTTCGTCCTCCGCCATTTTGGTGGGGTCTACTGTAGCCATATTGACTGTAAGGCCATCGAACAAATCCCTCACGCTGACGTCTGAGTCCCAAGCCGAGGTCGTTGACGATTGGTCCCCCGAACATGCATAATCGGAGTCCTCGTCGACGTAAAAACACAGGTCTGACGAGGAGGAGGAGTAGCCTAAGCCCCTCCGAGTCCTGTTGAAGTAATTTGAGGGTTTCCCTTTGAGTACGTAGGCGGGTCGGATGACCGTTCTACGCCCTCGGCCGTAATTTAGGCCCTCCAAACGAGTGAGGTCATACCCCATGTCGTTCATCATGCGTTTCGTAATTCGACTGTATTGTGAAAACTGAGGCGCTGGGTCTTCGTCCTCAGATTCGTCCCATAGCGTGTGTAAGGGACGATCGATTCGACCGAAGATAATGTCTTTCCGATACCTATTTCGGGCCGGCACGACGAACACAGCTTGCGATGATCTGATCGGCTGCGTCTTGGCGACGTATGACGAGCACACCGGCAAGTGTAGGGGAAGGCTCACTGTAGAGTTTCGACCATAGTTCATTTGGCGCATCATCTTCGGATGTGGAACAAGACGACAAATAAGCAAAGTCAGATTTCTCATTCATGATAATTTTTTCCACCTGAACAGCGTTGGTTACATGGTGACTTTCGTAACCGATTACAATTGACTCGAAGTCGTTCAGGATTAAGCTGTCGTCATACTCAGGCTCGCTATCCGCCTCGTTGCCGCTCTCCGGCTCCTCCGCTGGTGGGGCGTCGGGGTCCTGGTACAGCAGAGAATCCGTGAAGTAGTTTTTGACGCCTTTGAAGGGCTGCTTGTCGGCCACTACTGTCTTGACTCGCTCATAGTTGTCCACATACTTCAGGCACTGGTGTAACGTGGACGGGACTATTCTGTTGCCATGGATCCACGGGCGCCCTAGGAGTATATTGTATGAAGGTTCGTTGTCGATGACATAGCATGTCACCTCCGACTTCATGTCGCCTATCCGACATTTCAGGCGGATTTTGCCGAGTGGCCGAGTCCCCATGGCGTTAAAGCCGAAGATGGTAGTCGTAGTCGAGGAGAGACTCTTTGGCGGTATCCCCAAGTGTTTGATCAACTTTAAGGGCACGATACTCAGCGCTGACCCTGGATCGACCTGAATCCGATCCACTTTCGAAGACCCGACGTATCCTGTGAAGTACAGCAGTCGGTCATGAGATGTGCTCTTGATGAGCATATCCTCAGGGGTGAAAGTAATGCACGGGACCCGTCTCTCAGAGACTTGGCAGCAAGTTGCACATCCCTGTTCTGCCTTTGTTTCCTTCGAGAAATGGGTAGAGAACGCCTCTGAGTCGGCCAGCGCCTCTTGAAGGGCCTCTCGCGTGGACCTGGACAACCGGAGGAGGTCGAACATGGTGATTCGCGCGGGGATGCTTTTCAGTTGCGCGAGCATGTTGAACCGAAAAGGCTGGCGGCTTGTGCTTGGTCCGTCCGGATTGGGAGGGGTTACTGTGACTGGCCTCGCGGGAGGTCCTGCTGGGTTCTCCGCCCTCGCGGGATATTCTTTCGCGAATTCTTTCCCTGCTCTCGTGGCGAAGACGTTGGTGTCTTCTTCAGAGTCGGTCAGGGCAGTCATCGCCGCATCATCTCTACCTAGGATGGCGGAGACAACATTACAGTGCTTCCCCTTATCCTCCTTGGAAGGCTGTGCAGTCCATTGCTCATCCTTGAGGAGGTCTGGATGTACCCACATCACCTGCCCCGATGGCAGAGTCTGTGGGACTAGACCCTTTCCCCACTGGTTGTGAGGATCATCGTTAGTGATTTTCAAGACCGCCTTGGGGATAGGAATTACCCCTGCTGGAGCCTGAACCTCTGAGAGATCTTTCCCGAAGCTTAAAGTGATCATGTTTGTAGTCACTTGCTTTTGGACTTTCTCTTTCTTCAAAACCCCCGCGTCGTAGAGGGCCTGGACCTTGTCCTTGAGGACGTAGCACTTGGTTGTGTGATGGCCAAGGAATCTGTGATATGCATAGTAACTTGGGTCACCGGTTTTTTCAGCCTCCTCAGGCTTCGTGGCCTCTGGCAACTTAATTCGCCCACACTTGAGTAGAGTGTCGAAGGTCGCCACCACCTGGTCTTCTTTGAAATCATATTGCCGCTGGGGGTGTGGTTTAAATTGCCTAGGTTTCGGCTTTTGAGCAGTCTTTGGCGCCGGGGCAGAGTCGATTGCTATAATTTCTTTTCCCCTCGACCGAGGAGGATTCTTCGGTGCAGCTAGCTCTGCTGCTCCCTTTTTGGACTGCGGCTCTTCGGCCTCCAGCCTCTTGATCATATTTTCAACTTGCTCGCCTTGGCGAACAAGCTCCTTCCAAGTCCGGATCTCTATTGCCCTGATCTTGGACAAGATATGGATCGACAGGTTGTTGCGGCACATCTCAATCAGCGTCGACTCGGAAACTTGGTCCCGACAGTGGACTGATCGATTCCGAAATCTCTTCATGAAGTCGTTGACCGACTCCGACTTCCGCTGCTTCTCAGCGGGGGGAGTGGCCATTGACACTTCCGTGTCGTCGTCGAAGAAGCGGGCGAGGAAGAGATTTTCAACGTCGGCCCATGCCTTGATAGAGCCGGGCTCCAGTTTGCGGAACCATTCAAAGGCCACCCCCTTGAGGGTACCTATGAATAGTCGAGTGAGAATGGCGTCATTCCCCGTAAGGAATCTGGTCTGCGCCATGAAGTAGTAGATGTGCTGCGAGGGTGATCCCTTGCCATCAAACTGTACAAAGCTGATTGGCTTGAACTTTGCTGGGTATGCGACCGTGTCCCATTCGATAGGGTAGGGACGTACCACCCCCAGCTTGTTCATGTTTTGCTTAAGCTTCAGCGCGTTAAGCTGGTCCTAGAACTCGTCGAATCTTTTGTCACGGGTGCTATCCCCAGTGTGTGACGTTCCTATCGACGTTTTGGAGGAGTAATCGGAATGCTGATTATCCTCCGTCTCAGTCGCTGGACGGTGAGGAGGTACCCACTCCTTGTCCCTAGTTTGCCGGGGTAAGGGACGTTGGGTCCTCTTCTTCTTCTTCTTCTTGTTCAGCAGTTGCTCCATCATCTCTCTTAGAGAGTCGATGGTCGCCTGCTGTTCCTCCAGCTTTTGAGCCATTGTCTGCTCGGTGTTGAG
>NC_033794.1:105505983-105526105 GCF_001876935.1 Asparagus officinalis | reverse complement strand
TTATCCGTCATGTTAACCGTGGCGGATGAGAGCTCTAGGTCGTCAGCAGCGCGTCTTTTTTGGTGACGACGCCTTTGACGGGAGGGCCTTGGTCGAGAGGACTGTTGAGAAAGTCTCTCGAACACCGAAGGTTTCACCGTTCCGACGCATTGGCAGTCGGCGAGGACCGTGTGGATGAGTCTCTCGCAGTGGCACTGAGGATTCGCCTCCTGTATAGTGCGTTTGCGAGTTAAGTATTCCCTAAGGTCTTCTGTGGGCGGTTGGTGACAACCCCCAGCTTCAGAAGAGTCGCTCGGGTGGGTGCACGAGAGATTTTTGGACGTGCTCTCTGGTGCGCATTGGGTGGAATGCTTTGGTGCTGGAGTTGGGCGATCTCGCCTTGACTGGCGAGTCTTCGCGTTTGAGCGAGCTTAAGTACGTAGGCGGGTTTCAACCCTTCGTTTGGAAAAGCGGGTTCGCGAGGAGTCGCCTACCTCTCTACCTTTACATTTATCCGCCAAATGGTTATGGCGAGGCTCGCCCGCCTTCGAGGATTTGCCTACTCGGGTAGGCTTGCTCGTTGGATATGAGTTATTCGCATCAGGGATATGACCTGAGAAGCGAAGTCCTCTTGAGCGGGTGGCCTTGCCTTCCTCAGTCGGCGCTCCTGAATTGGAGGGTCTTCCGACGTCGGGCAGTTTGCCTTCTCGTCTAGCGTTTCTCGGGCCTGTACAATGATTCAGGACATTATGAGAAACGGAGGTTTGGACCTCCTGTCTGACGAGCATTTGCCGCTGCTGTTGGTTAACTCCCCTAGCGAGGAGAGCATCGCCGCGAGCGGTAGTAGTGCAGTTTGTGCCAGAGTGAACCGGCATTTCCTTTGGGATAGGTGTCTGCGGGGATCGCTTGGCGACCCATTTGGCAGACCCTTGCCCCTTGTGCTCGATCTTCGGCTTGGCCTTGATCGGTTGCGAAGGAGTGGGTTCTTCCGATGAGACACGGGTGGAACTCGCAGGTGCAGAGGCTTTGACTGTTTGAGGTCGGCCTCGGCGCACGACTCTGTGGCGTTTGTGGGACGCATCGCCACCAGAGGAGGAGGAAGACAAGTACTCTTCGTACTTGGCCTGGTCGAACTCAATTTCTAGGGACTCCACGGTCGTCCCGACAGCAACCTCATCAAACTGAGCCACCACCATTTCGTTCGATGAAACAACTGCTCCCACTATGGTCGCCATCTTCTGTAGGGTGTAAATTTGATTTCCCGAAAATAGGAAGTTTCGTTTGTATTAATAAGAAAGCTTATTACAAACTAATAATCAAATATTTACAACAGAAGTAGAGGGAATGCCCTCTTTGTTTAGTGTGGGGACTTTAGGTGGCTATAGGATGCTTCGCTCGATGCTCGTGTCGAGTCTGCTTCCCTTGGACCGTTCGATCGAGGTTGCTGGAGAGCTTCAATACACAGTAGAAGCTTGAGTCGAAAGAGTTCGAGTCTGCTTAGTTCGCCGGCGATCGGAGCTTAGTACTTGACAGTGGTGCTGTAACGCAAGGATTATGCGGACAGCTTGGTCTCAACTGCTTTTCTCCAAGTTTTTCGACCTCTCTAAAGTTTGCTGGACGAGGCTTTTAAGAAGGACAGCTTGACCGCTCCTTGAATTATGGGATGTGACCATACATTGTTCGGAGATGTCCTGCTGTTCATTCGTACCGTCAGTGGTCATTCGAAGAGCTGCGTTCTGCATCACGCTACGTGTACTGTAGGCGGCTATTCGGCGGGCCTGGAGTACCGTGTCTTCTCTCTTCAGGCCAAGAGAGGTGGGAAAGCATGTTCCTGGTACTCGAGTGGGTTTGGACAGTTCGCCGAACGCTGGCGGATCCGTCTCCTGACTCAGACAGCCGATGCGAGTCACATTTATGAATGCTCAGGTCGACCCGACACCTATCCAGTCCTTCGTACTGTACGTACTGTGGGCGGCCGCTTGACGGTCTTGGAGTACTGTGCCCTCTCCCTTCGGGTCGAGAGAGATGGGAAGGCCCATCTCAGCACGTGGGGTAGTGGATACGGGCGGCCTTGAGGTTTGCAGGCGGATTCGACTTTGGACTCGGGTAGGCGAGTTGCGTGAAAGGCGAATTTCCGCTATTCCAACTGATCTCAACTCGTGCAGGCGAGCCGATCATTCAGGCAAATCTGGAGCCGATCACCTTTGACGACCATGCGGCTCAGGCAGGCGGCTTCTTGCGGGCGAATCTCCCGTAGGCTTATCAGAGGTATTTTTTACCGTCTACAGTGGTCTTACTGAAAACGACAACACTAGGGGTGGCCCCGTTATTCCTCTTAAGAATCGTCAAAAGCCTGATACGAGCGAGGATGAGAAAATGAAATATCTCGAGAGCAAAATCATTGCTCTAATGTCTGCTCGAGAGGTGAAAAGGACTGGCATTCCATGTCCCTATCCAAGAGAGTGGGATTCAATAGCATACCCGGTGAAGTTCAACTTGATTAACTTCACGCCATTTGACGGGAATGGCTCCCCTACACAACATCTGATCTACTTCAAGTACCACTTGGGTATGATCTCCGGCAATGAAGCCTTGATCGTTCGGTCATTCGTTGGTACCCTTCGCGGGCCTGCCTTCGATTAGTACCGCCGTCTTAAGTCCGGAAGTATTAATAACTGGAAAGACCTAGAGAATCTGTTCCTCGCTCACTTCTTTGATGATGACGCTGATGTGTCAATCAAGGCACTCTTCGATGAGAAGCAAGAAGATGATGAGACGGTTGAGGACTTCGTCAAACGCTTTCGGAATAAGGCAATGAACTGCCGAGATCCGATCATAGAGGACTTCATCCTTCAAAGCTGTCACAACAACTTCTCCTTAGACGTGTTGGAAGTTATGGGAGTAGCACCCTCCAATACCCGGAAAGAGCTAAAGATACGCGGAGAGTGGGCCGAACGCTTCCTTCGAAGGAAGAAGGCCGAGAAGAGCCAACCGACGGCGAATCTTCCGAATTCAAATTTTACCTCCCGTGGTAAAGGGAAAGCACCTGCAACAGCTGTTGATGCTAACCAGACATCGCAACAGCAACCCCGAAGATAGCAAAAGACTTCGGGTCCGAGACTCCAAAAAGATTACTCTTTCAAGGACGAAGACGTTCCAGTCATCTTCGAATCCCTCCTTGAAAACAACAAGATCAAGCTACCACCTATCACAAATCAGGAGGAAGGTGACAACACTACAGATCCGAAATACTGTGCATACCACAGGAGGATCCTTCATCCCACCAAGGATTGCTTTGCTCTCAAAAATAGCATCCAAACCTTGGTCGAAGCCGGCGTCATAACGCTGGGATAAGCTAAATGAGAATGACAACACTCCTAAGAGTATACGAGTATAAACTGCTTCTCTATACTCCAACAGGTATATGAGTCTAGACTGTTTCCTTTCTTTCTCGGGAAGTTCCTAGAGAATCTTATATTCTTAAGGATAACCCAAACATACAACTGAGGACAACGTACTCCTCATTGGACCCAGTTTTGTAAAGAAAGCTGGGGGTGGATAATTCATATAACGGTAAGTTCCTAGAAGAATGTTAAATGTAATATTCTTAGGGATAACCCGATCATTACGAATAAAGTGATAAATACTAAACTCCCACTGTGATTTCCGAACACTCTTTTCTTAACGACTCACAATATTTTATCATAAAAATCCCCCACCGATCAGACTAATTAACGGTAGGATCACCAAAATTCTTTTCGGTTTAACTCATTCAAACTTCTGCTATGTTCGTGCAATCAACACTTTCATGGTTAGAGTCTAGATATAATGCTTGTAATTTTAATCTATCAATATTTGACGAATTGTCAAACCCCTTCGTGTTAAGTCCTTATCACTTGACACTAAGAACCCCTACTGAGTGATTTGTACAAGTCAACACTCACACTGTGATTCGTACTCCCACTCCCACTGTCCATTTGGTCAAACCTTCCTACAATTAGGACCACAATCAAAATCCCCTCTCGATTCCTTCAATGAACGAGAGGTCCACAAATCGAGTGATCAAACCTATAAAAGTTAGGGTCATCTCACACTCCCACTGTTTACATGGTCAAACCTTCTTATAGTTAGGATCACAATCAAAATCCCCTCTCGAATCCTTTAATGAAAGAGAGGTCTGTTTTTAGATCGAGCGATCAAAACTTCCTACAGTTAGGATCATCTCAAACATCCCACTTGGTCAAACCTTCCTACAGTTAGGGTCAAAACCAAAATCCCCTCTCGATTCCTTCCAATGAGCGAGAGGTCCACTTTCAAATCGAGTGATCAAACCTTCTTACAGTTAGGGTCACCTCAAACTCCCACTTGGTCAAACTTTCCTACAGTAAGGACCAAAACCACAATTCACTCTCGATAAATGAGAGATCCATCTTTAGTTCGGTAATCAGACCTTCCGACAGTTAGGGTTATCCGAATCTTTTTGATTCTCGGAGTGGAGATCTCACTTTTAGTTTCACCTTCTCGGATTTTTGAAGCGGAGATCCCACTTTGAGTTTCCTTTTGCAACTGGAGATAGAATATAAAATTCTTCCTCTTCAGCTTTAGGAGATAGAATATAAAATTCTTCCTCTCCCGCATCGGGTTCGTCTTTGCCCTACGATAAGACTCCGCTTTTCAAACTCCTAAAATCCGTGCCTCATACGCACGGGGAATTTTATCTCTAATCCTAAGTAGGAATAAGTCAATGCCTAACACGCGTTGCCGGTTTAGTCTTTCACCGATTGAAAAAGACACCAGAATCCAGTCTGGGGCATTTTATCCCGAAGCCTAAGTAGGGATAAGTCAGCGCTTAACCAGCGTTGCTGGGTGGTTCGTTCCCGTAAAAACGACCGAGTCTACGTATTCAGCATCGTAGCAACAAAAATCTATGCCTTTTATGCATGGGGAATTTTATCCCGAATCCTGAGCAGGGATAAGTCAACGCCTAACACACGTTGCTAGTTAGTTCTTAACCGTAAAAAGAACAAAAGCCCACATATTCAACATTGTGGTAGGTTGTTATTCATAACGTCAAAATCCGTGCTTCACACGCATGAGAAATTTTCTCCTGAAGCCTAAGTAGGGATAAGTCAGCGCCTAACACGCGTTGCTGGGTAGTATATTCCCGTAAGAAAGACGAAGTCTACGTATTCAATATCGTAGCACTAAGAGAGTTAACTCTCTTAGCACAATGTTACATGTGAAAACGGGTTTAAACAATTTACATGCTAGCCCGATTCAAATGGTAGTCGGTAAAGGCACGTCAAATCCGTTGATGGCTGAGGATTTGCCAAAAATCCAAAGTCTACGTCTAACACACGTCGTTGTTTAGTCTTTTCACAGGAGAAAGACGAAGTCTACATATTCAACATCGTAGCACTAAAAGCGTTAACTCTTTTAGCACAACGTTATGTGCAGAACGGATTTAAACAATCTGTATGCTAGCCCGACTCAAACGGTAGTCGGTAAAGGCTAATCAAACCCGTTGATGGCTGAGAATTTGCCAAAAATTCTATAAACGCGAGTCATTGACGCATCAACTTTATTAGTTGGTCTCGTGACTTGAGCATCCAATGACTTCGGGATAAGATTCATATCTGCAGACGAAACAACTTTAATAGTTGTTCTTGCAGCCCAGAACTTGGGACCGTCACGCTCCAATGCCTTAAGAGTTTAAACTATGTAGACTCCAGCAAACGTATGAGTATAAACTGTGTTAACACCGGTCAACGCGTTACAACTAAAGTCAACACCGGACAACACGTTACAGCGAAGGTCGATCGACACATCAAAAATTTCGCCAAAATAAGGCAAAGGATGATTCCAGGGAGTCCAATCGCATTCAGATGTGAATTTCTGACGAAGATGATCAGTTCAAAGTCAACTCAATGGCACGAGCTAAATTCAAAAACTTACGCATCAACTATAATCCAAGATTTTGACAACGGTCAGACGATAAACGCAGCACCGGAAAAACTTCATCTATTCGACAAAACACCAAATAGACTGAAGGCTGAAGAAGTCAAGAATTGAAGTAGTTCACAGGTCCCTCTACGAGATTGAGGAAAGGGCCTATCTTATCCAAAGAATTTCAGACTCCTCTATAAAAGAATGAGTCTGAAATACTTTGGAGGGGGTATGTGTAGGCGTATAAAAATGTCTATAGGTTCCTACACACAGCTCGGGACAAAATACAGACGATAAGCATCATCATCCAAGTCAGGAAAGGATTATCTGGCCTCATGAAAGCTAATAAATATACAAAGTGAGTCATTGGAGTGTACAAGTCACTGGAATGACGAAATACGTAATACAAGTTCGGAGAAGTCAGAAAGTGTCGAACACCTCAAAGTGGACTGCAAAATGAAGAGGCATTTAGACCATGCTACGATTTGAATCTGAAAATATTCAAAACATTAAAGTTGTAGATCTCTTCGTCAGCTTTCCAACTCATCTTTAATCAGCTTAATCGGAGGTCGTTCAAAAGAGTTAAGGCCAAAATACTAAATATGTCTCAAATCCGACCCGCGCTACAGTCTGACCCGCGCTATAGTCCGACGCACTATAGTTCCGACCCGCTACAGTCTAACGTACTATAGTTCTGACCCGCTATAGTCCGATACGCTATAGTTTCGACACGCTACAGTCCGACGCACTGCAGTTCCGACCCGCTATAGTCCGACCCGCTACAGTTCCGACCCACTACAGTCCGATGCGCTACAGTTCCGACCCGCTACAGTCCAACCCACTACAATCCGACGCCCTACAGTTCTGACCCGCTACAGTTCTGACCCCGTGCTAGAGTAATTCGACCCCCGTGCTACAGTAATCCAACCCGCATAAAGAAGTAAAGTTTTGTCTATGCTGTGATTTGAATCTAAAAAACCTCAAAACATAAAAGTTGTAGATCTCTTCGTCAGTTTTCAAATACATCTTGAATCAGCTTAATCGGAGGTCGTACGAAAGAGTTAAGGCCAAAAAACCGAAGATGTCTCAAACTGACCCTTGCAACGGCGGGTCGGATCGGTCCGACCCACGCGGCGGCGGGTCGGATCAGTCCGCACACCCACGCTGGTCACATCAGTCCGTCTCATGCCCAGAACTACCCGTAACCTCCAAAACGCGTTTTTAGGCTATTTCGATCAGTTTCTTCTGTTCCAGAGGTTCCTAACTGCCTAGATATCATCTACAAACGTGGTTAGGCCGTTATTAACTAAAGATAAGGCCAAATCACTCATTCTAATCCAAAAACCCCACAACCAAAGCCTATCTTGGCTTGGTCGAACTCGTACTCGACCTCCTCCACGACCGGGATTGCAATCCGCGGCTGCGACGCATCGATCTCGTTGGCGAGATCGTCGGCTCCCACTGTGGTCGCCAGATTGTTCGCGGGGAAAATGGTTTTCTTCTTCATTGAAATAATTGTCATCTTTGGTTACAAAAGATCCGGTCTTTTTTAGATCCGGTTACAATTAAATCAAAGAAAAAAAAAGAAAAATTACAACTTTCCTTATTTGTCGCACGAATCGCGAGATCCTGTTTTGCGGTCTCTCGCTTTTGTGGGTTCTTTGCCGACGCCGGGGTTAATCCGTGGACCACCGCGCGATCTAGATCCGGTCGGATCTACACGATTATACGGGTATTATTCCACGAAGGGAATAATAGCCGGGAGGGATTAGTCCACCAAGGGAATAATCGCTCAGATCTCGGGATCTAAGACCAAGCTTAGATCCGGAGTGTGATATCGTGTAGATCTCAGATCTGTTCTTTGCCTCCTCTCGAAATCCTGCCTTTTCTGACGTAGGTGCTCGCCGAGGATCAGATCTGTACGTGCAAGTCTTCAAGTCTTCAAAGCTCTGAGTTCACTCTTCAATCCGGCAGAGTTTTGGCTCTTGAAATTCTAACCCGCCGAGGATCAGATCTGTACGTGCAAGTCTTCAAGTCTTCAAAGCTCTGAGTTCACTCTTCAATCCGGCAGAGTTTTGGCTCTTTAAAGTTCGACCTCTGAAAATGAACATCTCTAGGCCTATTTATAGGCTCTCAGGACAGTGCCCGCAAACAGAGAAACGTCGGCCACCGTCGGCCACTGTCGGCCACCTCTGGGTGGCCGGCACTGTGCCGAGCCACCCTCTTTGGAGTATTGAGGAACAGTTTATACTCTTGTACTCTTTGGAGTATTGAGGAACAGTTTATACTCTTGTACTCTTTGGAGTATTGAGGAACAGTTTATACTCTTGTACTCTTTGGAGTATTGAGGAACAGTTTATACTCTTGTACTCTTTGGAGTATTGAGGAACAGTTTATACTCTTGTACTCTTTGGAGTATTGAGGAACAGTTTATACTCTTGTACTCTTTGGAGTATTGAGGAACAGTTTATACTCTTGTACTCTTTGGAGTATTGAGGAACAGTTTATACTCTTGTACTCTTTGGAGTATTGAGGAACAGTTTATACTCTTGTACTCTTTGGAGTATTGAGGAACAGTTTATACTCTTGTACTCTTTGGAGTATTGAGGAACAGTTTATACTCTTGTACTCTTTGGAGTATTGAGGAACAGTTTATACTCTTGTACTCTTTGGAGTATTGAGGAACAGTTTATACTCTTGTACTCTTTGGAGTATTGAGGAACAGTTTATACTCTTGTACTCTTTGGAGTATTGAGGAACAGTTTATACTCTTGTACTCTTTGGAGTATTGAGGAACAGTTTATACTCTTGTACTCTTTGGAGTATTGAGGAACAGTTTATACTCTTGTACTCTTTGGAGTATTGAGGAACAGTTTATACTCTTGTACTCTTTGGAGTATTGAGGAACAGTTTATACTCTTGTACTCTTTGGAGTATTGAGGAACAGTTTATACTCTTGTACTCTTTGGAGTATTGAGGAACAGTTTATACTCTTGTACTCTTTGGAGTATTGAGGAACAGTTTATACTCTTGTACTCTTTGGAGTATTGAGGAACAGTTTATACTCTTGTACTCTTTGGAGTATTGAGGAACAGTTTATACTCTTGTACTCTTTGGAGTATTGAGGAACAGTTTATACTCTTGTACTCTTTGGAGTATTGAGGAACAGTTTATACTCTTGTACTCTTTGGAGTATTGAGGAACAGTTTATACTCTTGTACTCTTTGGAGTATTGAGGAACAGTTTATACTCTTGTACTCTTTGGAGTATTGAGGAACAGTTTATACTCTTGTACTCTTTGGAGTATTGAGGAACAGTTTATACTCTTGTACTCTTTGGAGTATTGAGGAACAGTTTATACTCTTGTACTCTTTGGAGTATTGAGGAACAGTTTATACTCTTGTACTCTTTGGAGTATTGAGGAACAGTTTATACTCTTGTACTCTTTGGAGTATTGAGGAACAGTTTATACTCTTGTACTCTTTGGAGTATTGAGGAACAGTTTATACTCTTGTACTCTTTGGAGTATTGAGGAACAGTTTATACTCTTGTACTCTTTGGAGTATTGAGGAACAGTTTATACTCTTGTACTCTTTGGAGTATTGAGGAACAGTTTATACTCTTGTACTCTTTGGAGTATTGAGGAACAGTTTATACTCTTGTACTCTTTGGAGTATTGAGGAACAGTTTATACTCTTGTACTCTTTGGAGTATTGAGGAACAGTTTATACTCTTGTACTCTTTGGAGTATTGAGGAACAGTTTATACTCTTGTACTCTTTGGAGTATTGAGGAACAGTTTATACTCTTGTACTCTTTGGAGTATTGAGGAACAGTTTATACTCTTGTACTCTTTGGAGTATTGAGGAACAGTTTATACTCTTGTACTCTTTGGAGTATTGAGGAACAGTTTATACTCTTGTACTCTTTGGAGTATTGAGGAACAGTTTATACTCTTGTACTCTTTGGAGTATTGAGGAACAGTTTATACTCTTGTACTCTTTGGAGTATTGAGGAACAGTTTATACTCTTGTACTCTTTGGAGTATTGAGGAACAGTTTATACTCTTGTACTCTTTGGAGTATTGAGGAACAGTTTATACTCTTGTACTCTTTGGAGTATTGAGGAACAGTTTATACTCTTGTACTCTTTGGAGTATTGAGGAACAGTTTATACTCTTGTACTCTTTGGAGTATTGAGGAACAGTTTATACTCTTGTACTCTTTGGAGTATTGAGGAACAGTTTATACTCTTGTACTCTTTGGAGTATTGAGGAACAGTTTATACTCTTGTACTCTTTGGAGTATTGAGGAACAGTTTATACTCTTGTACTCTTTGGAGTATTGAGGAACAGTTTATACTCTTGTACTCTTTGGAGTATTGAGGAACAGTTTATACTCTTGTACTCTTTGGAGTATTGAGGAACAGTTTATACTCTTGTACTCTTTGGAGTATTGAGGAACAGTTTATACTCTTGTACTCTTTGGAGTATTGAGGAACAGTTTATACTCTTGTACTCTTTGGAGTATTGAGGAACAGTTTATACTCTTGTACTCTTTGGAGTATTGAGGAACAGTTTATACTCTTGTACTCTTTGGAGTATTGAGGAACAGTTTATACTCTTGTACTCTTTGGAGTATTGAGGAACAGTTTATACTCTTGTACTCTTTGGAGTATTGAGGAACAGTTTATACTCTTGTACTCTTTGGAGTATTGAGGAACAGTTTATACTCTTGTACTCTTTGGAGTATTGAGGAACAGTTTATACTCTTGTACTCTTTGGAGTATTGAGGAACAGTTTATACTCTTGTACTCTTTGGAGTATTGAGGAACAGTTTATACTCTTGTACTCTTTGGAGTATTGAGGAACAGTTTATACTCTTGTACTCTTTGGAGTATTGAGGAACAGTTTATACTCTTGTACTCTTTGGAGTATTGAGGAACAGTTTATACTCTTGTACTCTTTGGAGTATTGAGGAACAGTTTATACTCTTGTACTCTTTGGAGTATTGAGGAACAGTTTATACTCTTGTACTCTTTGGAGTATTGAGGAACAGTTTATACTCTTGTACTCTTTGGAGTATTGAGGAACAGTTTATACTCTTGTACTCTTTGGAGTATTGAGGAACAGTTTATACTCTTGTACTCTTTGGAGTATTGAGGAACAGTTTATACTCTTGTACTCTTTGGAGTATTGAGGAACAGTTTATACTCTTGTACTCTTTGGAGTATTGAGGAACAGTTTATACTCTTGTACTCTTTGGAGTATTGAGGAACAGTTTATACTCTTGTACTCTTTGGAGTATTGAGGAACAGTTTATACTCTTGTACTCTTTGGAGTATTGAGGAACAGTTTATACTCTTGTACTCTTTGGAGTATTGAGGAACAGTTTATACTCTTGTACTCTTTGGAGTATTGAGGAACAGTTTATACTCTTGTACTCTTTGGAGTATTGAGGAACAGTTTATACTCTTGTACTCTTTGGAGTATTGAGGAACAGTTTATACTCTTGTACTCTTTGGAGTATTGAGGAACAGTTTATACTCTTGTACTCTTTGGAGTATTGAGGAACAGTTTATACTCTTGTACTCTTTGGAGTATTGAGGAACAGTTTATACTCTTGTACTCTTTGGAGTATTGAGGAACAGTTTATACTCTTGTACTCTTTGGAGTATTGAGGAACAGTTTATACTCTTGTACTCTTTGGAGTATTGAGGAACAGTTTATACTCTTGTACTCTTTGGAGTATTGAGGAACAGTTTATACTCTTGTACTCTTTGGAGTATTGAGGAACAGTTTATACTCTTGTACTCTTTGGAGTATTGAGGAACAGTTTATACTCTTGTACTCTTTGGAGTATTGAGGAACAGTTTATACTCTTGTACTCTTTGGAGTATTGAGGAACAGTTTATACTCTTGTACTCTTTGGAGTATTGAGGAACAGTTTATACTCTTGTACTCTTTGGAGTATTGAGGAACAGTTTATACTCTTGTACTCTTTGGAGTATTGAGGAACAGTTTATACTCTTGTACTCTTTGGAGTATTGAGGAACAGTTTATACTCTTGTACTCTTTGGAGTATTGAGGAACAGTTTATACTCTTGTACTCTTTGGAGTATTGAGGAACAGTTTATACTCTTGTACTCTTTGGAGTATTGAGGAACAGTTTATACTCTTGTACTCTTTGGAGTATTGAGGAACAGTTTATACTCTTGTACTCTTTGGAGTATTGAGGAACAGTTTATACTCTTGTACTCTTTGGAGTATTGAGGAACAGTTTATACTCTTGTACTCTTTGGAGTATTGAGGAACAGTTTATACTCTTGTACTCTTTGGAGTATTGAGGAACAGTTTATACTCTTGTACTCTTTGGAGTATTGAGGAACAGTTTATACTCTTGTACTCTTTGGAGTATTGAGGAACAGTTTATACTCTTGTACTCTTTGGAGTATTGAGGAACAGTTTATACTCTTGTACTCTTTGGAGTATTGAGGAACAGTTTATACTCTTGTACTCTTTGGAGTATTGAGGAACAGTTTATACTCTTGTACTCTTTGGAGTATTGCCGTTTTCAATTGGCTTACCCTAGCGTTATAACGCCGGCATCAACCAAGGTCTGGATGTTATTCTTGAGAGCAAAGCATTCCTTGGTGGGGTGGAGGATCCTTCTGTGGTACTCGCAGTACGTTGGATCCGCAGAATCGCCATCTTCCTCTTGATGCGTGATGGGCGGGAGTTTGATTTTGTTGTTTTCGAGAAGGGTCTCGAAAATAGCTGGAACGTCTTCGTCTTTGAACGAGTACTCGTTTTGGAGCTCCTCGTCTGAATTCTCCTGTTGTTCCCAGGACTGCTGTTGTGACGTTTGATCATCGTCAATAACTGCTGCAGGTACGTCCTCTTCATCATGAGGTACGAGATCCGAATCCGGAGGATTAACCATCGGTTGGTTTCTCTCGATCTTCCGCCTTCTGATGAAGCGTTCAGCTTGTTCTCCTCGAGCCTTCAACTCTTTCCAGGTATTGAGCGGCTCTATTCCCATCACGTCCAAGATGTCAATGGACAAGTTGTTCTGACAAGTCTGCAAGAGGAATTCCTCCGTGACGGGATCCCTGCAGTTCATTGCCTGATTGCGGAAGCGTTTGATGAAGGTATCCACCGACTCTCCGCCTTTTTGTTTCTCGTCGAAGAGTGTCCTGATCGACACCTCGGTGTCATCATCGAAGAAATGGGCGAGAAACATGCCTTCCAAGTCCTCCCAGCTGTTGATGCTTCCGGGCTTGAGACGGCGGTACCAATCGAAGGCAGGCCCGCGAAGGGTGCCAACGAATGACCGAACCATCAAAGGCTCGTTGCCCGAGATTACTCCCAAGTGAGACTTGAAGTAGATCAGATGTTGAGTGGGCGAGCCCTTTCCGTTGAACGGCGTGAAGTTGATCAGGTTGAACTTCGCCGGATACGGGATCGAATCCCACTTTCTCGGGTAAGGACACGGAATGCCGGTCCTCTTCACCTCCCGAACAGACATCAGGGCTTCGATTTTTCTTTCGAGCTCCTTTATCTTTTCGGCCTCACCCATATCCTGTTTTGGATAAGTTTCGAGAGGAATCATACGGCCACCCCCAGTGTTGTCACTACTGGTGGGTCCACCCCCAGCGCTATCATCACTGGTGGGTCCACCCCCAGCGCTGTTAATTTTAGTGGGGCCACCCCCAGTATTCTTGGGTGGTGCGTTGGCCATGACGATTTCGACCACCTCCGGCTCGCTGTTGACTGCAGCGTTCTGGGTGCGATGGTTGGACTCGACTAGCCGGTTCGACAGAGCTCGGATTTGTTGGTCGTGCATTTGTCTCATCTCTTGCATAGCCACTTCCATTTCAAACTTGAAGATTTCCTTCTGCTTAGTCAGGGCCTCTTCAATGATTTTGGCTATCTGATCTGTGTTGGCCATGCACACCTCTCGATCTTGTCCTATGCTAGACGTTGTCTCGTCAGAAGCGAGAGCGGAATAGGAATCCGAGAGTTCATCATCGGAATGTACTCCCTCATGGATCCCACAGTAATTGTCATATCTGACGGCTTCTAGCTGAAGCTGAGCTGTTCCCGAATTGACCCTGCTTCCTGGAGAGGAATTAGGGTCGGAATCACTTGAAATGATTGGGGATTTTCCCTTGTTGACCATGTTGATAGTCACTTCTAGGGGTTCATCATCTCGAGCAATCGATCCTCTTTGGTGGGAACGCCTTGATTTGGGCTTTGTTGTTCCATCGGAGATTCCCTCGAATATCGAGACCCTCTGTGGAGCGGTCTTGGGGCAGCTACAGGCTGATAATACTGCCCTGATAATTTTGGTACACGGACAGTGAGAATCCGCTTCCCGGGTGTTTCTCTTTCGAGATTCATCCGCACCCCCAGCCCGATAGTACAACTCATCGACGTTGCCGTCGGAGTAACCTATCGGCTGCTCACATGGGTTCTCAGGTATAACGCGTTCGTTTGTTCGACGCGTCTTCTTCTGAGTAGACATTGCCTTGTTGGCCTCTGCAAGAGTCGCACGTTTGGAATCACTCCTTTGTGAGGGTGAAACCTTAACGGGCTCTTGGTCCTTTGCACGCACCGCCGAGCTGGTTGTTGCAGAGTTCGATTTGTTAGGAGGTCGTGTACGACCCCCAGTCTGGATGTTGGCTCGAAGCTCCTTCAACGATCCCCAGCTTTCCTTGACAAGCGCTTTTCCTCGATTCTCGGGTAAAGCAGCGATACGATCCTTCGGAGGATTCTTGAACTTGGGGAAATCCGCGCTGCGGTGGGGCTTTTCCAGAGGTTCGGGATCTGAAATTGACGAAGGTTGGAGAGCAATATTACCTGCTTTTACCTTAGGCGTTGATTCGGCCTTTGGCATCCAAACTCGTTCGGACCTCGGCGATCTCTTAACGGCCTCTCCCTTTAGCATTTCTCGTGCTTTTTGGACCAGGGCTCGGGCATGCGCACGCAAGGCGCGGCGCTTCTGGATTCGCTCCTCGAGAGTAGAACGGGTTCTTTTGACATGAACCCATTTGTTTGTTTCTGCTTCGGAGGAGGGGCTGGTTGTTTGCCGTGGTTGCTCTTGGCGTTGCCTGGATTTTAGATCCACGTTATAGCGGATCCCATCCATTGGCTCCAAAGCCTCGGCAAGTTGTCGAGCAAGACGTTGACGTTGTCTTTGTCGTGCTCTCTTTGATAATGCCGGAGCGTCTTCAGAAGTCATCTCCTCGGCGGAAGAGGAATCCGGATCTGCGATCTCGACCAGGTTGGACGACGTGGGGACGTCGCGTGGTGCAAGTGCAGAGGCGGCAACGGGGTCTTGGATTTTTGAACCGAAGGACCTGCAATCATTTATGAAAGAGGTTACCTTTCTGTACCCGTTTGGAGAGGCGGATCTGGAGGAGGAGGAAGAGAGGCCTTCTTTGAACCGTTGTTGATCGAGCTCGTGTTCTTCATTCACCCCGATCTTGAGTGCTGGTTGCGTCACGACGGCGTCGGTTGCGATGCCGTTGGCTCCCACTGTGGTCGCCAGTCTGTTTGCGGAAAAAGTTGCTGTATTCATTGCTGCATTCATTACAACTTCAATCGTTACAATGAAATAAAAAGATAGCCTTTTTATAAGACCGGTACACAATGAAAACAAAATAGATACAACTCTTTTCAAACAAACGCAAGATCTGTTCATCATCTCTTGCTTGCGTGGGTCTTTTGCCTGTGACGGGGATGTTGATATCCGTGGACCACCGGGGCACTCAGATCTGGTCCGAGAAAATCGGGCAGAGTTTCGTCTATCCGCGGGGGGATTTTAGAAACTCTGAACTTCGTCGATCTGCGTGAGATCTTAGAAGTTTATAGCTCCTATCTCGGGTAATCGAGATATTCGCTCTACTTAGTATCACCGCTAAGGGGCAACACTAAGGAAAATAGAAAGGGGAATGAAGAAGGAGGCTCCTTTGCTGCAGAAGGCTCGCTCACTCCTCGATCCGGCAGGGCTTCGCCGCTCTCTTAGAAAACCCCGACTCCTTCCTCCGGCAGGGCTTCGCCGCTCCTCTCTGGAATTTCAGATCTCAAAGGCTAGAGCTCTAGATCTGAAATTCCTCTCCCAAAACCAAGGCCTAGAGAAATGAGGCCCTAGGGGCCTATTTATAGGAAAAGCAAGGGGTGGGGGCTGGTTGAGGACACCCCTAGGGGGGTGTCTCGGCTCCAAAACCGAGACACCCCTTGGGGGTGTCTCGGCCATGGCCGAGACACCCCAAGGGGTGTCTCGGTTTTGGAGCCGAGACACCCCCCCTAGGGGTGTCCTCAACCAACCCCTACCCCTTGCTTTTCCTATAAATAGGCCCCTAGGGCCTCCATTCTCTTGGCCTTGGTTTTGGGAGAGGAATTTCAGATCTAGAGCTCTAGCCTTTGAGATCTGAAATTCCAGAGAGGAGCGGCGAAGCCCTGCCGGAGGAAGGAGTCGGGGTTTTCTAAGAGAGCGGCGAAGCCCTGCCGGATCGAGGAGTGAGCGAGCCTTCTGCAGCAAAGGAGTCTTCTTCTTCATTCCCCACCTTCTTTTCCCTTAGTGTTGCCCTTAGCGGTGATACAAAGGAGAGCTAGTGCCTCGTTTTAGCCGAGACATAAGCTTTACACCTCTGAGATCCCACGCGGATCGACGGGGTTCAGAGTTTCTAAAATCCCCCCGCGGATAGACGAAACTCTGCCCGATTTTATCGGACCAGATCTGAGTGCCCCGGTGGTCCACGGATATCAACATCCCCGTCACAGGCAAAAGACCCACGCAAGCAAGAGATGACAAACAGATCTTGCGTTTGTTTGAAAAGAGTTGTATCTATTTTGTTTTCATTGTGTACCGGTCTTATAAAAAGGCTATCTTTTTATTTCATTGTAACGATTGAAGTTGTAATGAATGCAGCAATGAATACAGCAACTTTTTCCGCAAACAAGCTGGCGACCACAGTGGGAGCCAACGGCATCGCAACCGACGCCGTCGTGACGCAACCAGCACTCAAGATCGGGGTGAATGAAGAACACGAGCTCGATCAACAACGGTTCAAAGAAGGCCTCTCTTCCTCCTCCTCCAGATCCGCCTCTCCAAACGGGTACAGAAAGGTAACCTCTTTCATAAATGATTGCAGGTCCTTCGGTTCAAAAATCCAAGACCCCGTTGCCGCCTCTGCACTTGCACCACGCGACGTCCCCACGTCGTCCAAAATGGTCGAGATCGCAGATCCGGACTCCTCTTCCGCCGAGGAGATGACTTCTGAAGACGCTCCGGCATTATCAAAGAGAGCACGACAAAGACAGCGTCAACGTCTTGCTCGACAGCTGGCCGAGGCTTTGGAGCCGATGGATGGGATCCGCTATAACGTAGATCTAAAATCCAGGCAACGCCAGGAGCAACCACGGCAAACAACCAGCCCCTCCTCCGAAGCAGAAACGAACAAATGGGTTCAAGTCAAAAGAACCCGTTCTACTCTCGAGGAGCGAATCCAGAAGCGCCGCGCCTTGCGTGCACATGCCCGAGCCCTGGTGCAAAAAGCACGAGAAATGCAAAGGGAAGAGGCAGGTACGGGATCACCGAGATCCAAACGAGTTTGGGTGCCGAAGGCCGAATCAACGCCTAAGGTAAAAGCAGGTAATATTGCTCTCCAACCTTCGTCCATTTCAGGTCCCGAACCTTCGGTAAAGCCCCACCGCAGCGTGGATTTCCCCAAGTTCAAGAATCCTCTGAACAACCGTATCGACGCTCTACCCGAGAATCGAGGAAAAGCGCTTGTCAAGGAAAGCTGGGGATCGTTGAAGGAGCTTCGAGCCAACATCCAGACTGGGGGTCGTACACGATCTCCTAACAAATCGATCTCTGCAACAACCAGCTCGGCGGTGCGTGCAAAGGACCAAGAGCCCGTTAAGGTTTCACCCTCACAAAGGAGTGATTCCAAACGTGCGACTCTTGCGGAGGCCAACAAGGCAATGATTACTCAGAAGAAGACGCGTCCGACAAACGAACGCGTTATACCTGAGAACCCATGTGAGCAGCCGATAGGTTACTCCGACGGCAACGTCGATGAGTTGTACTATCAGGCTGGGGGTGTGGATGAATCTCGAAAGAGAAACACCCGGGAAGCGGATTCTCACTGTCCGTGTACCAAACTTATCAGGGCAGTATTATCAGCCTGTAGCTGCCCCAAGACCGCTCCACAGAGGGTCTCGATATTCGAGGGAATCTCCGATGGAACGACAAAGCCCAAATCAAGGCGTTCCCACCAAAGAGGATCGATTACTCGAGATGATGAACTCCCAGAAGTTACCATCAACACGGTCAACAAAGGAAGATCCCCAATCATTTCAAGTGATTCCGACCCTAATTCCTCTCCAGGAAGCAGGGTCAATTCGGGAACAGCTCAGCTTCAGCTAGAAGCCGTCAGATGTGACAATTACTGTGGGATCCATGAGGGAGTACATTCCGATGATGAACTCTCGGATTCCTATTCCGCTCTCGCTTCTGACGAGACAACGTCTAGCATAGGACAAGCTCGAGAGGTGCTCATGGTCAATACAGATCAGATAGCCAAAATCATTGAAGAGGCCCTGACTAAGCAGAAGGAAATCTTCAAGTTTGAAATGGAAGTGGCTATGCAAGAGATGAGACAAATGCACGATCAACGAATCCGAGCTTTGTCGAACCAGCTAGTTGAGTCCGACCGTCGCACCCAGAACGCTGCAGTCAACAGCGAGCCGGAGGTGGTCGAAATCGTCATGGCCAACGCACCACCCAAGAATACTGGGGGTGGCCCCACTAAAATTAACAGCGCTGGGGGTGGACCCACCAGTGATGATAGCGCTGGGGGTGGACCCACCAGTAGTGACAACACTGGGGGTGGCCGTATGATTCCTCTCGAAACTTATCCAAAACAGGATATGGGTGAGGCCGAAAAGATGAAGGAGCTCGAAAGAAAAATCGACGCCCTGATGTCTACTCGAGAGGTGAAGAGGACCGGCATCCCGTGTCCTTACCCGAGAAAGTGGGATTCGATCCCGTATCCGGCGAAGTTCAACCTGATCAACTTCACGCCGTTCGGCGGGAAGGGCTCGCCCACTCAGCATCTGATCTACTTCAAGTCCCACTTGGGGGTGATCTCTGGCAACGGACCCTTGATGGTTCGGTCATTCGTTGGCACCCTTCGCGGGCCTGCCTTCGATTGGTACCGCCGTCTCAAGCCCGGAAGCATCAACAGCTGGGAGGACTTGGAAGGCATGTTTCTCGCCCATTTCTTCGATGATGACACCGAGGTGTCGATCAGGACACTCTTCGACGAGAAACAAAAAGGCGGAGAGTCGGTGGATACCTTCATCAAACGCTTCCGCAATCAGGCAATGAACTGCAGGGATCCCGTCACGGAGGAATTCCTCTTGCAGACTTGTCAGAACAACTTGTCCATTGACATCTTGGACGTGATGGGAATAGAGCCGCTCAATACCTGGAAAGAGTTGAAGGCTCGAGGAGAACAGGCTGAACGCTTCATCAGAAGGCGGAAGGTCGAGAGAAACCAACCGATGGTTAATCCTATGGATTCGGATCTCGTACCTCATGATGAAGAGAATTCGGACGAGGAGCTCCAAAACGAGTACTCGTTCAAAGACGAAGACGTTCCAGCTATTTTCGAGACCCTTCTCGAAAACAACAAAATCAAACTCCCGCCCATCACGCATCAGGAGGAAGATGACGATTCTGCGGATCCAACGTACTGCGAGTACCACAGGAGGATCCTCCATCCCACAAAGGACTGCTTTGCTCTCAAGAATAGCATCCAGACCTTGGTTGAAGCCGGCGTTATAACGCTAGGGTAAGCCAATTGAAAACGGCAATACTCCAAAGAGTACAAGAAGTATAAACTGTTTCTCACACTCCAAAGAGTACAAGAGTATAAACTGTTTCTCAACACTCCGACGAGTATACGAGTATAAACTGCTTCTCAACACTCCAAAGAGTATATGAGTATAAACTGCTTCTCAATCCTCCGACCGGTATAAGAGGTTAAACTGCTCCCTGATACTCCAACAGGTATATGAGTCTAAACTATTTCCTATCATTGACGGGAAGTTCCTAGAGGATATTACACTAATATTCTTAAGGATAACCCGGCCAGATAACAAAGTCAAACCCAGCTCCAAGAGA